>NC_090654.1:172047251-172402876 GCF_040937935.1 Hyperolius riggenbachi | reverse complement strand
GCAATGAAAACTGGCATCTACTAGATGTATTCATTGTATCTTCCTGTTGTTACAGTTCATGCATTACTTCCGATTCACGTCCTTACGTATGTAAATCGGAAATAATGACTGAGGACATCTTGTGGCCAAATTGTAAAACTACATCAAAACACATTTTATTTAGTAAAAATACCTATACTTACATCTAAAATTATCTCCCACACTCCCCCATAGTACCCAAACATTTATATATATAAATATATACTGTATATATATATATATATATATATACTGTATATAAATGTACATAAAAAATACACAAATAGTTGCCATAGGGACTGAACTGAGGTATGTGAAGAGGGTATATTACAGTTATTTTTTAATTTGCTGGATTATAATTAGTAATGGATGCAAAACTGAAAAAAATGCACCTTTATTTCCAAATAAAATATTGGCGCCATACATTGTACTAGGGAAATATTTTAAACGTTGCAATAACCGGGACAAATGGGCAAATAAAATGTGTGGGTTTTATCCACAGTAGAATATTTTACCGAAAACTTAGAAATAATTCATTTTTTTCAATTTTTTTCTTATTATTCCAATTAAAATGTGTTTAGAATAAAATAATTCTTAGCATATTGTACCTCCCAAAGAAAGTCTAATTGGTGGCGAGAAAAACAAGATATACAGGGAGTGCAGAATTATTAGGCAAGTTGTATTTTTGAGGAATAATTTTATTATTGAACAACAACCATGTTCTCAATGAACCCAAAAAACTCATTCATATCAAAGCTGAATATTTTTGAAAGTAGTTTTTAGTTTGTTTTTAGTTTTAGCTATTTTAGGGGGATATCTGTGTGTGCAGGTGACTATTACTGTGCATAATTGTTAGGCAACTTAATAAAAAACAAATATATACCCATTTCAATTATTTATATTTACCAGTGAAACAAATGTAACATCTTAACATTCACAAATATACATTTCTGACATTCAAAAACAAAACAAAAACAAATCAGTGACCAATATAGCCACCTTTCTTTGCAAGGACACTCAAAAGCCTGCCATCCATGGATTCTGTCAGTGTTTTGATCTGTTCACCATCAACATTGCGTGC
The DNA here is from genome assembly GCF_040937935.1 of Hyperolius riggenbachi. Taxonomy (NCBI): domain Eukaryota; kingdom Metazoa; phylum Chordata; class Amphibia; order Anura; family Hyperoliidae; genus Hyperolius; species Hyperolius riggenbachi. The sequence goes on along the minus strand of NC_090654.1, from coordinate 172,401,777 downwards.
AGCAGCAACCACAGCCTCCCAGACACTGTTCAGAGAGTTGTACTGTTTTCCCTCCTCGTAAATCTCACATTTTATGATGGACCACAGGTTCTCAATGGGGTTCAGATCTGGTGAGCAAGGAGGCCATGTCATTAGTTTTTCTTCTTTTATACCCTTTCTTGCTAGCCACGCTGTGGAGTACTTGGACACGTGTGATGGAGCATTGTCCTGCATGAAAATCATATTTTTCTTGAAGGATGCAGACTTCGTCCTGTACCATTGCTTGAAGAAGGTGTCTTCCAGAAACTGGGAGTTGAGCTTGACTCCATCCTCAAACCGAAAAGGCCCCACAAGCTCATCTTTGATGATACCAGCCCAAACCAGTACTCCACCTCCACCTCCACCTTGCTGGCGTCTGAGTGAGACTGGAGCTCTCTGTCCTTTTCCATTCCAGCCACAGGCCCATCCATCTGGCCCATCAAGACTCACTCTCATTTCATCTGTCCATAAAACCTTAGAAAAATCAGTCTTGAGATATTTCTTGGCCCAGTCTTGACGTTTCAGCTTGTGTGTCTTGTTCAGTGGTGGTCGTTCTTCAGCCTTTCTTACCTTGGCCATGTCTCTGAGTATTGCACACCTTGTGCTTTTGGACACTCCAGTGATGTTGCAGCTCTGAAATATGGCCAAACTGGTGGCAAGTGGCATCTTGGCAGCTGCACGCTTGACTTTTCTCAGTTCATGGGCAGTTATTTTGCGCCTTGGCTTTTCCATACGCTTCTTGCGACCCTGTTGACTATTTTGAATGAAACGCTTGATTGTTCGATGATCATGCTTCAGAAGCTTTGCAATTTTAAGAGTGCTGCATCCCTTTGCAAGATATCTCACTATTTTTGACTTTTCTGAGCCTGTCAAGTCCTTCTTTTGACCCATTTTGCCAAAGGAAAGGAAGTTGCCTAATAATTATGCACACCTGATATAGGGTGTTGATGTCATTAGACCACACCCCTTCTCATTACAGAGATGCACATCACCTAATATGCTTAATTGGTAGTAAGCTTTCGTGCCTATACAGCTTGGAGTAAAACAACATGCATAAAGAGGATGATGTGGTCAAAATACTCATTTGCCTAATAATTCAGCACTCCCTGTAGATCATGTCACTCTGATTAGTTGTGATTAAGTTATTGGTGAAAGAATGGGAGGAGCGCTGACAGGTGAAAACCCCTCAGTGGTCAAGTGGTTAAACCTAATAAGTTGCCAAGATATATAAAATCACATAATATAGTGTGATTTCCTCACACCTAGGGTCTGTATTCCACATATGGTCTTGAAATACCTGCCCCCAGTGTGAAATTGGGCCAGTGTTTTTTTTTTTTCATTCCAAACCATAGCTGCAAAGGATCCTGGGGGATTGATGTCATAACTCCAGCCCCATGTCCATGTGATCTAATCCAGGCAGGCAGACAGACAGGCATCTGAAATAAGAATTATAGCAAGCAGATATGAAAAGATATGCTGCAGATGTTATGCTGTCGCTCCTCTACATACTATGAAAAGAGAAGTAATTTGATCCAGGCAGGCAGAGAGCAGGGGAGGGAGGGGCAGAGGAGGAAACCAGGCTGGAGGGAAGGGCACCATGCTGAGGGTGTATATTAGAAATAAGGAAGTGCTGCTATTGATATAAATGCAAGTCTGTTCTATCCCCTACGATGCACCAGATGTAAACTTTATGTGTTCATCTAACTGTACACAGTGCATAGACTACATACCTGTAAATGTATTGACATTCAAACTTTTTTTTGGCCGGAGATGCTCTTTAAGTCACAGACCTGAAACACGCATGTAGAGAATTCAGTCAAACATCTGATCTGCATGCTTGTTTAGGGTCTATGGCTAAGAGTATTAGAGGCAGAGGATCAGCAGGACAGTCAGGCAATTTGCGTTGTTCAAAAGGAAATACGTATGCCAGCCTCCATTTCCCTCTAGATTCAGGTGTACTTTGTGTAAATTTGGTGATTCTTGTGCATAATTTTAGCTAGGAATTTTTGATGTTACTGGACAATTTCCTTTTACATATTATACAGCTGTATCCACAGACTAGCAGTACAGATGCATAGATAAGAAGATTTACTTTCTCTATGCTAAGTTATTTATGCTCTTCAGCTCTCTTGATGCATTCTGAAGAAATAAAATAAATTTTGCTTATCAATAGGACACATATTTCCCATTCAAGTGGAAAGCATCTGGCAGTACTGTAAAGAAATGCATTCCAGCAACATCACTGCCAAACACATCTTCAGTGCTCAGGCTGCACTGGAAGAAGCTGTACATAAAGCAGCATCAATTTACCCTTTTGTCTATCTCTGTTCCTGCTTTGTGACAGAGGGTTTTGCATTCATTGAGTACAAGTTAGATGATTACTTCCTAGTCTAATCTGAACAATAATTGAAATAGTCATATTTAATTTATGTATCTTGTTTCTTGTCAGTCCCCACATTGACTGTCTCCTCGTATTGATTTATAGAGCTAGGCGTCTCTCCTCTAGAGAACAGAGTGGGAAATAATTGCTGCTTTGTTGTGTGCTCCAGCTGAGCTGTTTAATGGTTCATTACGGCAGAATGCGGTAATGCCATTGCTGGGCTGGAATGAGTTCCCAATATGTTTCATCTATAATGTAACATCATAAAAATATGCCTGGAGAGAAGGAGCCAGTGAAAAATTAAGGCGCGATCCTGCCAAAGTGTTGCTGTTTCAGCACATGTTTAATTACCCTGATGGTTCCCAAAGTGGCCATCTCAAAAGTTTTGATTGTTTAACCTTTAAAAGGTTCATCTTAGTTATTTTGGCTTTTTAATTGTTGGTCAATTAATCACATGCATAAAGTTCATTGTGTCTTCTTTGTCCGTGCATATATCATGGGAGTTGGCTGCTTATTCTACCCTAATATATTTATAATGAAGGGAGTTCAAAAGGTTTTTTCACATGGTCATCCCTTAAAAAGAGCCAGTCTCAAACATTTGTGTTAATCTGAATGTCCAGTCTAAAATTGTTCTAACTATGGTGGTCTACCAGTCTGGGATAGTAGTTTGCCCTGTTATTTACCTGCATTGTTTTTATTAAACTTAACCTTTAGACTGCTGCAGATGTCTATAGGCGTTTCTGTGTTTCCACATCCATAGGCCATGGGCGTCTAAAGGCATTTTAGAACAACACTATTTTTGCCTGCCGTGGAGGTATATAGGCATTTTTATTTCCCATATTCCTTTGCCATGGACGTCTAAAGACATTTGGTTTAGGCTCAGTGTCCACTTTCTACCTGACTTGAAATATGCAAATGATGAAATATGCAAAAAATTCTTAGTTGATGCAGAAGTATGCAAATGTCACTGCAGATCTTTTCAGCTTGAAAATGGACCAATCAAATGCTTTCACTGCAAAATTTTAAAGATTTCTGTATCATAATAATTGGTATAATTCTCAGCCATTTCAAATGTATTTGCATCTCAGTAATAACCCATGCTGACTAATGTGGACTTTGCTACATGTAGATTTGGGCAAGACATTTAATAAACACAATTCAACCATAGCTAGCACTGCCATGTAGTTTCTTTTTTTTTTTCTTTTAAATAGTTATCAGTCTATGGGTTAAAGAGGAAATTAAGTTATTAACCACTTTGACAACCTGACTTATAAAAACGTCCTGCTAGAGCCTCTTAATGGCTCCAGGACGTTTTTTTAAGTCAGACAATGCTGCTGCCACTGTGCACGTGCGCGCTCCTGCGGGTGCATGTGCACGCTCCCATGGGTGCACGTGCACGTGAAAATTGTGAACCGAAAAAACACCCAAAAAAATACACCTTTATTTCGAAATGATATATTGTCATCATACTTTGTACTAGGAACATCATTAAAATCTTGTGATAACCAGGACAAATGGGCAGATAAAATGTGTGGGTTTTATGTACAGTAGCAGTGTTTATATTAAAACCATAGGGGACGAAATTGGAGAAATAGTGTATTTTTTCATTTTTTCCTTGTATTTCCCTTTAAAATGCATAGAAAATAAAGTAAATACTGAAAACAAATATCAACACCAAAAAGCCCAATTTGTGGTGAAAAAAACAAGATATATATCATTTCATTGGGATTAGTAGTGATTTAGCTATTGGCAAATGAAAGGGATGAGCACTGAAAGGTGAAAATCGCTCTTGTCCGTTAAGGTTAAAACCGCCTTGGGGTGAAGTGGTTAAAGTAAAATAAAAAATAGATTGCATTGGCAGTAGTGTATCTTCTATATCCATGCTGGATAGTTACTTAAAGAAAGTCTGAAGCGAGAATAAATCTCGCTTCAGACCTCATAGATAGCAGGGGCATGTGTGCCCCTGCTAAACCGCTGCTATCGCGCCGCTAAACGGGGGTCCCTTCACCCCCAAATCCCCCTCCGTACAGCGCATCCTCTCTTCCTGGTTGGGGCAGGGCTAACCACCGCAGCCCTGCCCCACAGACGGTGTGGGGCAGGGCTGCGGAGGTTAGCCCTGCCCCACGCCGTCTGTCAGCACGTATCTCCGCCTCTCCCCCGCCCCTCTCAGTCTTTCTTCACTGAGAGGGGCGGGGGAGAGGCGGCGATGCGCCGCTGATAGACGCGACTGGAGGCAGGGCTGCAGCCGTTAGCCCTGCCTCCAGGAACGACCAATTCTACGACCAACGATTGCCGGGGTGGGTTTGGGGGTGAAGGGACCCCCGTTTAGCGGCGCGATAGTGGCGGTTTAGCAGGGGCACACGTGCCCTTGCTAACTATGAGCTCTGAAGCGAGATTTATTCTCGCTTCAGAGTCTCTTTAAATCATCTCTCCTGCATCTTGGGCTGGTGGCTCTATGACTGGGCATGGCTTCACACCCCTGTCTGAATACTGAATGTCCTTAATGCTGGGAATACACATTTCATTTTGTTAGGTGATTAGATGGTTCGATAGAGAATTTCCGACATGTCCGATCTCCCCTTTGATTCTTTGGCCGCTCATTTTCTGATAGAAGTGAATGGAAAAAGATAAGAAAAACGAGTGGAAGATAAGAGAATCGACTGCAGAATCGAGCGGCAAAAACGATCGAGAGCAGAAACGCACGGCAGAAATGAACGTGTATTCCCATCATTAAGGACATTAATACTGGGTATCACAAGGGTACTGAGCATTGTTTTTTCCTTTTTTCAAAGCTTTACACTAATCACTTGACAGTCACATCACTGTTTGCTCAAGCACTTAATCCCTACCTTGAATCAACATTTATGCCTGGTACACACCAGGCAATTTCTTGTCAGATGGATGTGTCAAATTGATAATTTCCAGCAGGTCTGATCAGTTTTCCCATCGATTTTCCAATTGATTTTGTTCAGAAGTGATCAGAAAATGTATCGGAAACCTGATGGGAGCTGTTAGAAATTATGAATTCAACCTGTCGATCTGACGTAGCAGTACTGGTCATTAAAGCCCCTCTACAGTTTTGATTTTTATTAAAGACTAGTTAAAAGGCCCATCTATTGAAAAACGGGCACTAGGCCTACCCCCTCCCCTCCCCCCCTGCAATTTGTGCATGACCACGAATCACACACAAGGCCGCAACCCACTGGACGTGCACGAACACTCCTGTGCACAGTGGCCACCCATCCTCCTTTGCTGTGTAAAGTTCACCCGCATGCCATGCATGCGCACAAGTCACAGCGCACAGGGACAAAAGGGGATGCAGCGACAGGCATTTTATTATATAGGATATCCTTCTTTGAACAGTCAAGTACCATAAGCATATTGACCTATGCACCACTAAGCACCACCATTTATATACCTTCTGCAGCATGATGCTGCACTGTGTATAAAGTGTGTGGATGCATTTGAGAGCAGCAGAGATGGGCTACTCCATTCACTTTGATTGAATGGGGTCACACCCCTTCATACTTCACTGAGGCCAGCAGTGGTGCTGAGAAGAGGAGGTTGGAGTAAGAAAGACACTTACATTTTTGTATTCCTTTCCTGAATGTTACATTTTGCTACAGTTATAAGTCTGTACAACCAGGGCTGTAGTGTCAGAGCTGGAGTCGGAGCAATTTTGGGTACCTGGAGTTGGAGTCAATGGTTTTATAAACTGGGGAGCTGGAGTCAGATGATTTTTGTACGAAATCCACAGCCCTGGTAAGTATTAGACTAAGGAGTCTGGGTCGAGGAGTCTGAGTCAGAGCTATTTTGGACACCTGGAGTCAGAGTTGGAGTCGGTAGTTAATAAACTGAGGAGTCAGAAGATTTTTGAACCGACTCCACAGCCCTGTGTACAACTTCAGATTCATTGAATGGGGATAAAAAAGAGTTACTGTAAAAGCAGAGGTGTGAAAAATGAATGGATTGCAAAAGAGGATATTTTCTTCTTCAGTTTTATATATTTCATTATAAGGCCTATAAAAAGAGAGGGCTGTCCCAAGACCAGTTGGAGCCTATGGGCTGACAAACTAATGATGGACCACTAATTAAACATATATACTGCAAACTTAGTTATCATTTCACTCTTAGCCAAAGGCCACCCGCTTCCATTGACTCCAAGAGGAGTGTGCTTAATTGGCAAATCAGTCATGCCCAGGGGCACAGCTAAGGTTTTTGTGGCCCCAAGCAGCCTATAACCCCCCATCCCCTCGAAGGACAAAAAATGAATGTGGACTCGCCACCTAAACGCGCCAGGGTGAAAAAATGGGGGTGACCATGACATTACGTGGGTAGAGCAACTGCATGATGCTATCATGTCAATATGGACCAACAATCACTTAAGAATGCCATGAAAAATGAAGGCAGTTCTTATGGCAAAAAAGGTCATACTCAATACTAGTGTAAGGAACTCACCTGCTGGCTCCCACATGTTCCCTCCTCGGCAGCCTCGCGCGCGCGTCCTGGCACTTCCTCTTCAGGGCGACGCACTTCCTCCTGCCCCGTTCCCAGCGTCCACGTTAACCAGGACGCTCGGGGAATCCTTGGTGACGTCAGTAGGCGGCCGTCTGTCAGCTGACACGCTGTCAGCTGACACTTTCATTAGAGCCTGCTGTGATTGTTTGCATTGGGTTGGGGCCAGCCTGGGGCAGGCTCTAAGAGTATTTAAACCATTGTCTCTCATTCACTCGTTGCCCGTGATAGCAATCAGTACGCTGGTCTGCTAGGCACTTTGTCACTCAGTGATAAACTTTTTATTCTATTTCAATGCAACTTCATTGCTCCATTATTGTATATTAATGCGACAGCCTGACTGACTTTAGATTTGACCTTAGCTTTACTGACCACTCTCTTGCCTAGTCCTTTGTATCTCAGACATCTGATCTTCCGTATGACCCTAGCCTGTTATTGACCTAGCTTTTGTCTCAACCTTTGTACCTCAGCCATCTGATCGCCTGTGTATTACCCTAGCCTGTTATTGACCTAGCCTTTGTCTCAGCCTGTGTACCTCAACCATCTGATCTCACGTGTATGACCTTAGCTTCCATTTTTACTACGTCTTATCTAGACCTCTGTGTATATGTCTAGAAGGGTCTTCTAAGGGTACAATGGTTAATTTGCATATATTCAGCAGTGGTGCTCTGGGAGACATCTCGAGCTCACTCCAACCTGAATTATCGCAAATTCTTTCTGTTTTAGGAAAGCAAATTTTTGTTTTTCTTAACATCTTAGTAAGGGGGCTTTTAGGACCATTGTAGTCCCTTACACACTCCAATGAGTTCTGGGTCACCATGAGCTTGCTGGTTAGTCTGTATGTCTAGAACCAAACTAGTGACTAGTGAAATACAGATAGTCCCCAGTTACCGAATGAGATATGGACAGTAGGTCTGTTCTTATCATGAAACCATTCTCTTTTGTCCCCCTCTGTTTCCCCTGTACCTCTTTTGTCCCCATCTATGTCGCCTCTGTTCCTCGTGCCTCTTTTGTCCCCCTCTGTTCCCCCTGTGCCTATTTTGCCCTCTCTGTGTTACCTCTTGTCTCCCTTGTCAGTGATACCTTTTGTCCCCCTGCTGTGTCAACTTTTGCCCCCCTGTGTGTCACCTCGGGCCCCCCTGCCTTGTGCCACCTCTGGTCCCACTTCCCTGTACTAGTCAGGTATGGATGTCTCCCAGTATAGGTAGCCAGGTATAGGTGCTCCCAGTATAGGTAGCCAGGTATAGGTGCTCCCAATATAGATAGCTGGGTATAGTGCCCCCGGTATAGCTAGCCAGGTGCCCCAGTATAGGTAGTCAGGCATAGGTGCCCCCAGTATAGGTAGCCAAGTACAGGTGCCCCCAGTATAGGTAGCCAGATAAAGGTGCCAGGGTATAGGTAAGCAAGGTATAGGCTGTCCTTAGAAATGTACATGCCCCCGATCCAAAGCTGACTCTCGCTGCTCTCTCCTGTCACCGATTTCACATCCTACCACCATGGATACTTCCGGCGGGCACTTCTGGCGGTATAAGAGGCACCCACCGGGGTAACCATGGTGACAAGAGAGAGCGGAGAGAGTCGGCTACCAGCAGAACAGCGAGACCCCCCTCCTAAGTGAGGCCCAAATCTTGTTACCTATGGGGAGAAAATAATGAGCTTGCAGCTTATCCATGCCATCATATCTTCCCTTCCAATAGGTATCACACCTTCAGTAGACACCAAAGAGAAAAATAAAAATGGCCTGCGATGATCACAATATTTTTTAGACTTTTCAGGAATAAAAAACATTCCTGAAATGGTTAGCTACTGTTGGGGGCAGGGTCGGATTTACCATAAGGCACTGTAGACACATGCCTACAGGCAGCTGATGATGGAAAGGCGGCTTACTTCCCTCCCCAAGTGCCTCCTTCCTGCGTTACTCATGCAAAGTCCCAAGCGAAGTGTAAATGAGAGGTTCTTCACCCAGCTCTTGGCATTCCATTGAACAGATTTCCCTTCAGTGGGGGGCACCTGTAGCCAGAGGCGGGACAAGGTCCTCCAGCACCCAAGGCTGAGACACCAAAGTGCGCCCCTCCATCCCTCCCACCCCAGCTGTCACACACTCATTGCTATTATACTAAGAGGTACCACGGGGCCCATAACCTCCCCAACACCTTAATATCTAGTTATCTGGCTTGCAGTAACTGCTATGTATCCCCTTTTCTTATTTCTTTCTGTGTTAAACACAATTAGGAATGACAGCTGAATGAATTGTGCGTCCCCTCCTACACTGCGCCCCGAGGCTGGAGCCTCTCCGGCCTATGCCTTGGCCCGGCCCTGCCTGTAGCTACTTAATACTGTCTAGCTCTGGCTACATAGTACTAAGGTACACCTGAAGATACCTATGACTGGCAAAGGAACTAAGTGTGAAGTGACAGCTGGGACAGCCAGCGGTTCAGAGGGGGTTTGTAGGTTCATGGAGGGCAAAGTCTGGGTGCCAGGACATCTGTGCCTATAGGCTCCTGAGATGTAAATCTGGGCCTGGCTCAAGGCATAAATCAAAACTAAAAAGGAGCTTTAATTTTCTTAGGATGCAGCTACCTAGCACTAAAAAAGGATCTAAACTCAGAACCTACTCTCTGCTATAAAAGATTAGGCACAGCATAATAATTTTTTCTGCAGAAATTTCTTCATTACAGTATACGGAAATCCTGAAAAAAGCCTGAAGTATTATGTGGATTATGTTGAAGGGAGAAAAGTAATACTTACGCCCTGTACAGGTAGAGCCATGGTGCTCTCATTCACAGCGACTGATAAGATGTATACAGCATTCATATGTGGAATGAAAACTTTTCCTTGTGAGCTGTGCAAGAGTTCGGGTCTGCTTTAATGTATTTTCTGGCTATATACCCACCTTACACTTTTTCTCTTCTCTTACTAACCGCCAGGGCCCTTTCTAGGGTCCTTGGAGATCGGGGGCACCTGTGGGCACTAGGTGGGGGGTATATGCGCGCACCGCTGCAAAAATTGGCATGGCCATAGGTGGGGCCAAATGTGCATGAACTTCGCAGCGGTGCAGGCTACAGATAACGGGCCTGCCTATCGAAATATTGGATGGAGCCCCCTGTCCTTTATTTAGATAATTTAAAATCAGTATAGGCATAGCTCAAAGATGTATACGCACATACAATTTTGAATGGTCAATCACTGTCCAATTTTACCACCTCCATGCAGTAAGTGGGCCAACAGACAATGAATGTGATGAACAGAGCTAAAATTGGCTGATCAAAATTGTATGTGTGTACTAGGCTTTACAGCTAATACTGTACATACTGAAAGTAGCAGGAATCAGCATACAATACAGCTGGTTTATAATCAGTAAAAGAACAGAGTAACACCTTATACTGTACACACTGGAGGTAGATCAGCACATAGTGCAGGCACTAGAGAACAGCTTATACTGTACATACTGTAGGCAGCAGAGATCAGCACACTGCAGCTAGCGCACCGAAAAATATGAGGGTTACGTTGTGCGGTGCCGAAAAATGGGTGTGACCATGGACCAGAATGTGGGTGTGGTCACGGGTGGAGACATATTTACATGAGCTTAGCAATGGTGGGACATTAGATTAGGACAGTGGTGGCGAACCTTTTGGAGGTCGAGTGCCTAAACTGCAACCCAAAAGTCACTTATCTATCGCAAAGTGGCAACAGAAATTTAAACTAAATACTGTACAAACGTTTTAACTTATATGAACATTATGGAAAATCCAAGTTGAAAATAAACTGTGAAGATAAACAATTTTATCCATCCTACTCCTAAAAAATGTATTCATTTTTTTTAGAACCTCACAGTTTCATTTTCTGTTTTAAAAAGCTAAAAAAGTAGGTTTAATGCTATTGTCTCCTATGATGATGATTCAGCGTTTCCCATAGTCTCGCAGTTAGCAATCTTGTGACCCCCAACAAGACAGATTCAGCAATCATGAGGCCCCTATCAAGATAAATTCAGCAATCATGAGGCCCCCAACAAGACAAAATCAGCAATCATGAGGCCCCCAACATGACAAATTCAGCAATCGTGAGGACCCCAACAAGACACATTCAGCAATCATGAGGCCCCCAACAAATCATGAGGCCACCAACAAGACAAATTCAGCAATCATGAGGCCCCCAACAAGACACATTCAGCAGTCATGAGGCACATAAATAGACAGCATTTCACATACATAGGCAGAATGCCCCCTTAATATGGTATACACCTCTCACCTGGCTTCTGAATTCTCCTCTACTGGCTGCTGTGCCTGGCAATACTGTTTTTGGCTGGATTGGGGATGATGTGTGGGCTGAAAGGCCTAGCAGTGATGCTATGGCCTGGCTGGCGCTGATGCTGTGGCCTGGCTGGCGGGGATGCTGTGGCCGGGCTGGCGGCGATGCTGTGGCCGGTGCTGTGGCTGAGTTGGCTGGCGGTGATGCTGTGTCCTGGCTGGCAGTAATGCAGCGCTGTGCTTGGCTGGTTGAAGTAAATGCTGGCCTGACTGGTGGTGATGCTGTGGCCTTTTTGAGAATGATTCTGGGCTGGTTGACTGGTGGTGATGCTGGGCTGGCTGGCCTGGATAGTTTAGTGACAGGTGCCCCCTAGTTAAGGTAGTGCGCCAGGAGTCCCCCAGTTTAGGTAGTGACAGGAGCCCCCCAGTTCAGGTAGTGTTAGGAGCCCTCCAGCTCAGGTAGTGACAGGAGCCCTCAGCTCATTTAGTGACAGGAGCCCCCCAGTGTATGTAGTAACAGGTGCACCCCAGTGCAGGTAGTGACAGGGACCCCCCAGTGTATGTAGTGACAGGAGCCCCCAATTTAGGTAGAGACAGGAGCCCCCCAGTTTAGGTAGTGACAAGCGCCCCCCAGGTTAGGTAGTGAGTGACAGGGACCCCCAGGTTAGGTAGTGAGTGACAGGGACCCCCAGGTTAGGTAGTGAGTGACAGGCGCCCCCCAGGTTAGGTAGTGAGTGACAGATGCCCCTCAGGTTAGATAGTGAGTGACAGGGACCCCCAAGTTAGGTAGTGAGTGACAGGCGCCCCCCAGGTTAGGTAGTGACAGGGACCCCCAGTTAGGTAGTGAGTGACAGGGCCCCCCTCACCTCGACAGCCAGCAGCGTCAGACCTCAGTATCAGCCGGCGACCAGTTAGAGCAGGCGCACGGACCCACCACGCTGTATATGCGGAAGTGAATTCACTTCCGCATATCAGTGCGGTGTCCGCTAGGTCCTAGTGCCCGCACTAGTGGTCGCCGGCTGGTCGGAGGTCTGAAGCTGGGCTGTCTGGCAGCGGGGACGGCCGGGGGGGGGACAGCGGGCGGCCGGGGGGGGCAGCGGTTGGGCACCCGTGTAAATACATTAGGGGCACCCTAAGGACATGTTGGGGGCACGGCCCTCCTAAAATAGGGCTAGCGACGCCACTGCTAACCGCATTTCACAGTAACCAGGTTGGTGCATGCATTTCATATGCAGATGTAACATGTATAATTTAATTAAACTTTGTATTTGCAATTTGTAATCTTTAGGCTCAAAGACAAAGAAACTGTTTATTGAGCTGATCAAACTCCATAGTCTGCCCAGTACTGTCAGTAACACCTTGATGAAAATGTGCTGGCTAGCGAGATAGTTTGCATAATATGCAATTTCAACTACATGCTTAGTACCGTATTTGTCTGGCTTCCAGTTGAGCATTAAATGCTATCTAGGGTTTTTTTTTTCAATATATTTTTACTATGTACCCATTATTTGTCTGCAAATCCATAGGCTCCCCTTGGTCATGGGACATCCATCTTGTTTTATAGGCTTCATAATGGAATATTTAAACTTATGAAAAAGAGAATATCCTATATTTCAATCCATTCATTTTTCACATCTCTAGTTTTACAGCTACAATAATTCCTTGTTTTATCACCATCCTATCTGAAGAGCTAGCAAAAGATTCTCCCTGATTAAAATGCTCAATTAATTCGAAGCTGTACAAATTTATAACAAGCGCTGTAACAAAATTTAACATCCAGGGAAAGGGATACTGACATTTTAGTGTCTTTTCTCGAAGAACTCCAACCTGCTTTTCTAGATGTGGAGACTGCATTAAGGATCTTTTTTACATCTGGAAAGGAAGGTGTAGGACCAGAATAGTAAAGTAGTGTGGGCTATCACTGATGGTTTCCATATGTGGTAAGGTAGTGGGCTTGTAATGGGAGTAGACTAAGGGGGAAGAGAGATAAACAGAGAAGAGAAATGCATTATATCATTATGTCATATCTGAACAGAATTCCTGGAATAGCAGGCAGGCAGTAACGGTCCAGTTCTTATTCTCCATGCGCCAACCCGTTCTGCTGTTCTAGTTACTAGTTCTTAAAGATTCTTTTAGTTGTTATATATATTTTTTTTATTCTCCTAAATTACACTTTTACTTTATGTTCATGAGTTGCGTGAGATAGTTCTTGAAAAGTTTTACATTTAGGAGTATGTAGTTATATGGGATACACAGGGAAGTTATGGTGATCTGCCACTACCAGGATTTGGTAGTGAACTAAAAGGAGCTTAAACTGCAAATTCAGTATTGTCTTCATAAACTGAAACATAATTGCAGGTTAATGTAAGTCAAAATGCAAGACACAAAATACTCTTCAGCACAGAGGGAGAAAGCCAGGAAGGTGCTGCCTGGCCATGGTGACACCTATGGCCAGGAAGGTTATCACATCCTGACGAAGACAAAGACAAGACAAGACAAATAACATTTATATTGCGCTTTTCTCCTTGCGGACTCAAAGCGCCAGAGCAGAGCAGCAGCCACTAGGGCGCGCTCTATTGGCAGTAGCAGTGTAAGGGAGACTTGCCAAAGGTCTCCTACTGAATTAGTGCTGGCTTACTGAACAGGCAGAGCCGAGATTCGAACCCTGGTCTCCTGTGTCAGAGGCAGAGCCCTTAACCATTACACCTTCAGCCAACGAAGCGCCTGTGAGGGGCAGGAAACGTGTTGATGGGCGGAGTCTATGTGTCATGGTTACGTCATGCCCACGCTGTATGATAGAACGGAACTACCACTGGCGTCCTGTAAGCACTATCCCTGTGAGTTGCCGCCATTGCCACTCCGAGGAGTGTGAGAGACTAGCAGGTTCCGGTTCTGCACGACAGTACAGATAGAGCCGGGTGTGATATTTTGAAGGGGTTATCGCTTGGTGGTGAAACTGCCTTTACCTTCATGGACATAACCAAAGGCTCACCCTGAATTGCTGTAGCGTGACCCGCCTACAATTCTATTGCTGGAAGCTCCTGCCATGTGTACACGTTCTCTGCCCAGCACAGCTAAATAAGTGGGTACCCACGGAAGGTCGCTGCAACGGAGGTGGTAAGATTGACTTTTCCTCTATTAAGAGTGCTCCTCTGATAGCAAGCAAGCTATACCGAGTGTATACCTAAGAAAATTGCTGCTGTGCAGGTGGACTATTTGCCCCCTATGGGGAGCGTACCAACAAGAATCCATTGACCATCTACTGGACTGTGGCTACTCTAGGAGTGCATGGGCGCCATGGGAGTGTATGCGTGGGTGTACGTATGCTGCCAGCTTAGATTAGGTAGGTTACTACTGAGCAACTGAGCATCTATTAATGACATATGGAATATCCGCACATTTTTACTGGTCTTATTTTAGTGAAGCTGATTTTTGCATGCAGTCAAGCTGTAATTGTGCCATTTGTATATTTTGCTAATAAATGTGGTACTACCTGGTTAAACATATCAAGAACCCATGCCTAACTTTATTTTTATCCAGGAAGGTTATCTGCCAGGTGTCATATACGTGGGGCTAACATAATCCTATCATAACTGTGTGGCCTTGCAGCTAGCATGGCCACCATGGTACTCTCCCTTCACCCATAGCAATGGCCATGTCATCCCAGTATAGCCAGGCCTTCCTGGTAATGCCAGTCCTCACTTACATAGCCATGTATTGCCATATCCCCCCAATGTAACCGAGCTCCCACCCCCCATGTAGCTGTGCTCCACCCACTCATATAGCTGTGTCCTTTGTATTACAGAAGAAATCGTTAAGGCCGTTGTATATGCTGTTTAAACGTGTTCATTGCTGCCAACATGTGGTGTCAGTATAATGCAATGGAAATGCATCTGTGTGCACACTGCACTACGGTGGGCTTTTTAAGCACACAGATGATCCATTGGCATTGCACTGAGAAAGGCATGGAATCTGCTGGCACAACACATTCATTGTAAACCACCCTTACAATTTCTCTCAGGATTCTATTGTTGTTTGTCCTGTAGTTCAGCTGTCCACACCCTATGGCAACCAGTATAACTAATTAGGAGCCTCAAGAAGAAAAACAATTAGAAAAGTCATTAAGATCAACTGAGGAAGTTAAAGTGGACCTCCAATTTGTATTACACATTCACCGGGTACTCTTCTAATAGCAAGTTACATTTACCTGTTGCATTTTTTTCTCCCCAAATTCCTCCCCTAGCCCTGGAGCTGCTTCCGACTTCTGGCACATAGCCCCAGCCCCTGCTGACAAATGCCATGGTGTTTTCTCTATCTTGAGTAGCGAAAACACCATGACATCTACTGAAGTGCCTTCTAGGAAGTGATGTATCCTATGCTGCCAGACACCTTTCCTCTTGGGAGAGTCTGCTACTTACACTGCTCTTACTCTTTCTATATTGGGAGGGGTCGCCTTTAAGGCTGCCTTTCACCTCTCCTCCCATAGTGGATCCTGAGACAGAAGCATTGCGTGGTTGGAGAGAGCAGGATAAAACCATGCAGCTATAGTTTATTAAGACCAAACTAATTTAGACACACGATCAAGGAACAACTGTTTCACCCAAGAGGGGAATCCATAAAAAAAGCCAGACCTAGAAACACTAGCGCCTCTGTCCCCCTACTACATTACTGTCTTACACCCTTTGCACTGGGACAGAGACCAGAGGAATCCATCATGGGAGAGGGGGATACAGGCAGGAGCATTACCAGTGCAGGGGAGAGAGGAATGTGGTGGGGAAGTTCAATGGCTTTACAAGTGCAATAGGAAACAATACAGTGGTCAGGATTGAGACTTGCTGCAGGAAAATATGAGATCTCACCAGAACACAGTATAAGCCATATTTCTGATATGGAATAAAGCCGTAGACGGTCTTTTTATGGAATAATTTCCATATTGAACTAGAGTTCACCCTTAGATCAGTTAATCTAACTTTTGTTTAGGAATTTTACTACCAGGCTATCTGTTTAGGGACACCTTTTGATGGGATTACAGAATATTAGCAACCTAAACTACATTTGGTGACTCTTTGGCCTCGATTTATCTGCCATTACCAGGGTTACTCTCACTTTAGACGCTCTGAAAATGAGATATTGGGTGCTGCAAACATCAGGCCCTTCTTGACAAATTTAGACCTTGATGTGTTCAGACAAACGGCTCAGAAAGGCAAAGGGCTTTCTAATCTGAAACACATGTGGGTTAATGTTGGGTAACATCCTTGGTTAATGGAGCAGACTGTATTTTCTGTACATATCGATTTGTCACCAAATATTTTCCCCCAAAGAAGTTCCCATGGCTGGCTGAGGTCATCTACAGAATGTGATATTGTTCTACCAGTCTGGACACCATTATCTAAATACTGGAAGCCCAACATGCTTATTTAGAACATTTCATTGTGCTTTTCATTTAGAAAAAGTTGCTTTCTGTGGTTTAAACATTTTGAATAGGCATTACAGCTTGAAAGCTTGGCTGTTTCCATGTTAATATACGGCATGATATATCCTGTGCTGTATCTTAATTGGATGTTAGAAGCCACCAAGGAGTTCCGTAACCGTTCACAGCTTTAAGTTTACAAGCACTGCGGGTTTATACTTGGCCCAAGCCTTCAACTAACACCGTTATAAACAATGTTAGGATTGTTAGATTACTCAAATGTTCAGCGATTATATTCGATCTCACAGAAGAATTATGTAGCTATTTACAGTCAACAGTAATTGTGTCGCTAGTATATTTTGTTAATGTTTGGCCATAATGGTGCCAAAGTTAACAGCTTTGAGCTTGTGTCTTATATATATTTTATAACAATGTTTATGTACTATCTGTGACTGCAGATCAAGTTGCACAATTGTACTTCTAAATATGAGAAAGTCCTATATAGTCAACATCCTATGTGAACTGAGGTTATACCTCTTCAAAGCTCAGTTCCAAGTAAAGAAAATAGTTTAGTATTGGATAGTGTGGAAAGGTACTAGAAGTCTTTAGGGCTTTTAATACTGTCTGTGTCCCATTGGGAACCCAGTCTCTTTCATGACTAAAGGCGTTTGTTACGTGTAACATTTCCCCAGTTTAATTTACCTAGGGCTTCTTCTAGCCTCTGTAGGCATTTGCAGTCATTCTGCCCTGCTTCCTTCAACCACTGTATCCCTCGGAAAGCTGGCTGACTCAATCGTGCTCCCATCACCTGGAGCATATGGCTCATGTGCTGTTGCAATATTTATGAACTGTGCAATCACCTAATGCTTCCAGCCACTGGAGTGACATCAAGAAGATGCGCTGACTTGGGTCGTGCATGCAGCTTTTGGTGTTGCACAGCTGTTGCAGGGATCACAGCAGAACAATGGTGAGGGACCAGAAAGACTACAGAGGGCTAAAAAAAAGAAGCCCTGTGCATGTTGAACTAGGGACTTTTTTAACCTTACATTTCCTTTATGGACTGCAATAAAATAAAAACTATTCAGGTACTACCTCTTCACTGTTTGATCTGACTTTGCCACTCCAGTGTGTACAAAATTCTAGTGGGCAAGTAGCAGAGACAGAAATAACCATTTAGTGTTTGCAGCAGCCTGCTATAATGCATTTCTGGTTTTCCATGTGCAACAAAAAATACCTCCTCTTGATCAGAAGCCTGCAAAGTAGCTCAGATACAGCAGACCACCAATGTACATATGTTCTAATAGTACTATTACCTACAGTTGGATGCGAAAGTTTGGGCAACCTTCTTAATCGTCATGATTTTCCTGTAAAAATCGTTGGTTGTTACAGTAAAAAATGTCAGTTAAATATATCATATAGGAGACATACACAGTGATATTTGAGAAGTGAAACTAAGTTTATTGGATTTACAGAAAGTGTGCAATAATTGTTTAAACAAAATTAGGCAGGTGCATAAATTTGGGCACCACAAAAAAGAAATGAAATCAATATTTAGTATATCCTCCTTTTGCAGAAGTTACAGTGTCTAAACACTTCCTTTATATTCCAATAAGAGTCTGGATTCTGAAGGTATTTTGGACCATTCCTCTTTACCAAACATCTCTAGTTCAATCAGGTTTGATGGCTTCCGAGCATAGACAGCTCTCTTTAACCCACACCACAGATTTTCAATTATATTCAGGTCTGGGGACTGAGATGGCCATTCCAGAACGTTGTACTTGTTCCTCTGCATGAATGCCTTAGTGCATTTTGAGCAGCGTTTAGGGTCGTTGTCTTGTTGAAAGATCCAGCCCTGGTGCAGCTTCAGCTTTGTCACTTTTTCCTGGACATTGGTCTCCAGAATCTACTGAAACTGAGTGGAATCCATGTGTCCCTCAACTTTGACAAGATTCCCAGTCCCTGCACTAGCCCCACAGCCCCACAGCATGATTGAACCACCACCATATTTTACTGTAGGTAGCAGGTGTTTTTCTTGGAATGCTTTGTTCTTTTTCCTCCATGCATAACGACTCTTGTTATGCCCAAATAACTCAATTTTAGTTTCATCAGTCCACGGCACCTTATTCCAAAATGAAGCTGGCTTGTCCAAATGTGCTTTAGCATACCTCAGGTGGCTCTGTTTGTGCTGTGGGCGGAGAAAAGGCTTCCTCTGCATCACTCTCACATGCAGCATCTCTTTGTGTAAAGTGCACCGAATGGTTGAACCATGTACATTGACTCCATCTGCAGCAAAATGACGTTGTAGGTCTTTGGTACTGGTCTGTGTGTTGACTCTTACTGTTTTCACCATTCGTTGCTTCTGTCTATCCGAGATTTTTCTTGGTCTGCTACTTCAAGCCTTAACTTGAACTGAGCCCGAGGTCTTCCATTTCCTCAATATGTTTCTAACTGTGGAGATAGACAGCTGAAATCTCTGAGACAGCTTTCTGTATCCTTCCCCTAAACCACGATGGGGAACAATCTTTGTCTTCAGGTCATTTGAGAGTTGTTTTGAGACCCCCATGTTGCTACTCTTCAGAGAAAGGGAAACCTACAATTGACCCCCTTAAATATTCTTTCTCATAATTGGATTCACCTGTGTATGTAGGTCAGGGGTCACTGAGCTTACCAAGCCAATTTGAGTTCCAATAATTAGTTCTAAAGGTTTGGGAATCAATAAAATGATAACAGTGCCCAATTTTATGCACCTGTATAATTTTATTTAAACAATTATTGCACACTTTCTGTAAATCCAATAAACTTAATTTCACTTCACAAATATCACTGTGTGTGTCTCCTACTGTATATGATATATTTAGCTGAAAATTTTTATCGTAACCAACGATTTATACAGGAAAATCATGACGATTAACATGGTTGCCCAAACTTTTGCATCCTACTGTATCTCCATCAGCAAATCAGTCTGGAGAAATGTGGAATTGCCCCATGTAGTCACCTTTACCTTTCCCAGTTTTTGCAACAAACATATCAGTGAGCAATCTAATACTAGGAGTTGCTACAGGAAACAGCATTTTTAAAGATAAAAGGATAAGTGGTGGACTTACCTTTAAATAGGGACTGACCACAAATCCTACCTAATAAAAGCTAACTGTCGCTGCGTCCAGCAGTTTTCTCCCTGTGTCCCAGGATTTTTGTTACTGCTACAGCTGGGACCAGGGAGCTGGACGCGCGAGCGAGGTGGGCGGGTGCGGGCGAGCTAGGTGGGTGGGTGCGAGCGAGGGAGGTGGGCGTGTGCACCGGGCACACGCTCGGCGGTTGCGTGTGCAGCGTGCGTGCGCATGCGCACTGGCGGTGGCGGCCGTATACCTAGAGCACGTTTTTAAACGGGCTGGGTCTACTAGTGTCAAATAAAATGATTTATTTGCTCATAACAATGCATTTTGGGCGGGACACCCACTTCTTCACAGCCCATCTTTTTAGCCCTATGTTCAGACTTAATTGCTGGATTGATCTCGGTAGCTTATACCCTGCTCTCTGTATCGTCCTTGCCCTGTAATGTTCTATCCCTGTAAATTGGTGACAACTTAAACTGACTATACACCATATGATCTTGATTGTACAATCTTAAAGGGTCCATGAGCAGAGGCATACGTGCACAGCAATATGACACGTGTCAGAGGGGAGGAGAACAGAGGAGAAATAAGCCAGGAAGCCTGCACATGCGCAGAGAGAGCCCACAAGCTTCCTGTTCCGAGGTCACAGAGCGACTTTCGGCAGAGTTGCTGCAGCAGTATCATTTAGAATTGGCAAACCGGGAGGCGGAGAGTTTAACACAGGCATGGTGAGTGTAACAACATTGCCAGTTATACGTGGGTGCATATCCAGTGCCTCTGCTCAGGGTCCCTTTAACCTCTTTTATGTAGTACGAAAGCTTGCCTCTGGACCAGCCAGAGGATACCAACTACTGAGGTAATGATATATTTTGTTTCCCCCTTCCCACTGCAGGTTTGCTTTATTTATCTCATACGTTTATTTTCAGTTCAGGTTTGTCTTAAATAGCAATATGTGCACTTACCCTTGAAAGTACCCTTGAAATTACTAGCAGGTTATCCATTCCAGCAAAAAAGATAAAACTTTTGCAAAGCATTCAGGGCCTAACGCACATATTCTCTACCTGTTTGCACTATCGTAACGTAGCAGGACAAGTTAGGAGCAGGTCAGCAGCACTAAGCTTGTTTCCATAGATGAAAAGCTGTACAAAGAAACTGTTCCCTTACCTAGATGTGCCTGATATTATTATCTACAGGTGTTTCTGCAAGATTAGATACCAGATCCATGTATTCCTTTACAATGCTTTGTGATGGTGTCATGTAATCTATGCAGTGATGCTTTACCAAGGAAGAGGAAGATTATTTTATGTCACAGCTGCTAGTGTCATTACGGTCAGAACAGAATTTAAAGGGACATTGTCTCAATTTCAAGTGGAGTTAGTGGATACACACAAAAAAAAATTTGTTGGTTCCTAATTCCATTCCCTTTTCAGGGGTTCCTAAACTAGGGTTCAAAAAATAAAAGTATTCACAGTGGGGGACATATCTAATGTGCATAAAATCTAGAGAGTGAACTTACCTGATGTTCTCTGCAGGGCCTCAGGCCCCAAACTCCTTTTTTAGCCACTCAAGAACCTATCATTCATGTAGTGAAGAGTATGAAGAGAGGGTTACATCCTACATACCATATGTATCAGTGGGAACATTAGAGAAAACACCTACCCTGCTCTCTGTTTCATCCTTCACTGCTCAGCCTGCTTGTTAAAGAGGAACTGTAACGACAAAACGGCCCCTGGGGGGTACTCACCTCGGGTGGGGGAAGCCTCAGGATCCTAATGAGGCTTCCCACGCCGTCCTGCGTCCCTCGGGGGTCTCGCTGTAGCCCTCCGTACAGCCGTGACGCAATATTTACCTTCCTGGCTCCTGCGCAGGCGCTCTGATGGCTGTCGGCGCCGAAGTAGGCGGAAATACCCGATCGCCGTCGGGTCTGCTCTACTGCGCAGGCGCAAGTTTCCGGCGCCTGCACAGTAGAGCGGACCCGACGGAGATCGGGTATTTCCGTCTATTTCCGTGCCGAAAGTCGCCACAGCGCCCCCGCTGGAGCCAGCAAAGGTAAATATTGAAGCTACAGTCGGCTCTGTCGCCGGCTGTTCGGAGGGCTGCAGCGAGACTCCCGTGGGACAGAGGACGGCGTGGGAAGCTTCATTAGGATCCGGAGGCTTCCCCCACCCGAGGTGAGTACCCCCCAGGGGAGGTTTTTGTTGTTACAGAGTCTCTTTAACAACCCTGATAAAATCCCGGACTGAGCACTCAGTCTGGCTTTGCTCAGGAATCATTATAGCCGAGTCTGTCTTCTCTGATGTCTTTTCAATCCCAAGCCTGCCCCCTTCTGGCTCTGCTTTCCTGTTCTGCATACTGAAGCATCACAGAGAGCTGTTATGAGATGGGAGGAGCTGCTAATGTAAGGGTATTGAAAAACGGTTTTGTTTTTTTAAAATCTATATTTGTTAGTCATAAGAGGTTTTTAGAAATGGTGATTTCATTTTGCACACAGCCCACTAAATAATATTCTTTTCTGATGAACTGTGTTTTGCATGGAGTTTTAGTAAAAAAAACACAATAACGGCACACCAGAGCGGCAAAAATACCAGGTATAGTATTATTTTGTAAAATCTTGGGGGGATATGTTTATTTTGTGCCAAAGCGTTCATCTCTGGTTTCCTTTAAACCTAAGGAGTGTAGCCAAAGGGCTTCTTACTGAATAGGTGCTGGCTTACTGAACAGGAAGAGCTGAGATCTGAACCCAGGTATCCTGTCTCAGAGGCAAAGCCATTACACAATCCAGCCACTGGGTTTTTCCTAGTTTCACAGCTTAAAGGACAACTGAATTGAAAGGGATATGGAAGCTGTAATATGTTTTCCCTTTTAAGCAATACCAGTTACATGGCTATCCTGATGAACCTCAGCATATGATACTTTTAGCCATAGACCCTGAACAAGCATATGCAGAACAGATGATTCTGTTCTGACATTATTAGTTACATGCTTGTTTCAGGTGGTATGCAGCCAAATAGATCAGCAAGGCTGCCAGGTAACTGGTATTGTTTAGAAGGAAATAAGTATGGAGCCTTTTCACTTGCCAGGACAACTGTAGTGAGAGGGATATTGAGGCTGCCATATTTATTTTCTTTTAAGCAAATCCAGTGGCCTGGCAGCCCTGCTGATCTATTTGGCTGCAGTGGTGGCTAACACCAGGAGCAAGCATGCAGCTAATCTTGTCAGATTTGTCAATAATGTCAGAAACATTTGATATGCTGCATGCTTGTTCAGGGTCTATGGCTAAAAGTATCAGAGGCAGAGGATCAGCCGGACAGCCAGGCAACTAGAATTGCTAAAAATGAAATAACAATTGCAGCCTCCATATACTCACTACAGTTGTCCTTTAAGGTCGGCCTCTTTCACTTCCATGGAGAGCTACTTTGACCACATGCTGTCTGTTCACAGCAAAATCTTCCACATGAAAGTACCACACCTCAAATCAACTCCAGGCCTTTTATCTGCTTTATTCATAATAACACAACAACGGACTTGCTCACACCTGCCCATGAGATAGCCTTTGAGTCAACTGTCCAATTACTGTTGAACCCCTGAAATGAAGGGATTGTGTTAAAAAAGATGCTTCAGTTGGCTCACATTTTTATACAATTGTTTTGTTCACCCTACTGAACTGCATCTGAGTTGTTTCATTTAAAATTCATCATCATCAACTAAAATTAGAAAAAAGTTGTCTCTGTCCAAATATGTATGGACTTTAACTGTATATGAGTCTGATTGATAATTGGTTGTTAGCCTGGATACCGCCATGTAAAACTCACCAGGGCCGGGCAGAGGCTAGGTAAGCTACAGCCTCTGAGCGCATAGCTGCTAGGGTGCAGGAAAGGGGTCCTGACTAGCCTCCATATCTCTCGTCAGGCCTGTCTTGTCACTGTGTGCTATTTTCTCCTGTCACTAAAATCACCCCCCTCTCCCCCTTCCCTCTCTGTGGAGCAGAACACACTTCTCGGTCGGGAGTCATACAGTATCATTGCACAGCAATCTTTCTAAAACTGCCACTCCAAATGAACAGGAACAATCACTTTAGGCAATGTATGTCTAAAGTGAGTATCACATTTAAATCCCAGTGCAGGCCAATAATGGTCTCCCGAAACAATCATTCCTAACTATTTCATGGAACTTTACCTCTATAATTCATATCAGCGGCAGATGAATTTATGACATTTAGTTAGACGGTATGTTTATTTGCAAGGCTGCATTTTGGGAGTGAATTCCTATAACAGTCAGCTGTTAGAATTCTGTTTCAAGAGCTGGCAATTATGTGACTTATTAAGTTGTAACCTCTAGCCTAAAAGTATTTAGGCTGATAGGGCTGGTGCACACCGAGCGGCTTTATCAGCGTTTCTGCAGCCGCTTGCGGCTGCGGATACGCTTGGTCAATGTATCTCAATAGGGTGGTTCACACCAGAGCGGTAGGCGTTTTGCAGAAACGCATACTCCCGAGGTGAGGCATTTTTTGGATTGCGGATGCGTTTCTGCCTCAATGTTAAGTATAGGAAAAACGCAAACCGCTATGAAAAACGCCTGTTCAGAGCGGTTTTGCCGGCGTTTTTGTTACAGAAGCTGTTCAGTAACCGCTTTACTGTAACAATATATGAAATTTACTACACCAAAACCGCTACACAAAACCGCAAAACGCTAGCTGAAACGCTACAGAAAAATAAGAAAAAGCGTTTCAAAATCTGCTAGCATTTTGCGGATCTGCTAGTGGGTTTTGGTGTGCACCAGGCCTTAGGCCTGGTGCACACCAGAGGAGTTTTTCTGAGAGTTTTGAGTTTTTAAATCTGCTGCTAATGTTATCCTATGTGTCTGTGCACACTGAAGCAATGAGGTTTTGTAAAAAAAAAAAACCCATAGCATTACATTGGGAAGAGCTTTTAGAGGTTTCAGGGCTCGTTTCCACTAGGGCGAATCCGCATGCGGGCACTGCATGCGGATTCGCATAGCTAATGTTAGTGGATGGGGCTGTTTCCACCTGTGCGGCGTGCGGGAGCGATTTGGCAGCGGGCCAAATCTGCACGGCGGGACCCACAGTTTTCGTCTGCGTCGGGAATCCGTGCGAATCGCCGCTAATGTATTTAATAGTAAAAACGCATGCGTTTGGTACATGCGTTTTTACCCGCGATTTCGCGTGCGATTTCGCACCCTTCCCAATGTTATTTGGTCCTGGCAGTGTCATGGTTAATTTCGCATGGCACCCTGCCATGCGAAATCGCACGCGAAATCGCGGGTAAAACGCATGCGGAAACGCACCCGCATGCGTTTTTACAAGCGTCGGAATGCCGGCGAAATCGCGTCGCACTAGTGGAAACGGGCCCTCAAAAGCTCTTCCCAATGTAATGCTATGGGTTTTTTACAAAACCTCATTGCTCCAGTGTGCACAGACACATAGGATAACATTAGCAGCAGATTTAAAAACTCAAAACGCTCAGAAAAACTCCTTTGGTGTGCACCAGGCCTTAAAGTATGCAGAATTTTTTCTACCCTTCATGCATGTTTAAAGTGGTTCTGAACTCTTGCACAGGACATAGAGCAATGCACCCTGTATGTATTTAGAAAGTTTAGCCTGTCTAATTCCCCCTCATTTGTGACTAATCACAAGTGTAATTTGATCTCTGAGCTGGGTCTGTGGACTGCATCAGCAGAGCAGCTAATTTGTGAATACAGGGGCCCATATGCAATTCACATTTTCTTCTGATTTTTCTCTTAGGTGGTATTTTCACAACTTGTTAATAAAATGCCATTTTAGCCACCAGTTTGCAAGAAAATACTCTAAATAATTTTGACGGTATTTTTTCACCTATTTTGGAACTTTTTCAATTGGAAAGTGCTTAAAAGTTAATTTAAAGAGAATATGAAACGTAATAAATACTTATCCGTTAGCCGGGCGCATCCGGCAGGTGGCGACAAAACTCCACCAGAGTTACATCTTTCCCTACTATCCATGTCGGCCTGGAGGGGGAATAGTAATTAGCGCCACCTGCCGGTTGCGCCCGACTAACGGATAAGTACCGAAAATTATCTCCCAAGAGATAACTCAGGTGAAAATGTTAATTGCATATGGACCAGGATGTTAATCCTATGTCTTGCATGCAAAAAGAAAAAGCACGTGCACCATCCGTCCTTTGCTGTTAGGCTTCTTGCACACAGGGACGTTACAGGCACATGTTAGTGCAGCCTGTAACGCTCCCCCAACGCACAGCAATGTAACACAAGTGGGCTGTTCACACTGCCCACGTTGCGTTACATTGTAACGCAGCAAAGTGCTGCATGCTGTGCGTTCTACACGGCTAAGCCGCGTTTGACTGTTTGCACATGCTCAGTCATGTTGGGGAGGAGGGGAGAGCGGCCGGGCACATGGCTAATTAATATTCACTGCACTCAGTGACGTGCAGTGTTTACTTCCTGGAGCGGCCGCTCTGTGCGGCGATTGGCCGGGCGGGACCACGTGATGCTGCATGTGTCCAAGAGTACGCATCACAGCATCACAGACGCCAGAGTGAGCTGCACAACGCGGCTCACTCCGACGTCCACACCAGAGAGCACCAGGCGTTGCGTTAGGGGCACGTTATGTGCCCTATAACGTCCTCTAAATGCAACGTCCTGGTGTGTAACTAGCCTTAGTGTTTAATGGCAGTGGCGTTACAGCCATAAAAAAGAAGCCATTACAACAGTGTAAAATCCATATACTGGCCTGTATAACAATTGTGGTGAAGGAGGTGGGTGGCGGGCAGTAACCGGGGAGAAGCGACGGCCGTTTCGTGTCAAACTGACACTTGGTCACGCTGCTTCCATAAAAGCAGGAAATAGACGCACAGCAGATTTATTTTTTTTTGCAGGATTTGTATCAGGTGTAACAAAGAAATGTTTTTTTCTTTTAAGGTTATTATGCTGTTGCTTATCTTTTAGAGCAGAGAGGAAGTTCTGAGTTCAGGTCTGCTTTAAATAGAGAATTTCAGGACAGTCATTGAGCAGAAGTCAAGACCATCCGCATGGCGGAATGTGGGATCCAGGTCTTCCTGTATGTACATGAAGGATTTAAGGGTTAAAACAGGTACTCTGCAGCACCACAACACGCCAACAGTTTGACATTATTTTACATTTGATCAGTCTGACATAACAAGTTCACTTTTGGCTTTATTTGCCTTATTTTTAACTTAGTGTGCAGTTGCGGTTTAGAAACATTAACATTGTTAACACTTTTTTCCTCTTGCTTCGGAACTTGCTCAGTAATTCTGGCAAGAGGATGAAATTCTTTACTGTCAGTCGTCTCTCACCCAAAGAGTTTGCAGCTGCTAAGTCTGGTTATGGTTCAGTACCTCTGACTCCATACACTGAGGCACACCTGTTCTCTGAAAGTGCACCCACGTAAGAGAACAATTCTGGCTTGTTTAGGTGATCCTTCAGTTAAAGGGCCACTAAACCTGAAACACATAAAGACGCTATTAATAACCTCCATGAATATGTGCATATGTGTTCCCATAGCGCCACCAAACCTGAAATATCACACATTGTATTTAGAACCTCTGTAGAGCTGAGTCTGTGCTATTGTTTATATTAAAGAAAATGTATTCTGCCTTGATGCCGGCAGTGGCTTTCAATGTGATTTCTGGACAGGAAGTCAGATGTACATTAAAATATGCCTTTCCATAGTAGCAACATGTTAAAGCAAAACTAAAATAATTTATTTCAGGTTTGGATAATATGGAAAGTGGTTACAACCTCTTTTGATTTTTTTTTTTATCTTTGTCTGTCTTCTTACCTGGTTGGTTCTGTCTGTGGTACAACGAGTCTGTAGAAATGTATTACATTGTCTGTGTCTGTCTGCCTGTCCTTGAATCCCTATAGGCAGAGATGCAACTACAACTAGAGCTGGATTTCAGGAAAGCCCACAAAGGCCTGGGTCTTGGGGGACTACAGCCCAAAGGGGCAACTGTGCACACAAGAAGGATGAACAGTGGGAAATTATCGATTTGGAACCACTAATGGATGAAAATCTCCTAACCAATCCGATCAGATTAATGAAATCTATCCAATTTTGGGATAAATCCTGTCAATCTGATAAGATTTGTTAGGAGATTTGTGTCCGTTAGTGGTCCCAAACATTCATTTCTGATCGTTCATATGAATAATCCTTCGTAAAACGTTTGTTCGACAAACTGTTTTGTTACTGATCATCTTTATGTATAGAGTGCTTGAGGGGGCCACATGCAAAACTCACACTGGGGCCCATAGTTCCTTAACCTCCCTGGCTGTAATCCCGAGTGTATCTTGAGCTAAGAATTAGATGCTGAGAGTGGTAACTAATATGGCAGCTCCTGCTGCTTACCTGTGTCCCGCGCACGATTGGCGCTGCCCAGAGACTCCCGGGCTCTCCAGCAGGCCACCGGGATCCCCATCTCCTCTCTTCTTCCTGGATCCCAGTGGTCAATCAGCGGCAGTATGTGAGCGGTGTGACATCATTGGGGGCGGTGCCAAAATGTAAAGTGGACCTCAACTCTTACACAGTACAGAAGGAAAGCTGAAAATTGCAGCTTGTATGTACTGTATGTAGAGAGTTTAGCCTGTCTTATTCCCTCCTCTGGACCAGATCTATTGCACAGGACAGAAGGTAATCCTAGAGAAATGCAGCCTGTATGTATGTAGAGAGTTTAGCCTGTCTAATGCCTCCTCATTTGTCTCTCATCACAAGTTGTAATTTGATCTCTCCTGTGTCACATGACTGCCATGGCAGAGATGGGAAATAAGCTCATTTGAAAACACATGATATTAACAATATAGCCATTTGGTTACCAACTGCTTCTGAGCTAAGTGCTTCTGCCAATCTGCCTTACTGTTACTGATTTTTGCCTGGATTTTGCTTGCCACCTGTACCGACCTCTGCCTGGGTTTTGACTACTTTTTGCCTGCCACCTGTACTGACCTCTTCCTGGATTTTGACTACTCTCTACCTGCCACCTGCACCAACTTCTGCCTGCCACCTGCACCGACCTCTGCGTGGCTTTTGACTACTCTCTGCCTGCCGCCTGCACCGACCTTTGCCTGGATTTTGACTACTCTCTGCTTGCCGCCTGCACCGACCTCTGCCTGAATGTTGACTACTCTCTGCCTGCTGCCTGCAGCGAACTCTGCCTGGATTTTGATTACTATCTGCCTGCTGCCTACACTGACCTCTGCCTGGATCTTGACTATTCTCTGCCTTCCGCCTGCACCGACTTCTGCCTGGATTTTGACTACTGTCTGCCTATTGCCTGGACCGACCTCGGCCTGGATTTTGACTACTCTCTGCCTGCCGCGTGCACCGACCTCTGCCTGAATGTTGACTACTCTCTGTCTGCCACCTGCAGCAACCTCTGCCTGGTTTTTTAATTACTTTCTGACTGCCGACTAAGACTGATAGAAAAGGGAAAAACTATGAAAGGAATCATACTTCTACTGCCCTGATTGTGATGTTGCCCTCTGTGCCATTTTCTGTTTCAAAATATTCCACAATCGGGAGGTGTATTAGGTATATATGTACATACTGTAGTCTGTTGCCTTATTTGTACAGTTTCACTATTTTTTAAGTTTATTCATAAATGTAATGTCAGCAATTTTGTGTTCTAGTCTTTTATTATCCTCTTGAGGACCATTGGTTTATACCCCCCTAGTGACGAAGCAATTTTTTTTATAATTCAGCACTTTGCTACTTAAACAATTTATTGCTCGGTCATACAACTTAGCACCCAAATGAATTTCCTTTTCTTGCCAATAAAAGAGCTTTCTTTTGATGGTCTCTGATTGCTGCTGTGTTTTTTTGTTGTTAATTAAAATTGTTTATTTTTTAAATAAAAATCCCTATTCTTTTCATCAACCCCCCCCCCCCCCCCCTAAATTGGCCTAGACTGTGATCCATACACTACACTTCACTCTCATAGGCATGTATCTCTATCTCCTCTGTACAGCGCTGGTTAGCAGGCTGATCACAGATCCCTGCTGTGTTTACGAGCAGGGAACGCACGGGCAAGTGCACGTACCCTACTAATCCAGCTCACTGCACTTTGACACCAATCAGCGTTAAGCGGTCCCCAGAGAGCCACGCTCCCACTGCCCATTGGCGTTCCGGAGCTGGTTATACGCGGGATGTCTACAAGACCTTTATTCTGACATATTTTGACTTGGAGGCCTAAAATTCTTGAAAAAAATGATGTACAGGACAATTATATAAATATCTGATCTGATAATTTGTTCCCCTTGAGAACCATTTTTGAGGAATGCCATTTGGCACATGAGATGGTCTCCTCATCATATGGACATGTAGTTGTAATTTTACGTTTATGAGAATTAATGAGGAGAAATATTATTAACAGGGAAAGAGTAGTGAAATAATTTTACTAGCATTTGATGTTATCAAAGTAGAGAGAGGGTGATGGTAATATTATTCCAAAATAGGGAATTATCCTGGCGGGAAAATTGTAACAGTTCAACTATTCAAGCACAGAAATAAGGGCAGTTATTCCAGCAGAAGAATGGTAACAGTAGGAGAGGAGTAATATCTGCATAAACATTGTAACAGACAAGACAAGACAAATAACATTTATATCGCGCTTTTCTCCTGGCGGACTCAAAGCGCCAGAGCTGCAGCCACAAGGACGCGCTCTATAGGCAGTAGCAGTGTTAGGGAGACTTGCTTAAGGTCTCCTACTGAATAGGTGCTGGCTTACTGAACAGGCAGAGCCGAGATTCGAACCCTGGTCTCCTGTGTCAGAGGCAGAGCCCTTAACCATTACACCATCCAGCCAACAGTAGGACTCTTCCCATTGGGAAGATTACAGGGAGGAATTGTCACATCAAAAAGATTATCGGAGGATTGATTTAAAGGGACACTTAAGCCAGGCTTCTACCAGCCCCTTTCAGCCATCCCGTGCCCTCGCAGTCATTTACAGAGCTAGTTTCATTTTCGCTGACAGGCCTGGCCACGCGTATTTTTCGCGTTCCTGTCTGCAATAGCGTCTTGCACCTTGTGCAGGACGCTATTGAGGATGGGAACAAGAAGGATACGTGTGGCCAGGTCTGCGCAGGCACAGAAAGCCCGCCGACTCCCTGTCAGGGCCTGTCAGCGAAAATAAAACTAGCTGGCGGCAGGGGACCGGAGGCTTCGTGAGTGACTGCAAGGGCACAGGATGGCTACAGGGGGCTGATAGAAGCACCATGCAAGTAAAACTGACCACCGAGGTGACATGTGACATGATGAAATAGACATATGTATGTACAGTGCCAAGCACACAAATAACTGAGCTGTGTTCCTTTTTTTTCTTTCTATGCCTGAAATAGTTAAATATCAGGTATGCAAGTGACAGTTTCTGTCCGGTCGGGACCGGGTCAGACTATTGCATAATCCTCACTGATAAGTAATTACAGCCATAAAACACTTGCCTGTCAGTAAATGGCTCCTGAGAGCAGGAAAGAGATAAAAAGAGTCAATAATTCATAGATTTGAGCTCTAGCATACTTCAATGAAGGTGTAATTGAACAGAGACAATTAAACAGTAAAAACCTAAAAACTAGATTTTATTATTTTTATTATTTTATATAAATTAAAACTTCAGGATATCTACAATAGTCATTTTTAGGAGAAGGATAAATACAATTGTTTTTCTCATCAGTTTATTTTCACCTCGGATGTCCTTTAGGTGTCCCTTTAAGCAGGACAGATGAGGAGCAGTTTTTGCAGGAAGCCAGCAAGCGAGGGGGACGAGCTGTGACCTAAGCTGGGAGTTCAGGAAGAATAGTATCATCGAAGGGAAATGACACAGGAAGAATAAATAATCTTGGCAGGTGTCAAGACAGAAGTGAATAGTCTCTGCAGTATGACAGGAACAAATTATGATGAAACAAGCATGGACTGAAAACAAAGACAATGTGAATGAGGTGACCAGAAGCATTACTGAAATCCCTGCTAGGGAACAGTGTTGTGGTCAGGCCATAAACATGACAGACTGAAATCTGTTATCCTAAATCTTATCCGGCAGAAAAACAGGCAATGACAGAATATTAACAGTAACATTTCATCCTAAAAACCATACTGCCAATATCATGAAATGTGGAATATATACCTTTGTCTACTGAAAAAGCAAAATTAACCGTTTTTGGCTATTTGGGGAAGCTATCTCTCTAGGCATGGTAGTAAGGATGCTTAACCCTCCTGGCGGTTTGTCAAAATCCGCCAGGGGGCAGCAAATACGGTTTTTTTTTAAAAAAAATTTCCTTCATGTAGCGAGACGAGGTCTCGCTACATGATAGCCGCTGCTCAGCGGCATCCCCCCAGCCCCTCCGATCGCCGCCGGCGATCGGAGATCAAGAGATCCCGTTCAAAGAACGGGATCTCCTGGAGGGCTTCCCCCGTCGCCATGGCGACGGGGCGGGATGACGTCACCGACGTCATCGACGTCGTGACGTCAAAGGGGACTCCGATCCACCCCACAGCGCTGCCTGGTACTGATTGGCCAGGCAGCGCACGGGGTCTGGGGGGTGGCTGCGGCGACGCGTATAGCGGCGGATCGGCGGGTAGCGGCGGCGATCGGGCACTGCACGCAGCTAGCAAAGTGCTAGCTGCGTGCAGCAAAAAAAAATTATGCAAATCGGCCCAGCGGGGCCTGAGCGGTGCCTGCCGGCGGCATAGCCCGTGCTCAGCACGGGCTTACCGCCAGGGAGGTTAAAGGGTACCTGTAAGAAAAAAGTGAAATACTTACCTCGGTAGGGGAAAGCCTCTGAACATCCAGAGGCTGTACAACAAGAGGAGAGAGAGGAGAGGAGACCGGCACTGCAATCGACTTATTTATTCCATGCTGTAAAAGGTGCATACAAAGAGTCACATACTCAGTGCAAAATAGTAAACATACCAGGTGGATGAAGCAATGTGGGTGACGGTGGGTGCTGGGCACTGTGGGCCTGACGGCCGTTTCGCGCAGACGTACGCTTCAACGGAGGCTCTAGTGCGGGCTGGGCGCTGGCCGGGGATTAAATACATACCGGGGTCAGCATTCGGCGTGTCCACATAAGTGTGGACTGCTCAGGCAACCGTAGAGGGGAAGTGCCGCCCTCCAGGAAGTCCCAGCTGGAGTGCAGATGCATTCCAGCATGGGATTGGAGACTGCAGGAGGAAGTGGGCGGTTTCTATCGGCGTGGACACGCCGAATGCTGACCCCGGTATGTATTTAATCCCCGGCCAGCGTCCAGCCCGCACTAGAGCTTCCGTTGAAGCGCACGTCTGTGCGAAACGGCCGTCAGGCCCACAGTGCCCAGCACCCACCGTCACCCACATTGCTTCATCCACCTGGTATGTTTACTATTTTGCACTGAGTATGTGACTCTTTGTATGCACCTTTTACAGCATGGAATAAATAAGTCGATTGCAGTGCCGGTCTCCTCTCCTCTCTCTCCTCTTGTTGTACAGCATTACTATTTCCTATACCAGAGCACGCAATTGCAACCATGCTGTTTGAAGCATAGTGGTCCTGCCAGCTCCCCACTCAAGATTGTAAACCTGCTGCAGTGCCAACCTGCACACCTTTTTTCGCTACAACTTCCTAACTACATAAATAGGTTAGAGCACGCAGCATGTCTATGAGTGCTGCCTAAGACTGCGACATCCACTCAGAATCTGATACTGTAAGTTCGGACAGTGGAGATGAATCGGGAGCGGCTGCAGTAGCAACTGGCAGGAAAGACGTCAAGAGCTTCTTTTAGAGCTCTTCATCATCGTCACTATCCAATAAACGGTGGGTGCTAGGGTTGCAGAGACCAGTTTGGAGAGATTGAGCGAGAGGGAGACAAAATTATTCTGGATTGTAACGGCACCACAACAATATAAGGACGACCAGATAACAGCAAGAGGTTTCAGACGGCACGTTGAACCATCTGAACATCAAGAGGACGATGAATTCGTTAGGAGGTGGAAAATGACCTTCCTAGAGCATGCGGCAGGACCCCAGGACACTGTCTTAGATCGATCTGGAAAGAAACATGCCGAAACGGTCAAGGAAATAGAAGCCGTTATACTCCATTACCAGGAGTTGGTGGATCGAACTCAGTATACAGGAACACTGAAGGCTAATGGGCTATGTCTCCAATGTGGATACTTATTGGTTTTTTTTGTGCTTGTTTATCCTCTTGTGTTTTTAACATAGTGCCACTGTACCAGTATTCATAATAATATTTATATTGTCCCTTTGTCCAGGAGTTCCCTCTCTCATTCTACCTCTCCCAACTTTTTATCATCGTAAGCGCAGCTTGTCGCTGTCCTTATTTTTAGCCACTACCTCCACTTGATACGCCATTAATGAGTACACAGTTTGCAATATATTTAACTGTTTACGTGCACCTGATAACGTTATTCTTACACTTTAGTCACTAAGCTGCTATAATATGTTATTCACGTATGAGTTCAGTGTCACATAGGCAGATTCCTGCCCTTAATCACCATATGTTGGATCATGTTTTATCCAATTTTCTTATTTGCACTGCCTTCTCAACATTGGCCACAAGATGGCGCACATCCGCTCTCGGATTGCCGTTTATATGCAATAGCATTCAGCAGCCACCTAATAAGTGTGGACTGCTCAGGCAACCGTAGAGGGGAAGTGCCGCCCTCCAGGAAGTCCCAGCTGGAGTGCAGATGCATTCCAGCATGGGATTGGAGACTGCAGGAGGAAGTGGGCGGTTTCTATCGGCGTGGACACGCCGAATGCTGACCCCGGTATGTATTTAATCCCCGGCCAGCGCCCAGCCTGCACTAGAGCCTCCGTTGAAGCGCACGTCTGCGCGAAATGGCCGTCAGGCCCACAGTGCCCAGCACCCACCGTCACCCACATTGCTTCATCCACCTGGTATGTTTACTATTTTGCACTGAGTATGTGACTCTTTGTATGCACCTTTTACAGCATGGAATAAATAAGTCGATTGCAGTGCCGGTCTCCTCTCCTCTCTCTCCTCTTGTTGTACAGCATTACTATTTCCTATACCAGAGCACGCAATTGCAACCATGCTGTTTGAAGCATAGTGGTCCTGCCAGCTCCCCACTCAAGATTGTAAACCTGCTGCAGTGCCAACCTGCACACCTTTTTTCGCTACAATCCAGAGGCTTCCGCAAATCACCTTCAACCACACTGATCCAGCCCTGGGACCCACTGAACATATTCTACAAGAGCTTGCCGAATATCTTCTCACGACCATGCTGGAGTGCGGCCATACTACACAGCCGCCAGTAAAGTTTGCACTTGCTCTGTACCACATAGCCGCTTGTGCATGGCTTTTTCCTCCATGCATGAGTGGTGGAAATTCAGGGAAGACTTTCTGTATATCATACTTTTATAAGGTAAGTTGAATTTCCTTGCAAAATGCTTATTGTG
Organism: Hyperolius riggenbachi; assembly: GCF_040937935.1. NCBI lineage: Eukaryota > Metazoa > Chordata > Amphibia > Anura > Hyperoliidae > Hyperolius > Hyperolius riggenbachi. The sequence continues at coordinate 172,366,654 of NC_090654.1, read as the reverse complement.
CTGCATGTATTGACATTCCCTTAAAGTACTCTAGTTACTATAATGGCGGAGAGGGGATCAGTAGACTATCAGGACAACTGATAAGGTGGGAGGAAGATGACTAGACTAGCAGGGAAGACTATATGAAGGAATGGGGACCACTATACCCCAAGGAAAGCTATAAATAGAAGTGAGGAACCACTAGACCACCAGTGAAATATATAAGGGTACCATTAGATCAGCAAGGAACACTATAAAGTGAGGTGGAACTCTAGACCACCAGGGAAAACTAGAAGTGTGAATGGAAACCACTATATCCACCAGGTAAAATAAGGGGGTACAGCACAGAGCTATTATTAGGATTGCATATAGCTTAGGGGGCATAGTAAGGGCTAGGAGCACAGCCCAGCTTTGGGCTTCGCTTTGAAGGTGAACTTCGCTTTCCGCTCATGGCCTGCCCTGTGCTCCGTGCAGCCGCCTGAACTTACATGCCCCTGTTCCATCGCCGACTCATCTCACATTGCTCTCCTCTGTCGCCGGGTCCGGCTTCACGTCCTGTCACCATGGGTAACTGGCGCACTTACTAATCTGTGATCCTTGCAGTGACAAGTGTTCCTAATGACTATTGCACTCCCTTTAGATGCTGGCCTTATGGCTTTATGCTTCTCAAGGGTCTGATAGCCTGTTTCTCATGCACGGTTATGTTCTGAGCCATTGTTCCACTTTTATTTAGGAACACAGCTAAAAATGTTGTCTAAATTGTATTCAGGATTACAGCTGAGAATTTTGCCTACATTTTATTCAGGATTACATCTGAGAATTTTCTCTACATTTTAGTTAGGATTACAGCTGAGAATTGTGTCTATATTTGTTGATTTATCTGTCTAATAGTTGTTCATGATACAACGTGTTGCAAGCCCCCTCATTAGGGAAGTGCTCTTTGAGACACCGCTTTCTAAAGGATTCATCCATATCAAGGCAGAACTTCAAATTTGCTATGGGGGTTGGAGGGTGCAAGACCTTTGGAATAAATGGGCCAGGTCTAATTCACTTTTTCTCTTAAGTTTTCTTTTATGTGTTATATTTTCATCTTGTTAATAAAAAACCTTTTAAAAAATACCAGAGCTGAGCGATTAGAAAAAATGGGGGAGCAAGCATGTACGGTAAGTTGTTCTGATGCCCACTGCTCCCCCTCTTCTTCTCCGTCCCACTCCTTTGATGGCTAACATGGTATAATACTGTACTACTACTTCTAAAATAATTAAATAGTACAGAATTTATTCCCCTTTTCCACAATTACTTCTTGATGATGTAACCTCATCCCCAAAAGTTGCCATATCTACCTATATGGATCCTTTCCTCCATGTGGTCACTCTGTCTATGTAGACAAACTGGAACTCCAATTGCACTGCCCCAAGGGTGTCCCCCCACATAATTTGGTTGCATAAACATCTTATCTGTAAAGGTGTCCCTTGAGCGCGCTCAAGATGGCAGCCTCTCTTTTTACCTGCTCCACACCTTGTCTCGGCTCTGGGAAGCATTAATCACATATATGCACAGAAGGAACAAAAATACTTAGAGAATCCGCACCATGAAATCTCTGGCTACAACTGGAACCTTCTCGGAAACGTGGAAGTTTATGGATGGCTAAGTTACAAGCTGGATTGTACTCACCATGAAAGTCATGTGTAGCTGACCTTGGTTTTGGAGTCCTGCATGGGAAGCTGAAAAGCCACACAAACAAACAAAAGCCTTCTCTACCCCTACAAGGACACACAATGGAATAGGATGTCTCCACCAGGATACTGATGAGGTTCACAGCTTCAAACAAGCCAACACATCAAAAAGCATGTCCATGCAACACAGCAAGCAGATCTCCTACCTTCTCAAGTCCTCTTCCCAAGGTAAGGGAATTCATCCCCCTTCCCCAAACACCAGTAATCGCTTTCAGCTGGCAATCCGTTTTTTGCAGACTGTACAAATACTTTAAATGCATTCAGAGACTGAAATTATATTGACTCCATTGCCTTTCTAGGTAAATCTTAGTAGGCCCCATGCTTCTGCATATCAATGGAACTTTCACACCTCTTCTAACAGATTTTCAAGGCCAGCATTTGCTTTTGTATACCCCCCACTGATAAACAACAACAATCAAAGGAAGAGCTTCCTTCCCAAAGAGCAATGTTAATCTATAGGACCAGCTCCTTACTATCTCTCAGGCCATCAAGAGCTGCATCTCATATTGGGAAACACGAGCTAATTTGCTGGAATCTCTAGGGATTTTAAATAAAATGCACAGAGGTAAAAAAGGTGGCCAGGCCCATAAAAAGTGCCACACTCAGTCTCAGTCCAACTTCAGGGGCCCAGGCCCATTCAAGGAAAATAACTTTCCAGCGATCTCCAGTGATGTTTACTGGAAATCAGAGGCTGAAAGTAGCAGAGGTTACCATGTCCCTAGTCAGGGATGCAGTAACACCCCGGCAGTGAACCCAGTCGCCAATGCTAAGCCCCATGCAGTCACCGCATTGCTCTGCAACGCCTGCTCTATAAACAACAAGACAGCCATTATTGTGGACCTTATTCAGACATGCGATTTTTCATGCATCACTGAAACCTGGATTGATGCCAATGCGGGCCCCACATTGGAAGCAACCATCCCATACAATTACTCAGTCCTAAGTGAGGGAAGACGAGACCGCAGAGGAGAGGGTGTAGCAATTTGTGGCAAAACAACTCTGCAGCTCAGAGCCCTGAATGTTGGCTCAACAAAGTCCTTTGAATGTATAGGTGCCCAGATCTCAGCTGGTAAAGGCTTCAAAATTTTAGTGGTTTATCGTCCCCCCGGAGATGCTGACCCATTCCTACAGGAATTCTCAGAACGTCTGGCAATGTTGACTCTGTCTTATCCGAGATGGATCATCCTTGGTGACTTCAACGTCTGGGCTGATAACACTCAATCACAAAATGCAAATGAACTAATAAATCTCATGGGTGGACTAGGCTTCACACAAGTTGTTAAATCTGCTACCCACAGAGGAGGGCATACGCTAGACTTACTGTTCCACCTTGGAATGGACATTGGTAACATAACAGTAACCCCAGTGGTGTGGTCAGACTATCACATAATACTATTGAACATCACCCTATCAAGCAGCTCCCTAAAGAAACAATCAAAATCCGTCCCCTGAATAAATTAACACCGGAGAGGATAACTGCCAACCTGGATTTTACAAATCTGCTCCACAGTCAAATGGACCCAAACACTCTAGTAACGCAGTACAACAACACAATATATGAAACACTTGACCGTATTGCCCCATGGCGCACCAAATCAGCAACCAAAAAGCAGAAAGCTAATTGGTTTGACAAAACCATCATGGACCTAAAAAAGAAAGGGCGCAGACTAGAAAGACAGTGGCATAAATCAGGGTCTGAGGACCACAAATCTAGCCTAGTTCAACACCTCAGAGAATACCAACAAGCAATAACCAAGAAAAAATCAGACTTTATCTCGCACAAAATATCTACAGCCAACAACAGAGCTGGTCAACTCTTTCACGCAGTGGAATCACTCTGCAACCCTTCCTGCCTAAAAGCCCCAACCACATTCTCCAGGGAAAGGTGTGAAGAATTCTCTGTCTTCTTCACAAACAAGGTGTCTACCACCCGTGCCAGCATTACACCAACAACAACAATTGACCACTGGACTTTGCAACGGCCTACTACCGTACCACCATGGCAAGTCTTTGACACTCTGAGTGAAGAAGATTTTGGAATTCTCATTCAAAGTCTCCGCCCCACTACCTGCGACCTGGATCCTGGCCCAACTGGATCCTTGATGCAGTGCCCAGAGCTGATCAGGCCAGCACTTCACAAAATTACTCAATGCTGCTTGCAAAGTGGACTTTTCCCAGAAGAACTAAAGAAAGCAATCATAAAACCCCTCTTGAAGAAACCATCACTAGATCCTGATTCTGTAACCAACTACAGACCTGTGGCGAACTTACCATTCCTATCAAAAGTAATCGAGAAAGCAGTCGCCAACCAGCTAGAAGCCAGGCTTACAGATAACAACATCTTTGATACTTTTCAGTCAGGATTCAGAAAAAGGCACAGCACTGAAACGGCATTAGTCCGAGTAATGAATGATCTACTTACTGCAAGGGACAAGGGTGATTGCTCAGTTCTGATTCTTCTTGACTTGTCTGCAGCATTTGATACTGTGGATCATGAAATACTAATCCAGTGACTGAAGAATTACTGTGGCCTAAGGGATCCTGTTCTTAGCTGGTTTCAGACCTTCCTATCTGGCAGGACACAGCAAGTATGTCTGGGCACACACTACTCTAATCCAGTGCCACTTCCCTATGGAGTTCCACAGGGTTCTGTATTATCACCATTACTCTTTGCAGTCTACATGCTCCCACTGGGCAAAATAATCCAGAACTATGGCCTAGGATACCATTGTTATGCAGATGGCACACAACTGTATCTGTCCTTCAAGCCTGGCACCCAAGACCCATCAGCATCCATAAATGCGTGTCTAGTGGATTTACAAAATTGGATGAACACCAGCTGGCTGAGGCTGAACTCTGACAAAACAGAGGTGTTGGTGGTAGGTGGTCCACACATGATGGGTAAAGTTCAAAACGCTCACCACCTCAAACTAGCAATTGGGGGAGATACTGTACAGTATAAAGACAGTTCATTTGAGCCTGTTCTTTGCTTTGAGTTGAGTGATCCGGCTCATCACACTGAACCGAATAAGTTCAGTGGATGAGACAGGAACTGCAGCTGAACACAGTGTGCAGCTCCAGTTCCTGTCTCATCCACTGAACTGATTCGGTTCAGTGTGATGATCCGGAACTCACAGGAAAGAATCGGCTCAAATGAACCAGACATCGCTACTTACCCAGCGAAGGAGGATGGAGATGAGTCCTGCCGCTGCCAGCCACCTGCAAACTTTAGTTCTGGAGAGGGAGAGGGAGGAAGGGGGCACCCTGAGGGGGGGAGGAGACGTTCCTCGCTGTGCCCACCAATCCCTCTTCTCTGCGCTGCCTCCCCTCCTTGTGGGGACATTTGGCTACCTATTCTGGGGGCACCTATAGACCTGGCTATACTGGGGGCACCTATAGACCTGGCTACATATACTGGGGACATCTATACACCTGGCCATCTTTTCTGGGGACATTATACACCTGGCTACCTATTCTAGGGACAACTATACTCATAGCTACTTATACTGGGGGCACCTATAGATCTGGCTACCTATGCTGGGGGTACCTATTTTGGGGGAACTGCTGTCAGTTTATCTGTATTTTTGAGGAACTGCTGTTAACAGATTAAGTGTATTTTGGGGAATGGTCTGCCACATTATGTGTATGTTAAAGGACTTCCGAGGCCAAAATCTGCCCCCAAAATGTAAAAAAAAGTTAACTACCTGCATGACTTTGTAAGGCACGGAGGACGCCGTCCGCGCCCTCCGTACCGTTCCGCCTGGTCCCCTCTGCTCAATAGCCCCCCGAAAGGCTGCGACCCCACGGTCCGGGTCGGTATCTGCAGCCTGCATAAAGATGGCCGCCGGAGCTGGCCACGGCTGCACAGTCCGCATAGCCGCTACTGCGGCTGCACAGCTCTAGGGCCAACCCTCCGATCCACGCTGCCTGTTAAATATTTTTTTCTTAAATATTTCCAATGTGAGGACTTTCACATTGTGACCTGTGTCCTTCCTGAGGCACTGTTCATTATTTGGTCTGTGTTTGTACTTTGAAGGTCTGTCTCTAAAGTAACTAATGTACTTAATGACTGAGAATAATGCCTCTTTATTATCTGTATTGGATTTTGTCTCATCAGGAATGAAGTGCTGTGTTAAGCAACATTTGGAAAATATCAGGTTTTACTTTTAATCCTAACAGAAAACCTACATGCGTTGGCCATATGTTAACATGCTGAAGCCAAACACAAAAAAACAGGACAGCTAACTATATGTCACACTGTGCTGGCTGGAGGGTGTGTTGTTTTTATCCGTCATAAATGTGACAGTCTAGCAGTAAATAAAATGACTGGCTCGGTACATTGTTCTTATTTCCCAGAATACTGATGTAAGATGTGCGTTTTCTTCTTCTGTTATTTTGTCTCCTCATTTTATGCGGTTGTCCCATATTGTAATCATGGCAAGCTGTAAGGTTCTTGTAGTTGTCCCTGTTTACTATTTCTTCTTATGAGCGTGGTAGGTGGCCAAAAATAAAACCTAATGAAAAGCATGCAGACTCAGCATGTGTATTGCTGGGTGTGTGCAAGAAATGTCACACTCATCTTCATCATGTACTGTAACCAGAGGAGGAAGCCAGTTATTAAACATTTGTATACAAACTCCATATGAAATAGCTGTCTTTCATGGGGAGTATCAAAAGAGCACATTGCAATGTAGGAAATGTAGAATAGACAACAAACAAATGACAGCGCTCATAGGCTGCAACTGAATTGAAGACCAACAGATACATGCAGAGCCCCACAGGGCTGAATAATTGCCTTGAATGCAAATCAGATGCAAATCATGTACTAGTCTTAATCTATAATTTGAATGCAAATTGATGCACATGGATGCAGCTAGCCATAAGTATACTTACATGAGTTTTGTACAGCAGGAGACAATGGCAGCGCTTCCAAGCAGAGGCTGCACCCGAATTGACTACCTGCAATAGATGTGCAGAGCTCCACAATTGTGGACTAAAATACACAACATGCATTCAAAACAGGTACAGCAAAGGGGGGACGTTAGCTTCATGTATAAATAATATGTGCACAAATTATTTCCTACTAGACTTCCCCACGGCGGTTACGAGTCCTCTCTGGGAAGACCTACCGCTAGTCTAACGATAAAAACACGATTTTTTCCTAGTGTTGCAAGTCATAAAATGGTAAACACATTTCTCTCAAACAGACAACAAACAAATGATAGCGCTCATAGACTGCAACTGAATTGTAGACCAACAGATGCATGCAGAGCCCCACAGGGCTAAATACATGCCTTGAATGCAAATCAGATGCAAATCATGTACTAGTCCTAATCTATAATTTGAATGCAAATTGATGCACATGGATGCAGCTAGCCATAAGTATACTTACGTGAGTTTTGTACAGCAGGAGACATTGGCAGCGCTTCCAAACAGAGGCTGCACCTGAATTGACTACCTGCAATAGATGTGCAGAGCTCCACAATTGTGGACTAAAATACACCTACACAATTGTGGACTAAAATACACCTACAATTGTGGACTAAAATACACCTCGCAGACCCGCCGTCACTGTGCACCGTGTGCCTGGCTGTCTCTTCACTGCGTTCGGGTTACCACTGATCTGAGGTCTGAACTATTACACAGGACAGCACAGTGAGGAGCAAGCAAGGGGGAACCGAACTTTGTGGCGAGTCACTGCCCAGCTCTCTGGTGTTGGGGGAGGATACCTGTATTGAAGTGGGGGGGGTGGCGCTGGATATGCTACCTATATTGGCAATCTACCTACAGACTGCTAATAATGGCAGTCTGTAGGCTTGCAATCAGATTTTAATCCTTTTCCCCACCAATGCCTCCTGCTATTCCCTTCCCATATGCCCCCCCCCCTTTTCTTAAAGTGTACCTGTAAGAAAAATGTGCCCACTGGAGGAGGAAGCCTCTGGATCGTAAAGAGGGGCCTCTGGATCGTAAAGAGGGGGTTTCTCCTCAGTAGAGGGGATCCAGCGCTGGAACCCCTCAAAGATCTCCTTGTTGGTATGAGTGCACGTGCAGTAGTGGCTCTCTGTTCGGGCTCCAATGGAAACACACACACGAGTCTGATCGGATCATATCTATTGCGCAGGCACACTGGTGGTACTTGAAAATTTTCAGGTGATAAAAGTGGTACAGTGAGTGAACAGGTTGAAAAGCCCTGCTGTAGAATACACTCCAGTGCATGCAACTATACATGCTCTAGTCACTATTTTTTGAAACTTAAAAACATCAAAAACGTGAAGCTAATGAAGGTCTATTATGCCATTACCAACTATTTTTGAACATGTGCATGTTCTTCTTCAGCAGGGACAAACCCAGGATTTTCAAAGGGGGGATTCCTGAAAGGTCTCCCTCAGCCATGGACAATACAGTATAATAATATGGTAGGATATCATGCTGGGTACACATAGAGCAATTTCCTATCAGGTAAACCAACAATGGGATCGTTTGCATACAGATAATAATGACAGCCGACATTGGTAATGAAGGGGGAAGCAGAGGCACAGGGCTGTGTTCATATCTGACTCTGTTAAGTTCCTTAGAGCTGCTCCATGCTCTGTACACACACTGCTCCTCCATGCTCTGTACAAGCACAGCTGCTCCATGCTCTGTACACACACTGCTGCTCCACACTCTGTACACACCCTGCTGCTCCATGTTCTGTACACACACTGCTGCTACAACCAAAGTCAACTGTAGCAGGTACTGTTGGCAGGTGCTGGTCGGTTGCTCTCCTCTCCTTAGGTATTTCGACACGTGGTGTACCATATACCACCCCAAAGGGTTGTAGTACAACTGAGAGAACTTGTTGGAGATGCCCACAATATACAGTGACTTTCTTAAATCATAAAGTATAGGAGTAATTACATCTTACCTCCATAAATTATTCGAAGACGCATCCTAATTTGAAATTAATCAGAAACGTTGTCGTGTAAATTACCTTCATTGATATGCACAGCAAAATCACATAAAAAAATGTATCAAACTAAAGATGAAGCAGGGTTATATATTCCAGTTAGCTGACCGCTGTTTCAGGCTGCTTTGGACTTCATTGGTGCAAAGTATTAAATGGATACAGTATGTTTCTATTATTAGTTTTAAATAGTTTAACCACTTGCCGACCGCCCACTACCTATGGGCGGCGGCTGCAAAGTGGCATGCCCAGGACCACATAACGCCGATGGGTGTTGGGTCCTGGGACTTGTTCTGGCCGAGGATCGCACGCTGTGATGCGCGCACATATCCCGGCAATAGGCTCCGCCCACCTGCGACGTCAACCCGCCGGCTGTTCGGAAGCGCAGGCGGGTTGTTAACCCCTCGATCGCCGCAAGTAAAGCGTATAATACGCTTTGTAATGTATACAAAGCGTATTATACAGGCTGCCTCCTGCCCTGGTTGTCCCAGTGATCAAGGGACCACCAGGGCAAGCTGCAGCCTTCCCTGTCTGCACTCAAGCACACTGATCTGCCCCCTGATCGCCCACAGCACCCCTCAGACCCCCCCCCTGCCCACCCCCCAGACCCCTGTTTACACCCAATCACCCCCCTAATCACGCATCAATCACTCCCTGTCACTATCTGTCAACGCTATTTTTTAGATTAGGTCCTAAACTGCCCCCTGGGGGCTCCTGATCACCCCCCACCCCCTCAGATCCTCCCCAGACCCCCCCAGACTCCTCCCCCTGTGTACTGTATACATCTATTCTCCCCTGTAATCACCTGTCAATCACCTGTCAATCACAAATCAATCACCCCCTGTCACTGCCACCCATCCGCTCAGACCCTAACCTGCCCCTTGTGGGCACCTGATCACCCGCCTACACCCTCAGATTGCCCGCAGACCCACCCTCAGATCGCCTCCGAAAGTGCGTTATTTACATCTGCTCTTCCCTCTAATCATCCAGTGATCAAACATCAATCACCCATCAAACACCCCGTCACCCCCTGCCACTGCTACCCATCAGATCAGACCCTAATCTGCCCCTTGCGAGCACCCAATCACCCACCCACACCCTCAGATAGCCCCCCAGACCCTCTCTGATCAACTCGCCAGTGCATTGCTTGCATATATTCTCCCTTGTAATCACCTACTGATCACCTATCAATCACCCCCTGTCACCCCCTGCCACTGCTACCCATCAGATCAGACCCTAATCTGCCCCTTGCGGGCACCCAATCACCCACCCTCACCCTCAGATAGCCCCCCAGACCCCTCTGATCACCTCCCCAGTGCATTATTTACTTCTGTTCTCCCCTCTAATCACCCATCAATCACCCCATGTCACCTCCTGTCACTGCTACCCATCGCACCCATCAGATCAGACCCTCATCTGCCCCTTGTGGGCACCCAATGACTGGCCCACACCCTCAGATCGCCCTCAGATATCCCCGATCACCTCCTCTATTCACACCCTGAGACACCCATCAATCACCTTCTGTCACCCCCTAGCAAACCTACCCATCAAATCAGGCCCTAATTTGCCCCGTGTGGGCTCCTGATCACTCGGCCAAACCCTCAGATCCCCCTCAGACCCCTTTCCGATCACCTCCCCAGTGCATTGATTGCATCTATTCTACCCTCTAATCACTCACTGAGACACCCATCAATCACCTCCTGTCACCACCTTTCACCCCCTGGCACTCCTATCCATCAGATCAAGCCCTAATCTGCCCCCCTGCGGGCTTCTGATCAACTGATGGCAATTTTTTATTATTTTTTTACACACTATTGTCCATTTACAGAGATATTTCTCCCACCCAGCATGGGTATGTGTAAAAATACACCCCAAAACACATTATACTACTTCTCCTGAGTACGGCGATACCACATTTGTGACACTTTTTTGCAGCCTAGGGGCGCTAAGGGGCCCAACGTCCAATGAGTACTTTTAGGATTTCACAGGTCATTTTGAGATATTTGGTTTCAAGACTACTCCTTATGGTTTAGGGCCCCTAAAATGCCAGGGCAGTATAGGAACCCCACAAATGAACCCATTTTAGAAAGAAGACACCCCAAGGTATTCCGTTAGGAGTATGGTGAGTTCATAGAAGATTTTATTTTTTGTCACAAGTTAGCGGAAATTGATTTTTATTGTTTTTTTTTTTTCACAAAGTGACAAAAAATAAAATCTTCTATGAACTCACCATACTCCTAACTGAATACCTTGGGGTGTCTTATTTCTAAAATGGGGTCATTTGTGAGGTTCCTATACTGCCCTTGCATTTTAGGGGCTCTAAACCGTGAGGAGTAGTCTTGAAACCAAATGTCTCAAAATGACCTGTGAAATCATAAAGGTACTCATTGGACTTTGGGCCCCTTAGCGCAATTAGGGTGCAAAAAAATGCCACACATGTGGTACCGCCGTACTCAGGAGAAGTAGTATAATGTGTTTTGGGGTGTATTTTTACATATACCCATGCTAGGTGGGAGAAATATCTCTGTAAATGACAATTTTTTGACTTTTTTACGCACAATTGTCCATTTACAGAGATATTTCTCCCACCCAGCATGGATATGTGTAAAAATACACTGCAAAACACATTATACTACTTCTCCTGAGTACGGCGATACCACATGTGTGACACTTTTTTGCAGCCTAGGTGTGCTAAGGGGCCCAAAGTCTTATGAGCATATTTAGGCTTTACAGGGGTGCTTACAATTTAGCACCCTCCAAAATGCCAGGACAGTAAACACACCCCACAAATGACCCCATTTTGGAAAGTAGACATCCCAAAGTATTCAGAGAGGGGCATGGTGAGTCCGTGGCAGATTTCTTTTTTGTTTGTCACAAGTTAGCAGAAATGGAAACCTTTTTTTATTTTTTGTCACAAAGTGTCATTTTCCGCTAACTTGTGACAAAAAATAAAATCTTCTATGAACTCACCATGCCCATTAGTGAATACTTTGGGATGTCTTCTTTCCAAAATGGGGTCATTTGGGGGTATTTATACTATCCTGGAATTCTAGCACCTCATGAAACATGACAGGTGGTCAGAAAAGTCGGAGATGCTTCAAAATGGGAAAATTCACTTTTTGCACCATAGTTTGTAAACGCTATAACTTTAACCTAAACCAATAAATTTACACTGAATGGGTTTTTTTCAATCAAAGACATGTAGCACAATAAATTTGGACAAAAATGTATACAGAAATTTTACTTTATTTGACAAATGTTATCACAGAAAGTTAAAAAAAATCATTTTTTTGACATTCCTGTCTTTTTTGATGAATATAATAAAAACTAAATATCGCAGCAGCAATCAAATAGCACCAAAAGAAAGCTGTATTAGGGACAAGAAAATGAGGTAAAATTCATTTAGGTGGTAGGTTGTATGACCGAGCAATAAACCGTTAAAGCTGCAGTGGTCTGAATGGAAAAAAAGTGTCTGGTCCTTAACCACTTGAGGACCCACCCTTTACCCCCCCCTTAAGGACCAGCGCTGTGTTGAGTGATCTGTGCTGGGTGGGCTCTGCAGCCCCCAGCACAGATCATGTAGCAGGCAGAGAGATCAGATCACCCCCCTTTTTTCCCCACTAGGGGGATGATGTGCTGGGGGGGTCCGATCTCTCCTGCCTGCATGTGGCTGGCGGGGGGGGCACCTCAAAGCCCCCCTCCGCGGCGAAATTCCCCCCTCCCTCTCCTACCTGCTCCCCCCCCCGGAGATCAGGGCTGCACAGGACGCTATCCGTCCTGTGCAGCCAGTGACAGGACGTCCCCTGTCACATGGCGGCGATCCCCGGCCGCTGATTGGCCGGGGATCGCCGATCTGCCTTACGGCGCTGCTGCGCAGCAGCGCCGTACAATGTAAGCAAAGCGGATTATTTCCGCTTGTGTTTACATTTAGCCTGCCGCAGGCTATTCACGGAGCCCCCCGCCGTGAATTGACAGGAAGCAGCCGCTCGCCCGAGCGGCTGCTTCCTGATTAATCAGCCTGCAGCTGGCGACGCAATACTGCGTCGCTGGTCCTGCAGCTGCCACTTTGCCGACGCGCGGTATGAGTGCGCGGTCGGCAAGTGGTTAAGGGGTTTTATGACTGCAGTCCTTAAGTAGTTAAGATGCCGCCAAACAGGAGCATTATGTAGAATATATAGCAATTGTGGTATGGTGACCATCTTAGGTAAGTTATTTCTAGCAACTGGAGATAATGGTAATTTTGCCCAAGTCTTTAACTTTTGCCTAATCCTGCACAGTAGAGGAGTAACATTTAGAGCTTCAAAAGAACTTAAATTGGAAGATAACACAATCCCAAGCGATTTAAAAGATGCAACTACCTGAATATCTGCACATCTATCAGGGAGGACAGAGGCAATCTTATCCAGAGGAAGCAGGCAAGACATTCCAATTCACCACAAGACCTGAGATGCGACCGAATTGAGAAAGGACATCCATTACCTCAACAAGAGAAGAGCTGGAGTCCTGGAGAAAAAGAAGTGTGTCATCCACGTATAACGCCACCTTTTCTTCAAGGTTACCAAATTGAAATCCTTTTATATCAGAGGCATTTCTAATTACTTAAGCCAGGGGCTCTCTAGCAATAGCGAACACTAGAGAGGACAGCCCTGCCTGGTTCCTCTGCCCAACACAAATCTAGCTCACATTGCATTATTTACTCTCAGAGATGCCTTGGGGGACTTATACAAAATGTGTACGTACTTCAAAAAGTTAGGCCCAAAATTCATATCCTCAAGTACTGTATATAAGTATTTCCACTCTACACTGTCAAAGGCCTTGGCAATATCCAAAGATAGAATAAACCTATCACCCGAATTGTCGGCAGGAAGTTGCATGTTCAAATATGCTCTTCGAATATTAATAGCTGTAGATTTTGCAGGTATAAAACATGATTGGTCAGCTTTTATTATATTCGTTATTACTTTAGAGAGACGGTTTGCCAAGACCTTTGACAGTATCTTCACATCTGTTGTAAGCAAAGAAATAGGCCTATATGAGTCTGGTTGTAAGAGGTCCTTACCCAGTTTGAGTAAAATAACTATTATGTCTTCATAGAAGGGGGTAGTGTTTCTTTTCGAAATATATAATGACAAATTTCCAATAGTTCTGGTAACAGAAGTTCTAAATATCGTTTATAGACCTCTGTGGGTATGCCATCGCTGCCAGGGGCCTTACAGTTAGGATGTTTCTATTATTACTATTAGCTTGATGTTTTAATATTTGGAACCTCCACTGTCATTTTGAGCGAAAACTTTTGTAAACAAGAATGCATCTTAAAGCTACGTAAGCATGCTAAATGAATCTCAACTGAGGCGGCAGATTAACAGCCACTTGGATCAGAATCTAGCATGTTTACAGTGCTCCCCATACCAGTTGCCTAGCAGATCAACCTAACCGAGTGCTGACAGAGGGCATTGTTTTGTTTACTCATCCATCCACTTTGGGCCACTTTTTTGTGCGTTGCTCTGTCGGCCCTCCTTCCCCCTGCATAGAAACAGAAAGCATCGGTAGCCTAGAGGCTAGTGACGTCTCTGTACAGCCTCCACTGATATCAAGTCCTGATTCCTCCTGGGGGACAGTCCTCATACATGTGTAAAGGCTTTAATTTACTGCTGCACTAGCCAAGTCTTAAGGAGCCCACAGATCTAGCCATGTATGGGCATATCAATCAAGTCACAGATCTCTCTCTGACTGAATCTGATCAGAGACAGATCTGCTGGCTACCCATACATTGCAGGCTGATTCTCAATTGATTTCAGCATGAAATCTCTCGGGAATCAGCCTTGTGATACCCCCTCCACCGCTGTTTATCCAAATGTTATTCCCCCCTTCTCCCCCTGTGCTGTGTAAAAATGCTCAACTATCCCTTTGGTTTTCTGCCTGTACCAAATGTCTCCAACGTGTGTGCCTGGTGCCACGTGATGCAGGTACTTGGTAACCAAGGTGATGACACAGGTGAGCATGACATTTCACACTTGAAAGACAGTGGTTGGGGCTGTGTTTATCGACCTGAGATTTCCCAGCATCTATACATTCGACCGATTTTGGCCCGAAATCGTTCAAATTGTCAATTGGGCAAACTTGTTGTGACCCTGTTTTTTAGCTGATTTGATAATTGAATCTGATGGTCGATTGCCCACAAAACCGCTAAATGTATGGCCACCTTAACATTACAGAGGTCACACCTCCTGATTAGGTGGCTGATAATTAAACCTTATTCTTCACTACAAACTTTTCTTATCTTCTTTGCTCAGTGGTAAAATTAAAAGGTTTTCAAACAACAACAATAGGTGAAGCTTCCTTTTCTCCCACAGTACCAATCTCCCGAACCCCTTATAGAATCAGACCACGCCTTAAAATTCTGACTCTGTAATCACCATGATTGGCTCACAGCCATCACATGGTCAGAAGCAAATTAAATTGGCACCTGACATCTGAGTTAGTGGCAAATAGGAAGGGGGGGGGGACATTAACCACTTGAGGACCGCCCCCAGCCGATGGGCGGCGGCAAAGTCCGGGCCCAAACGACCGCAATACGCCCATCGGCGGGGGCGGCTGCGTGGGTGGCTATGCGGCGATCGCGTCATTCGTGACGCGATCAGCCGCCGGGGACTGGCTCCGCCCACCGCTCGTAGTAACCCGCCGGCCGTTCGGAAGCGCCGGCGGGTTACTAGCACCCGGATCGCCGCATGGAAATAGTATAATAGGCTTTGTAATGTATACAAAGCCTATTATACTGGCTGCCTCCTGCCCTGGTGGTCCCAGTGTCCGAGGGACCACCAGGGCAGGCTGCAGCCACCCTAGTCTGCACCCAAGCACACTGATTTCCCCCCCCCCTGCCCCCTGATCGCCCACAGCACCCCTCAGACCCCCCCCTGCCCACCCCCCAGACCACTGTTTGCACCCAGTCACCCCCCTAATCACCCATCAATCACTCCCTGTCACTATCTGTCAACGCTATTTTTTTTTTATCCCCCCCCCTGCCCACTGCCCCCTCCTGATCACCCCCCCACCCCTCAGATTCTCCCCAGACCCCCCCCCCCGACCCCCCCCCGTGTACTATATGCATCTATCCCCCCTGATCACCTGTCAATCACCCGTCAATCACCCGTCAATCACCCGTCAATCACCCCCTGTCACTGCTACCCATCAATCAGCCCCTAACCTGCCCCTTGCGGGCAATCTGATCACCCACCCACACCAATAGATCGCCCGCAGATCCGACATCAGATCACCTCCCAAGTGCATTGTTTACATCTCTTCTCTCCTCTAAACACTCACTAATTACCCATCAATCACCCATCAATCACCCCCTATCACCACCTGTCACTGTTACCCATCAGAATAGACCCTAATCTACCCCTTGCGGGCACCCAATCACCCGCCCACACGCTCAGATTGCCCTCAGACCCCCCCCCCTTATCAATTCGCCAGTGCAATAATTACATCTGTTATTCCCTGTAATAACCCACTGATCACCTGTCAATCACCTATCAATCACCCCCTGTCACTGCCACCCATCAATCACCCCCTGTCACTGCCACCAATCAATCAGCCCCTAACCTGCCCCTTGCGGGCAATCTGATCACCCACCCACACCAATAGATCGCCCGCAGATCCGACATCAGATCACCTCCCAAGTGCATTGTTTACATCTCTTCTCTCCTCTAAACACTCACTAATTACCCATCAATCACCCATCAATCACCCCCTATCACCACCTGTCACTGTTACCCATCAGAATAGACCCTAATCTACCCCTTGCGGGCACCCAATCACCCGCCCACACGCTCAGATTGCCCTCAGACCCCCCCCCCCTTATCAATTCGCCAGTGCAATAATTACATCTGTTATTCCCTGTAATAACCCACTGATCACCTGTCAATCACCTATCAATCACCCCCTGTCACTGCCACCCATCAATCACCCCCTGTCACTGCCACCAATCAATCAGCCCCTAACCTGCCCCTTGCGGGCAATCTGATCACCCACCCACACCAATAGATCGCCCGCAGATCCGACATCAGATCACCTCCCAAGTGCAGTGTATACATCTCTTCTCTCCTCTAAACACCCACTAATTACCCATCAATCACCCCCTATCACCACCTGTCACTGTTACCCATCAGATTAGACCCTAATCTGCCCCTTGCGGGCACCCAATCACCCGCCCACACCTCAGAACGTCCTCAGACCCCAGCCCTGATCACCTCGCTAGTGCATTGCTTGCATCTATTTCCCCCCTCTAATCACACCTTGAGACACCCATCAATCACCTCCTGTCACCCCCTAGCACACCTACCCATCAGATCAGGCCCTAATTTGCCCTGTGTGGGCTCCTGATCACTCGGCCAAACCCTCAGATCCCCCTCAGACCCCCTTCCGAACACCTCCCCAGTGCATTGATTGCATCTATTTTCCCCTCTAACCGCACCCATCAATCACCTCCTGTCACCCCCCTAGCACTCCTATCCATCAGATCAGGCCCAAAACATCCTGTCATCTAAGAGGCCACCCTGCTTATGACCGGTTCCACAAAATTTGCCCCCTCATAGACCACCTGTCATCAAAATTTGCAGATGCTTATACCCCTGAACAGTCATTTTGAGAAATTTGGTTTCCAGACTACTCACAGTTTTGGGCCCGTAAAATGCCAGGGCAGTATAGGAACCCCACAAGTGACCCCATTTTAGAAAGAAGACACCCCAAGGTATTCTGTTAGGTGTATGATGAGTTCATAGAAGATTTTATTTTTTGTCAAAAGTTAGCGGAAATTGGATTTTTATTGGTTTTTTCACAAAGTGTCATTTTTCACTAACTTGTGACAAAAAATAAAATCTTCTATGAACTCACCATACCCCTAACGGAATACCTTGGGGTGTCTTCTTTCTGAAATGGGGTCACTTGTGGGGTTCCTATACTGCCCTGGCATTTTAGGGGCCCTAAACCGTGAGGAGTAGTCTAGAAAACAAATGCCTCAAAATGACCTGTGAATAGGATGTTGGGCCCCTTAGCGCACCTAGGCTGCAAAAAAGTGTCACACATGTGGTATCGCCATACTCAGGAGAAGTAGTATAATGTGTTTTGTGGTGTATTTTTACACATACCCATGCTGGTTGGGAGAAATCTCTCTGTAAATGGACAATTGTGTGTAAAAAAAATCAAACAATTGTCATTTACAGAGATATTTCTCCCACCCAGCATGGGTATGTGTAAAAATACACCCCAAAACACATTATACTACTTCTCCTGAGTACGGCGGTACCACATGTGTGGCACTTTTTTGCACCCTAAGTGTGCTAAGAGGCCCAAAGTCCAATGAGTACCTTTAGGATTTCACAGGTCATTTTGCGACATTTGGTTTCAAGACTACTCCTCACGGTTTAGGGCCCCTAAAATGCCAGGGCAGTATAGGAACCCCACAAATGACCCCATTTTAGAAAGAAGACACCCCAAGGTATTCCGTTAGGAGTATGGTGAGTTCATAGAAGATTTTATTTTTTGTCACAAGTTAGCGGAAAATGACACTTTGTGAAAAAAAACAATTAAAATCAATTTCCGCTAACTTGTGACAAAAAAAAAAAATCTTCTATGAACTCACCATCCTCCTAACGGAATACCTTGGGGTGTCTTCTTTCTAAAATGGGGTAATTTGTGGGGTTCCTATACTGTCCTGGCATTTTAGGGGCCCTAAACCGTGAGGAGTAGTCTTGAAACGAAATTTCTCAAAATGACCTGTGAAATCCTAAAGGTACTCATTGAACTTTGGGCCCCTTAGCGCAGTTAGGGTGCAAAAAAGTGCCACACATGTGGTATCGCCGTACTCAGGAGAAGTAGTATAATGTGTTTTGGGGTGTATTTTTCCACATACCCATGCTGAGTGGGAGAAATATCTCTATAAATAGACAATTGTGTGTAAAAAAAATTAAACAATTGTCATTTACGGAGATATTTCTCCCACCCAGCATGGGTATGTGTAAAAATACACCCCAAAACACATTATACTACTTCTCCTGAGTACGGCAATACCACATGTGTGGCACTTTTTTGCAGCCTAACTGCGCTAAGGGGCCAAAAGTCCAATGAGCACCTTTAGGCTTTACAGGGGTGCTTACAATTAGGCACCCCCCAAAATGCCAGGACAGTGAACACACCCCACAAATGACCCCATTTTGGAAAGTAGACACTTTAAGGTATTCAGAGAGGAGCATAGTGAGTCTGTGGCAGATTTCATTTTTTTTTGTCGCAAGTTAGAAGAAATGGAAACTTTTTTTTTTTCTTTTTTTTGTCAGAAAGTGTCATTTTCCGCTAACTTGTGACAAAAAATAAAATCTTCTATGAACTCACCATGCCTCTCACTGAATTCTTTGGGATGTCTTCTTTCCAAAATGGGGTCATTTGGGGGGTATTTGTACTATCCTGGAATTTTAGCCCCTCATGAAACCTGACAGGTGCGCAGAAAAGTCAGAGATGCTTGAAAATGGGAAAATTCACTTTTGGCACCATAGTTTGTAAACGCTATAACTTTTACCCAATCCAATAAATATACACTGAATGGTTTTTTTTTTTATCAAAGACATGTAGCAGAATAACTTTCGCGCTCAAATGTATAGGAAATTTTACTTTATTTGAAAAATGTCAGCACAGCAAGTTAAAAAAGTCATTTTTTTGCCAAAATTCATGTCTTTTTTGATGAATATAATAAAAACTAAAACTCGCAGCAGCAATCAAATAGCAGCAAAAGAAAGCTGTATTAGTGACAAGAAAAGGAGGTAAAATTCCTTTAGGTGGTAGGTTGTATGAGCGAGCAATAAACCGTGAAAGCTGCAGTGGTCTGAATGGAGAAAAAGGCTCTGGTCCTTAAGGGGCGAAAAGACTGTGGTCCTGAAGTGGTTAAAAGTAATTGTTTAATCTATGGTGTGTCAGCATTAACCTCCTTGCCGGTTATCCCGAGCTCAGCTCGGGGTAACCTGCGCAGGAGGATTTCTCAGGCCCCGCTGGGCCGATTTTCAAAAAAAAAATTTCATTGCACGCAGCTAGCACTTTGCTAGCTGCGTGCATATCCCGATCGCCGCCGATTCTCTGCTACCCGCCGTGGCGCCCCCCTCCCTCCAGACCCCTTGCGCAGCCTGGCCAATCAGATTTTTTCCCCCTTAGAGATTCAGATATTGTTTCCAGCAGTCTTTTCTCTCCTCATACTACAGAGATCTGTCCACTCCAATCAATCTCCG
Source organism: Hyperolius riggenbachi (assembly GCF_040937935.1). Classification (NCBI taxonomy): domain Eukaryota; kingdom Metazoa; phylum Chordata; class Amphibia; order Anura; family Hyperoliidae; genus Hyperolius; species Hyperolius riggenbachi. Next base: position 172,346,723 of record NC_090654.1, on the reverse strand, counting down.
CCTCTCCCCACCCCTCTCAGTGAAAGAAGACTGACAGGGGCGGGGAGAGGTGGAGATCGGTGGATATTGACTGAAGCAGAGGCAGAGCTACTGCACAAAGCTCTGCCTCTACCAGGAAGGAAAGCAGAATTTTGCCCCGGGGATTTCTAGGGGGATTAAGACCTCGTTCTGCCGTGGGAATGCGCTAGTTGGGATTATGATGCTGAAGTTTCCTGCTGAATAAAAACAGGTATTCTAATTAGAGATGGCCCGAACATCAGATGTTGGGTTTGCGATCCGCAAACTTCCTTAAAAGTTTGATTTCACACGAACTGGGCGGACCACCATAGACTTCAATGGTCTGGCAAATTTTAAAACATACAGGGACTATTTCTGGCCACAAAAGTGAGGGAAAAGTTGTTTCAAGGGGTCTAATACCTGGAGGGGTGCATGCCTAAATGGGATACATGCCAAAAGTACCTGCTCTGCCATCCAACTACCGCCCAATCTCTCTCCTCCCTTTTGCCTCAAAAATTCTTGAACGCCTGGCCCACCAACGCCTGACCAACTCCCTTAATGCCAACTCCCTTCTCGATCCCCTGCAGTCTGGTTTTCGCACAGCCCATTCTACAGAAACAGCCCTCACCAAAGTGGTAAACGCCCTTGCCCTTGCCAATGCCGAAGGTAAATACTCCATCCTGCTCCTCCTGGACCTCTCCTCGGCATTTGACACTGTCGACCACTCCCTCCTCCTCCACTCCCTGCAGCTAATGGGCATTCAGGACCTAGCCTTAGCCTGGATCTCCTCCTACGTCTCCAACCGCTCCTTCACAACATTTTTCAATAGCTCCTCATCCACTCCTACACCCCTCGCAGTTGGTGTTCCTCAAGGTTCCGTCCTAGGACCACTACTGTTCTCACTCTATACTGCCTCAATTGGCAAAATCATCTCCTCCATGGGTTTCAATTATCACCTGTATGCCGACGACACCCAGATATATCTCCACACCCCAGATCTCTCCTCCTCTACCATGGACGAACTCTGCATGCCTCACATCCATTTCCTCCTGGATGGCTGCCAGGTACCTGAAACTTAATTTGGACAAGACTGAGCTTCTAATATTCCCACCCCGCACAGCTGCACCCCTCCCAGATCTGCACATCACTATTGAAAATACTACTATCCACCCTACCTCCCAAGCCCGCTGTCTAGGCGTTACTCTGGACTCTGAACTTTCCTTTACAGCCCACATCCAAGGCATTGCCAGATCCTGCAACTTCCACCTCCGCAACATCTCCAAGATCCGCTCCTACCTGTCCCCTGACACCACTAAACTCCTTATCCACGCCCTTATCATTTCTCGCCTAGACTACTGCAATTCTCTTTTATCTGGCCTCCCCTCTAACCGTACTGACCCACTTAAATTGGTAATGAATGCGGCAGCCAGACTGATACATTCTTCTCACCGCAGCGCCTCTACAACTCCGCTCTGTAAAGCACTACACTGGCTCCCCATCAGCTTTAGGATCAATTTCAAAATCCTGTGCTTGGCCTACAAATCAGTACACAAGACCTGCCCGACCTACATCTCTGATCTGGTCCACAGGCACATACCAGCCCGCCCCCTCCAATCCGCCAATGACCTGCGCCTAGTCGCACCACGCATAACTCAGTCACACGCACGATTGCAGGACTTCACCAGGGATGCCCCTACTCTCTGGAACTCTCTCCCACCAGCCGTCAGACTCCGCCCCACCGTTAATACCTTCAAACAAGCTCTCAAGATTCACCTCTTCACGCTCGCATACCCCCCTACACCAGCACCATAATATGTTCTGTTAGACCCCCTCTCAAAAGACGCACCTATTGTCTCCACCCCACCCTTTAGATTGTAAGCCTCTGGCAGGGCCCTCCTCCCTAATGTATCCAGCTTGATTATGCAATCTTACTCACAACCACCCCTCTTGTAGACTCGAACAGTCTCTATTTTGACCTATGACACTGTATTGTTATCAAATCATTTGCATGATCTTGTTTTGTTGTGAGTTTCCGTATGTTCTACCTGTATGTTAACCCATTTATCTATTGTGCAGCGCTGCGTAATATGTTGGCGCTTTATAAATACAATAAATAATAACAATAATAATAATAAATCACATTACATACCTAAATTGGAGGCATAAAGTGCTTTAAAACATCTTGCGTGTGTACACATCGATCAGATAGTGTAAGTAGCGTACTGCTTCACACTGACAGACCAAACTCACTGTTTATTGCACTGCAAATAGCAGTTGTTAGGCAGACATCATGGTCAGATGGAAACCTTGACCCAACGCTGTGTGCCAGAGATGACACCACTTGCCTTTTAACAACACGGTACAGTTTGGGTATCGCCTTTTTGAAAAAATATTTGCGGCCTGGTATCTTCCACTGCGATGTTTCAATTGCCACAAATTTTCTGAAGGCTTCAGAGTCCACCAGCTTGGATGGTAACAGCTGGCGGGCTAACAGTTCCGACAAGCCAGCTGTCAGACATCGGGCAAGGGGGTGACTGGCAGACATTGGCTTCTTCCACTCAAATATTTCCTTAATAGACACCTGGCTGTGGGCAGAGGAGCAGAAACTGTTCAAGGTGAGAGGCGGAGTGGAGGAGGGTGGCTGTGAAGGTGCAAGGGCAGCAGAGGATAAAGCGACTGAAGATGCTGGACCAGGAGGAGGAAAAGGAGGTGGAGGGTGACTTTGTGTCTGTGTGCTGCTTTAACTTATGTGCTCATCCCATTGGTGTTTGTGCTTGGACATCATGTGCCTTCGTAAGGCAGTTGTCCCTAGGTGGGTATTGCTCTTTCCATGACTCAGTTTTCGTTAGCAGATATTACAGATGGCATTGCTGTAATCTGAGGCAGAGACACACAAAAAAAATGTCACACTGCTGAGCTCTGGGATAACGGCATTCTGGTGGTGGCAGTAGTTGGCTGGCTGACCCTAGGTGGTGATACATGCCGTCGGACACTGCCACAAGCTGTTTGTGATAAGCTCCCCCTGCTGCTTACAGCAATTCGTCTCCTCCTCCTCTCTGATTCTCCCTCTGAACTGTCACCCTGTTCATCTCGTCTTCTGGGCTCCCACGTGGCATCCATACCCACATCATCATCAGCATCATCATCCATAGCTTCACTTGTATCAAACACCTCCAAAACTGCACCAACAACAGGTAGTTCATCATAATCCTTACACCTTACGTCCATGTGTGTAGTGACGCCTAACTGAGACATATCAGGTGGTGTTACAGTTAAAAGATATGCATTGCTAATAGAGTGTGCTGGCGGACTACTAGGGCCAGCTGGGACTGTGGGCTGTAGGCAGTGTGTCACCCACACAGAGAGCTATGCTATAGTAAGTGCCCACACAGAGAGCTATGCTATAGTAAGTGCAATCACAAATACAGTTGAAAGATATGCACTGGTAATAGAGTGTGCTGGCAGACTACAATGCCAGCTGGGACTGTATGCAGTGTGTCACAGAGAAAAAAAACACACATCAGAACAATATTAGCCCTCAAAAAGACTTTTTTGGGGTGCTTTGAGCAATACATTTCAGCGAGGAGCAAGCTAAACAATAGCCTAGCTAACTGTCCCTGTCTCTGCAGCAACCTGTCCCTTCCTCTTACTAAAGCAGTAGCCGGAGACTGAGAACATGGCTGGCACTGCTGCGTTTTTTATAGGGGGGCAGGGTTCCGTGGGGGAGTGCAGCCTGATTGGCTACCATGTGTCTGCTGACTGTGATGTAGAGGGTCAAAGTTTAGCCAAATGATGAGGTATAGGGGGTGGGTCAAACACTATGTATTTACGTCCCGCCGCAAACGCGAACAGCTGAATTTCGCCGGGCACTCTCCGCCGGCGAACCATTCGGGCCATCTCTAAATCTAAATCGCTTCAGATTTTCTTTAAGGATGAGAAACTGCTGGTACAATAAACAACGAATAATGACGAATTGCCGCACGTACCCACCATGACCGCTGTCCACGCCGCACGCCGGGATCCTGAGCACACCCAATGTGCCGTCTCTATGATGGCAGAGTCATGTGAGCTGGTCAGGAGCCACTTTCATTGGCTCCTGACCGTGTCTATCAATGTAAGCCAATGGGAGTTGCTTACATTGATGAGCTATGGCGGGGAGAATGCAACGTGATCGGCAGGAGCGACGAGAATGGTGAGTACGCACAGCAGTAGAAATCTACGCACTGCCAGTCAGATCAGCATCAAAGCAGGGAGTAGATTTCAATTAGCGTCATCTGGAACTGCTTAACCTAGCAAGATTTTATTGTTCTGATTAAAGTGCAAGAGTTCCAGATTAGAGGCTTCATAAATATTATTCTTGGTCTCCTTTATCAAAACATCATGAATCCAAGGGACTGCTACATGCAACTGAAAATGCAGAACACTTGGCAAATTCTGCCATTCACTTTGAGTGACTGTGCCTCCATGGTTGTGCTTTCTTCATTATTAGACTTTATATATGACAGACAGGCTGTGGGTGGTTTGTGGCTGTAAGGTGTTCTCATTATTTGGCAGCAGAGGGAGCTCCTAGTCTGTCATTTGATGTTGCTGCCTTCTAAGTCCTTGGAGAACTTTACATAAACATCTGTAAAGAAGCCTAATTCTTTAGTGGTATTCGGGCAATAAACCTGGATGGATTTAACCTTTTGGAGGGGTTAGATGTTGTCTCTGAAAGCATCTTTGCAGGGGTTTTTTCTTCTTCCAGGCTGCAGCTGTGAGAAAAGCAATTCTTTTTTTTCCCTCACTGGTCGGCTTTGGCTGAGATGCAGTAATTTTAAGATTCCACATTTTTTAGCTTAAAGACAAATAATGGAGGCACTTTTCCTTTTAAGAACTTGAGTTTCTGATGAATTATTGTCTGTCTACAGGTGCGATTTCTTTTAATCCCTTGAGTTTTTAGAAACATTCCTGAGGCCAGAGGCAGAGCTGTGACAGGATGATTAGCACCTCTCTAAGCAGCAGTACTAGTTCTGAATACTTGTAGGAAAACAAGGTAATGTTTAAATGAATTATTACAGAATGTATCAGATACTGTGTTGCGATAAAATGTGTGTAAAAGAAGTAAGTTGGTTCCATAGTGAAAATCATTATGTCACAACCTCTTGGATGTTTATAGTAAAACTACCGAAAGACTTTACTGTGTAGTGCATCAACAATGGGAATATTTTTGTAATCAACCAATCAAGACTGTGCATTTAGTTTGTGAACATTCATTTCTGTACTGGATAAAGTCAGAGAAGGTGAGATGATACATTTACTTACTACCCTTACTTGGCTGTGCAACATTTGTTCTTTTAAGTTAGCCAATAACTGGCATCATCCTGATACAAAACTTCTTGCAACTTATATCCAGCATATTACCAGCATGTTATCAAGGTAGCTTGAGAGCTGCAGCCACTAAGGGTGTGCTCAATAGCCTACGTTGGAGCATCTGGGTCTCTTGCCCATGGACTCCTTACTGAATATGTAACCAGGATTCAAACCGTGGACACATGAATTTGTTGATATCGTATGAGACACTGCGATGGAAGAGTGACTAAAAGGCCCTTTTTACATTGGAAGTACTGTTGAAAGAACATTGCTCTAAAAGATACACAACAACATACTAACCTTTAACAAAAAAACAACAACATTTCTTTGTTACAGCTGATATAAATCCTAAAATAAATCTGCACAGTTTCTCCTTTCTGATTCATGGATACAGACATATTGTTCACAGCTTGTGCTTTCAAGTGGGCTTATCTGCTTAGCTGCCATAGGCAGTCATGTGACACGGGGAGGATCACCTCACTATGCAAATGCAGACCACACAGCTGTACCCGCACTGGTCCGTTGTGCCTATGGCGGAAGGAGAGGTGGAGGTGAGAGGGGGCACTCAGAGGGGGGGGTCACAGTGACTTGTCTGACTCGAGTATAAGCCGAGACCCCCACTTTTGGGCCACCTTTTTTGGGCCCAAAATCTCGGCTTATACTCGAGTATATATATATACGGTAATCACTATTTTGAAATAGAATTGATTTCATGTAATCCACACAAACCTCCAGAGGGTCCCAGTGCTGGATCACAGGTTTGCTTTAAAATGTATAAAATGTGTATGCAGAACTCGGAACTGACTATTCAGTATCGTGTGCTGCAGCAAAATGTCATTTTACCAAGTTTAAAAAACATTTTTTTAAATCAATTTTCTAAAAAACAACAAGGTCTTATCATTTTTTTTAACTTGTTCCCATTTTCCCATTTTTTTCCTGCTGTTTGTATCGGAGGGTTGTTCAGAAGTTGGGTGTTCGTAAATCAGGAGACTACCTGTATGCAAAATATTATCTCTTGATATAGTGTCTAAATAAATTAACACTGTTCATACAGACATACAGTAAGTTCCCTTTTAATAGCCAGGCATTTATCTGACCTACCGGTATAAATATGTTTGCTTTGACAACTTGCTTTAAAGTAGAAGCAGTAGAATATTGTATACAGGAACAAAGTCTGGAGAAGGCTTATTAGTCAAAATCTCTCCCGTTTACTTCTACCGTATATACTCGGCTATAGGTCGAGAAATTTAGGACTAACTCACTGTATAAAAGTGGGGGGGGTGGACTTATACACGAGTAGTCTTAAATTTGTCACCCTATAGCCAGGATTGGGGTAAAGGGAGCCGCCACTCTCTCTCCTCCTTACCGCAGTGCAGTGTTGTGTAATGATCATCCCCTCCCCCTCCATTGTTGGCAGTGTTTTTTTAAAAGTATCAACTATCCCCCCTCCATTGGGAGCATTATAGTACATCCCCCGAAGCAAGCACCGCCGCCCCCCTCCCCCTGCGAGCAGCAGTGGTCAGCGTACCTTCCCTTGTTTAGTTGTATGCACAATGAGCCGGCAGCCTCCATTCATAATTGTAGCGCCAGGCACAGTGTTCTGACACTCGTTCTCTCTCTCATTCATGCTGTTCTGCCTTTGTTAGCTTAGCTCCGGCTCCCGAAGTCACGTGAGACGGAGCTACGCTAACACAGGCAGAACAGCGTGAGTGAGAGAGCGAGTGTCAGAACACTGTGCCTGGCGCTAAATTTATGAATGGAGGCTGCCAGCTCATTGTGCATACAATTAAACAAGAAAAGGTACGCTGACCTTTGCGGCTTGCAAGGGGCGGGGGCGGCATTGCTGCGGGTGTTATAATGCCCACAATGGAGGGGGATAGTTTAGGTACTTAACATAACACTGCCCACAATGGGCAGTGTTATGTTATCACAACGATGGCCACAATGGAGGAAGGAGGGGGGAAATTCAACAACACTTGCCACAATGGGGGTGGGATATTTACATAAGACCTGGCCACAATGGAGGGGGATGTTTAATTCACAATACTGGTCATTCTGAACGTGGACCTGAACTCTTGGACAGGACAGAAGAAAACATAGAAAAATGCACCCTGTATGTATTTAGAGAGTTTAGCCTATTTAATTACACCTCATTTGTGTCTATTCACAAGTTGTACTTTGCTATTTCCCCTGTGTCACCTGACTGCCATGGCAAAGATGGCAGATAAGCACGTTTGAAAGCACAAGTGGTTAACAATATGTCTGCTTCTATGAATCAGGAAGTAGAAACATTGCAGATTTACTGTAGGATTTGTATCACCTGTAACAAAAATGTTTTTTTTTGTTTAAAGGTTATTATGCTGTTGCATATCTTTTAGAGCAGAGAGGACCTTCTGAGTTCAGGTCTGTTTCAAAAAGGGGAAATAGATACTTGGGGACATGGTATGGCCACAATGATAGGAGGTTGCAGGGGCCTGGAGGAGTTTATGGGTGCACATGGGAGCCAGGAGGGGTTATTGACTATAATACTTTATGCAGTGCAGCCATTAACCCATCCTGATCCCCAAGTACAGCCATTAAAGCGGAATATAACCCTGCATTTCAACTTTGCTCTAAAACATTATTTACAGTATATTATATGCAACCAGCATTTTTTTTTTTACTAGACCAGCATTGGAAGGGTTACACAGGGCTTTAAAGTCCCTAGAGATTTCTGCAACCGAATCCGAACTTGAGTTAGATACTTTTTGTTTACAAATATGTGTTTATTATGACTCATCTCTCTCACTGAGAAGGAGCTTGGAGGACAGCCAAAGAGATGTATCTATTGATAAACAGTTACACACTAACTAAATAGAATGTAACCATCTGAATGTCTGCACGGAACTTAAAACCTCTGTGTTTAACCCTTCCAATGCTGGTCTAGTAAAAAAAAATGCTTTTTGCATATAATATGCTGTAAATAATGTTTTAGAGCAAAGTTGAAATGCAGGGTTATATTCCGCTTTAACTTTGCTGGGTAGACTTATACATGAATAATTGGAAAATTCCAGCTTTTGAGGGTCAAATATTGGGGTCGACTTATACACGGGGTCGACTTGTATCCGAGTATATACGGTAAGTTAGCAAATAAATAGTATCATCCTGATTCAAAACTTCTTGCTACAACTTGCTTCACAAAGATATCTGGGAAGTAAACAGCCACCATAAGGTGTGATTGTCCATAGTCTACATATGGATGGTTACCACATGATTTGAATTACAAAGTAATTTAACCTCTCCCTGGATTATCTAGTGTCATTTGTGGAACGTGGAATCTGACAGGATTATGACACTGTCAGTTTATTGTGTGTCAGCTACTCCCTTATAAAGGAGGTGTCCTTTGGAAGACAATGATCTTTACAGTTAAGTGAGCATAAGATGAGTTGGGCGGGAGCTTTTTTTATCTAATGAACAAAGCCTTGTAATTGTATCACTGTAATGTACTGAACAAAATTAGGACACGGCATTTAAAACAGGAAACCCTTTTGAGTCAAGTAATCACTACAAAACCATATGGTTGTTGTCACTCACCACTTTGCACACTTAAACTATTACTGGATAAAGTCTACAAGAAATCAGATTTCTTGTTTCCTTAATGTTCAGAATGTAGATTAATAATTTCACAATGAGTTATTGCTTCAACATCATTTTTCCCTGAGAAATGTTCTGTAACTTAAATCCCTAGATGTTAGAACTTAACCAAACCATCTCGTTAAATGATATCTTGGGCACATGTTCAGTGCTTCTGACTTGATGTGTGAAGCATAAAGCAACTGATTTTGCTAAATTCATTGTTATGGGCGTCCCATAGGCTCCTTTGGGTATATATGATCTGATGGTTGTTCATGGAAAATCAGCGACTGTCTAACAAGACATTAGAACTAATGTGAGTTTCCAGAGTTCTTGTGAAATATATCTTCTCAGGACACCTCTGCATTCAGAATAACCAGAGTTTCCATAGAGACACTCTTTATGTTTATATGTTTGTTTTAAAGTTGTGTAGCATTGTAATAGCTCCTTTAGGGATTCTTAGAAGCCTAAGCTTGTGGGCATCAAATGTTAGACAACTGTGATGTCTCTGACAGCTTCACAGTGTATCTGTATTAAAGCTGACCATTACCATAAAATGACACTTACCCAGACTAACCATTTTTTTTTTTAAACTGGGACAAACTGATAGCTATATTAAAAAATAAAACAAAAGCTAAATACAAAATGAGGGAATATATACAAAATGTTTCATGACAAAATGTATTGAACATTTTATAGTTACAACAGCATTCAGTCAGTAGCACAACACATAAACAACGCCATGTTACATAACTCATGGCAGCATGCCACCCAACACTACGATGCAAAACAGAAGTAGGCCTCCAACAGCAGTGCCAGCATGTGATAGGACATTATCAATTGTCCCTAGTGCCTGGTGGCAGCCTATTAATCTGAATCAGGCTCCTACAAAACTAACCATCTTGACCAGACCCTCTAAAAACTTAACAGTCATCATATATTCCCCTCAATATAGGCAATTCCCTGCAAATGTAAGCCAGCCAGTCCAAGACCAGAGGAGGTGAGCTGTGATTCCATTTAAGCACAATACGTTTTTTGACGTAGTACGCAAGACACCTCTAACAGCAGACTTTTTGGATCTATGTAGATCTCATGCTTAGGGGAGGTCTTTTGTAACCAGGAGCACACTTCTAGCCAATAGGGAGACAGCTGTGGGCACTGCCAGACCACGTGGAAGGATCACATCGACCACACATAAGAGAGGTTTAAACCTATTTTACTCAATTTAGTTATATGCTCTGTGCAGTAATTTGAGGGAGATCAACTTATCCTTGGCCAAAATGCATGGTCTGACATTATATTGCAATGATTTTGCCCACTATTCCACGTCCAAATCAGGGATGTCTGTGTTCCATTTCTGAAACAGCCCTTCCATTTCAGCAAACTGGTCAGCAGAATCTGATTACTGCATTTCAAATTGTATGTGCTGTTGTATCTGTCTATGCCATGTGTACCACAAATAATTCCGATTATGGCTCTTGCTGTACTTGGCGAAATAAAACTGATTCTGATTCTGATTCTGATCTGATTCTGAATATTTTTATATAAGGAGGATAATGCTTTGGGCAGAATCTTTTTGGCTGCAGTAGCTTCAACCAAGAATGAGAAAATCAACAGAGTGTCTTGGGGGAGTAAAACTAGGAGTGAAAGGCATGGTGAAGCTGCAAATACCGGAAAAAGTACCAGTTGCAGAGCTGATACCTGGATTTAAGCTGGTTAAAGGTACAGGACAATGAGGTTGATTTATCAATAAGTAATGTGTTGTCGGCACGACTTACTTGAAGGAACCCAAAGTAATTGTAACAAGCGCATGCTACGTGCGGTCCTTTCTGCGTAGCGTGTGCTTCTCACTCACGTGAACTAAAAATGGCCATAATCAGAGGAGTGCTGGAGCTCAGCAGGGAAATGTCTACTTAGCTTGAGTGCATAGCCATGCCCTGAGTATGTACAGATTTTTCTTGTTACTCGCCAGAGTTCTTATGTTGCAGTCATTCTGCTTAGTGCTCCTAAGTCTATGATAACCAGAATTATAACAGAGTGAACTAGAACTTTGCAAAGAACTTATCAGATTCTGGAAGCAAAGGACTGAATTAATCAAGCTGTCAGTGCATCAGTCATTTGCTTCTGAAATATGATTAACCATGTACAAAAGTTATAGTTCAGACTTCTCTAATTCCAGCAGATAGAGAAAAACTGACAAGTCAAATTTCACATCACATCTGCAGCATTGTGTTGTGAACCCTGCCAGTATGTTCAAATAAAGTAGATATAACTCTGTTTTAGAAATGAAACACATTGCTGCAGAGGCTCTGAACTCTCCAGAAATGCTCCGTGAAAGACAAGACTCAAACAAGACTTTGATATCATTGTATACGTAGCAGAGTTGGCTGCATAGTTTGATTTCAATCACATCCCTCTTTTGTGTATTATATAGTTCATGTGTATGTTCCTGTTATACGGTAACCCAATGCTTATCAGGTTAGGCGGTAATTCATTGTTTATCCTTATGCATTATCTACTCAGGTTTTTTTTTCTGTTGTTCTCATATTAAACACATGTCATGGTAATTCATACGTATAGCTAAACCAGAGAACGTCAGTATGGGATTTGTTGTCATTGACATTGTGCCAGCATTTCCTCTCAATGGTTAAGATGCATCAGCACATTCTGTTAAATGATGGAAAATTCTTTGTTTAAACAGGCAGCCAATATAATCCCTGAAAACAAAGGCAAGCCTCTAACTTTTTTATTGTATTCCTTGAAGGAAAATTCTAACTAAAAAAACAAAAAAAAAGCTTGGCTTAATTGCATCTAAAAAAATAAATAAATGGGCAGTCTCTCCTGCTTCCATCTTGTTGTATGCATTATTCAATAGCACTAAAGTCAATGACAGAAGCATTGTATATATAGTATTTGGTTGGTAGGAATATTGCATTGACTTTTATTACAATTGTAGGTGTGTTCTCTTATCATTTCTATATATTACAGAGACAGTGGATAACAGTGGCGTAGCAATAGGGGGTGCAGAGTTTGCAACTGCACCGGGGCCCTTGGGCCAATAGAGGCTCGGAGGGGCCCTCCTTCAACCGCAGTATTAGCTCTTTGTTGGTCCTGTGCTGGTAGTTATCACTTCTATAAATGCTAAGGATAGTGGTAATCATTAACAAAGTGTTCCCAATCCCCTTCTTGCACCTCTGACACCGTGGTTGTCTTTGGCAGGTATTGGTGTGCCTTGGGGGGCCCAATGTAAAACGTGCATCAGGGCCCAATGCTCCTTAGCTACACCACTGGTGGATAATATAGACTACAAAGGGTGAGAGGTGTGCAGTGTGGACCCTCCCATTTTACAGTCACGATTGTTGCACTGTATACGTTTCCAACTCAACACATACATGCAAATTATGATAAAGCAACTTCATCATCTGAGGCAAAACATTACTAGTTTATCGTGAAAATAATGGCTACGCCTGTCATTTATACATGTCTGTATGGTGGAAGCATCACCAGACATGTTCCGATCTCCTTTTTTGAAACTTAGAAACATCAAGAACGTGAAGCTAATGAAGGTCTATTATCCCATCACCAACTAGTTTTGAACATGTGCAGGTTCTTCTTCAGGGATCACTTCCCAGCAGGTTTCTTCCTCATGTCACTTTATACTAGTTGATTAACCATTTGCACATACACACATTCACTGGATTGATTTTTAATCAGACATTCATAATTGATCGGCAGAATAATTAATTTCTAATTATCAGTCAGTTTGAACATTGGTCAATCTAGGCATTCTTTTGTCCTTAATCAAGAATACAATCTTAGTTAAAAGACAACTGAAGTGAGAAGAATATGGAGGCTACCATATTTATTTCATTTTAAACAATACCAGTTGCCTGGTAGCCATGCTGATCTCCTTGGCTGCAGTAGTGTCTGCATCACATATGTGAAATAAGCATGCAGCTAATCTTGTCAGATCTGATGATAATGTCAGAAACCCCTGATCTGCAAATGCTTGTTCTGGGTCTATGGCTAAAAGTATTAGAAGCAGAGGATCAGCAGATTAGCCAGGCAACTGGTATTGCTTAAAAGAAAATAAATATGGCAGCCTCCATATTCCTCTCACTTCAGTTGTCCTTTAACCACTTCACATCTGAACCTTTTTTCCCCCTTATGGACCAGAGCAGTTTTAACATTTTACCTATGACCCTATTTAATCAGCAGTAACTTTATCCTTACTTATGACACCTACATGAAATCTATATTGTTTTTTTCAAGACAAACTAGGCTTTCATTGTACAGCATTTTTTCTCTTAAACAATTTAGTTTTCTATTCATTTTAATGGGAAAAGTGGAAAAAAATAGAAAAAAACACATTATTTTCCAGTTTTACCGATTCCAGTTTAAAAATAAAAAGCATGTACATAAAAGATCACAAATTTTGTTTGGCTATTTCTACCATTTATCACAAAACTTAGATTATGTTTCTGTTGCAATTTATGGTGAGGATATTTCATTATGAAATAATGCTACTATCACGCTGATACGTGATCAGTTAGCGTAACTAGTGCAATACACAGTAATAATGAGTAAGGTGTAGTCAGGATCAGGCCGTAGTCGTACACAAGGTCAGAGATATCGAGGTACACTACAGAGTAGCTAAGCAAAATCGTAGTCAATAAACAGGCAGGGTCATACACGTAAGGCAGATGTCAGTCGTATTGGAAGGGTAATCAGTAGAATAGTCAGGGACAGAACAATTCGAACACGAAAATCAGAGGACAGAGGTACAGAAGGACAAGACAAGAGCGAGGTCAAAATGCAGGAAAGAGGTCGGTACACAGAATATTATACAATAAGATGTTACTTCAATATATTACGAAAGGTAATTACTATAAGATAATATACAATATAGCTACAAAATAACAAAACTGACTAACTAGAGTACATATATATTGTGCATCTACACAATATATAAATGTAGCTCAAAAGATCACTAACTAGGCCAAGAACCAGCATACTGATCAGTATCAAGTCCAGTGAGTGACTGAGTGCTCTGGCCTTAAATACACATTGATAGCTCCAGAAAACCACTCCCAAAATTGACAGCACTTCCTGGATGGTTCAAGTCAAATCAGTAGAGAGTAGATTCCGGGCACCAGTACGTTGTCTCTGAGGAAGCAAGCGTGTGGGCTTGTGAAACGGCTGTTAGACCAGCCCTGTGCACATGTGTCTGTCTTTATGTGGGATGAAATAAAGGTGGTGATCTGCAACGTACTGGTGCCCGGAATCTACTCTCTACTGATTTGACTTGATGCATTGTTTGTGATCCGGAGGCACAGGTCAGCAATTCCCACTACCCCCACATAGGTTGCCATCCAGCAACTAGTGCCGCCTCCCTTCTCTCTCCTTCATAGACTTCCTGGATGGTGATGTCACCTAGTGACATCACTGCTGACATCACCTAAACCCGCCTCCTCAGCCTATAAGGCCTGTCTGACCTTGCGCGCGAGAGAACTCACCGCCGCAGGGGAGCTGGGGACACTGCCGGAGGATGCCAGTGCAGGGATCTCACCAGCTGCCCGGACCCCGCTAGAGACGCCGCAGGATCTGCCACTGGAAGGTAAGGTTGTTACAGCTACAGTGTATATTTTTCTATATGAACTGAGAAAATAAAAGCATTTTTAATAGTAACAATTAATTTTATTGGCTCAGGGAACATCAATTCCCTTTCACCAATTAGTGCTGGAGCAGATAGGGCACAGGAGCAAGTCCAATTGTGCACAGCTGTGCTTTTGCTACACAACTTATACTGTATATACGTCCTCGTGGATTAGATTAAGCCACAGAGGACTTAGATATACTGTACAGGTGGATAAAGTGGTTAATCATTTGTGCAGCCAGCAGAATTCAGACAAGTGCATTGTAGGTGAATTGCAAAGCCTTATATACAGTGCTGCTCGGATACCCCTTTTCAAAATCCGGATTGGATCCGGATCCGGATACCCAGATATCCGATCTGGGTTGGATATCCGACTTCAAAAAAATTCCAATCCGGATCCGAATCGGATATCCCACCCTAGTATCCGGCCGGATTCGGATATCTGTATAGAAAAAATGGAAGTGGCCTTTAAATTGCTTTAAAAATGTTTTTTTAGGGTAAATGAGGCATGTAGCATCATTACTTTGTAAAGGGGAACACTAATTGATGAGGTGGGAACTTTAAATCCCCCCCCCCCCAAAAAAAATGGCTGTCAATTAACATCAGGCCTAGGTTCCAGACAGCGGTCATGCAGCCCACATTGTGTCCAAAGTCCAACCGCACAACTGGGACATGACAATTTTCAGCCCAGACTCCTCCAAAAATTACGCAGAAATTGTGTTTTGGGTTAAATATAGGTGGTATCAGCACAGCAGCAGTGGCCTGTGGGAGCAGCAAAGGCAGCAGGTGCAGGCAATGCAGCAGCAGCCACAGCAGGTGTAACGTCTGCCAGGAGCATGCTGGACTTGGCACGTGGCATTTGGCACATGGCACTTGGCATTTGGCACTTTGCACGTGCCACCTGACACATGCAAAGTGCCACATGCAAAGTGCAAAGTGCCACATGCAAAGTGCAAAGTGCAAAGTCACGTGAAAAGTACAAAGTGCCACGTACAAAGTGCAAAATGCCACATCACGTGCAAAGTGCCACGTGCAAAGTCACATGCAAAGTGCCACTTTGCACTTTGCACGTGACGTGGCACTTTGCAATTTGCACCTGACGTGGCACTTTGCACGTGGCACTTTGCACATTGCACGTGCCACTTTGCGCTTTGCATGTGACTTTGCACGTGGCACTTTGCACTTTGCACGTGGCACTTTGCACGTGGCACTTTGCACGTGGCACTTTGCACGTGGCACTTTGCACATGTTTGCATGTGGCACTTTGCGCTTTGCACTTGGCACTTGGCACTTGGCACGTGGCACTTTGCACGTGTTTGCATGTGGCACGTGACACTTTGCACTCGGCAAGTGCCACGTGCTGAGTGACAGTCAGACAGCAGAGGAGAGGACACTAACTGTCACACTGGCACTGCTCAGCAGCACAGCAGTTCTGTAGTAAGCTAACACAGTAGTACTACTACTGTAACAACAACTACTACTATGACTGCATTACTACAGTAGTAACTACACAATTACACAGTAATGCTATTCCCTAATCCCTAACCTAAACTGTAGCTAGCTAAGGCTAATAGCTGGCCAGCAGGCAGCAGATGGCCTGGTCTGTGCACAGCACACACCAGACACATAGCAGCTGCAGCAGCACTGAAGCTCACACTCTGACTGTTTGTCACAAAATGAAATCAAGCTAATTAACGATTTAACTATAGTGTAGTGATAGTGAATGGGGTTAATCACTGAACAGCTTTAGGTTTATAACTGTGTACAGGTCTGCTACTAGGCCATCAGCACTGGAGCATGTCTCTCAGTGAGCATTCAGCAAGCTAGGGCGATCTGTCTCATCATGGCAGCCCTCATTATTATACAGGGGGGCTGGCCAGGGTTCCTTTCTGTGATTGGGTGCCAGAGTTTAGGCTGGGAGCCCTCTGATTGGCTCAATGAGGTCAGGTGGGGCTGGCCAAGGTTCCCTTCTGTGATTGGTTGCTAGGGCTTCTGCTGGGAGCCCTCTGATTGGCTCCAAGACTTAATCTCCTTAGTTACAGTATTTCGGATCCGGATATCTACCTAATATCCGCGGATATCCGGGTTATGCGCCAAACTATCCGCAGATAGCTATCCGGATTTGGGCCTAACTATCTGGAATCCGAATCCAGTCGGATATCTGAAAAAAGGTTGGATATCCGGGTTACTCGGATATCCGGAATCCGGATGAGCAGCCCTGCTAGTCTTTAAGTAATTGTCAAATGGTAGGATTATTAGGGACTGGCATCCTGCAGTGTAAATAGAAAAGGAATAGCAGTTGGGCAAGCTAAAAGACCCAATAGCTAAAAGAAAGGACATGGACATTGAGAGACCAGTATACATGCTGTAGATTTTAAACTGAGATGATAAAAAAATATACTTTTGGCTCTACAGGAAGCTCAACAGTGTGTTGGTAGTATAACGCCTTAGGAGCAGGGCTTGCCAAGGTGGGGTCATGGTGCATTTTAGCTGAACTATGAGTAGAAAGAAGAGTAAATTGCATTATTAGGACAAGTTGGGGAGAGCTTTCTCCTTATTAGTTCCTTAGGAAATTTCATAGTCTTTTGCACAATATACTAGCACCTAGATTACAGAAACAAAACCTTTCCAAGATGATACACAAATTTCATTAATTAGCCATCTGTTTATTTCTTCTGTTTTTAGTGTCACTTTCAGACCTTACCAGGCACCCACATCATATGGTGCTGGCAGCTGCTGATGATCATGTTGCCTCTGTTCTTTCTTCGCTTTGTACTTCACAACAACTCCGGATGCTAGCATAATATTGCCCCTGTTTAACTCTTTGGTAAGGCCACATGTGGTATCTGGAATTCAGTTCTGGGCATCACATTACAGGAAAGATATTGCAATTTTAGAGCAGGTGCAGAGACGGGCAACAAAATTGATACGAGGGATGGAAGGTCTCACTTACCAAGAAAGGTTAGATAGACTGGGTTTGTTTAGTTTGGCGAAAAAACACCTTAGATGGGATCTAAATAACATGTATAAATACGTCAGAGGGCAATATAAAAGCTTGGTGGGTGAGCTTTTTGTCCCTAGGTTTTTGCAAAGGACTATGGAACATGATCTGTGCATGGAAGAAAAATGTTTAAGCCATTTATTTAGGAAAGGGTTCTTTACAGTAAAGGTGGCCACACACCATACAATAAAATGATCAAATTTTACGGCAATTTGATAAATATGATTGGATCTCCCGAAAAAATTTAAAGATTTTTTCATTCGACTGAAAAATCTGATCGGATTTCCCCATTTCTTTCTATTTTTACCGATCCGGAATGCTGGAAATTTTTCTTACATTTTTCTAAACATCGTATGGTGTGTGTTAGATTGTCAATTTATTAATGTACACACCCTAGCAATTTTCCCAGAGTTTCCAATCATTTTATCATAATTGGGGAAAAATTTAACGTAGGCGTGTGGTACATTGGTCATATTTTTGAAATGTTACAATCAGTCAGAAAAATGTATTCTTAAATTGAACAGGTAATTAAAAAATTGTATGGTGTGTGGCCACCTTTAGAGTGATTAAAATGTAGAATGCATTGCCACAGGAAGTAGTTATGGCAAATTCTATATCTGCATTTAAAGGGGGCTTAGATGCTTTCCTTGCATTGAAAGACATCCATGGCTATAGTTCTAGGTAATGCCCAGTCACTGCTGAACCTCTGCCGCCTAACCCCCCACACCACAGATAACCCCCACCCCCTAGTGCCCATTGTGACAAACGAATAGCCATAGCCGAACGTGCGCACAGCTATACTATAACTAAATGCCTGTTAATTAAACACTGTAGCTACACGCTGGCTGGTGTTCGGCACCTCCAGGCTTCCCCCACAACCATTTCACCCTCTTTGGGAAAAATGGTAATGACTTTGTTAAATGGTGGACTTAATTCTGCAGAGTACCTTTTTTGTGCTCAGTTGTTTATTAGAGTTGAGGAGTCTACATGCAGTGTAGCAGCCTAATTATTCACAAGTTAAAGCTTGTTTTTGTTATTTGGAAGAAAGTGTTAGGTAAGAATGCAATCCATGACATAATTCTTATCATTAGTGCACATTTAGGGAGCATGCTGTTATAGTGCCGCTGTCCCATTGAAGTTCTACTGGCATTTATTTGCTTTGACTGATTTTTTATAAGGTCTTTGCTAGAATATGACTCATGAATTATGGGAGACAACTTCATCACCTCTCTGTCCTGCTGGAATAATTGTACAACACACCCATGCTTTAGAAGCTCCATTTTGTTAAATAGTGACTGTCGGGCATACAATCAACAATCAATTATTTATTTTTATCTAGTATACCAGCAATAAGGATGCTAACCAGGCAATCCAAAATTTAAAAATCACTCTTATTTTTTTTCTCTCCATAAAATATCCTTCCCCATGGTTTCCTGTCTCTTATTTGGTACATCTGCAGCACAAAGGAAGCTGCAGGGCATGCTGGGTTTTCTTTTTTTCTTCTTTACTTTCCCCTCAGACTTAACAAATGCAGCCTGGTTGGCTGAAACCTCTTTCCCTCCTGTTTTCCCCTCCCACACCTCTGTTCCTTTCTGATTGGCCAATATTTCTCAATACACTTTCTACTGCAGACCTGAGGGAGAGTGTCGGAAGACTGGGAGGGGGGCGGGCAATGATACACAGACATAGTAAGGGAAGAAATGATGTCAGGATTGGCTTCACGATAGACAAAATAGAAAATCCTAAGATAGATTCTCTCCTTTTTACTGTAGAAAAATCACTAAGATCAAAATGTGGACAGTGCAATACACATGTTATGTAAGTAGAGTAAGTATTTATCTTCTTATATATGTGGTTTTTTTTCTGAGATAGTATGGCTGACAGCTCCACTTTAAACATACATATGAGTTTTTGTGTAATTGGTATTTTTTTTTCTTTTTATTAGATTGAAAATCTTCAAGAGCAGCTAAGAGATAAAGACAAGCAGCTTGGAAACCTAAAGGATCGGGTCAAGTCCCTGCAGACAGATTCCAGTAATACAGACACTGCCCTAGCAACCCTGGAGGAGGCTCTCTCTGAAAAGGTAATCACTTTACATAGAGGCCACAGTCCTATTGTAACAAGACTGAGAAAATGTTTTCATTCAAACCTGTAAATGGTCACAAAATGTTCTTAGTCTATAGCAAGATGTTGCCAGAGTCAAGCTTGTAAACTGGCCTTCTTACGAGATAATGCTGTATTTTGCTTACATTACAAACATTTAGTTTCAACCCAGCACTAGGCCAATGTTTCCTTTTAGTTCTACTAGTACTAATACTAAGAAGCCCTCATGAAGAAATGGACTAGTCAAAAACCCGTCAGTCCCATCTTATTTCTTCTAACTTCTGTACATGACAGCAACATGGAGAAAATTAATTTATAGCAATTTTTACTTTGGAAAAAGATACTTCTTATTTGTATGTTTACATGTATTTCAAATGTTACAATTTTTTTGCGATAGTGGTCCGTTAAGTGAAATAGAACATCTAAATGGGGTGAGAGGTTGTTAGCTGAGATTAAACTCCTTGTTTACACAATACGCACAGAATTGGGACTCAGACGGTCACAGAGGCATTGTAAATTCAGAGTGCACAAGTTTAGCTACAAGCAGAGAGGGTGCAATATAGGCTGAGAAAGAGTTATGGCAATACATATCATCAGCTTCATACCAATATAAAAAGTTTTTGTCCTTATTCAAGCCTTTGTCCACAGCTTTGAACCGATTTATACATTTTGTTTCTGCTATTGTAGAAAGAGTGGAGAGATCTTTTAAAGCGGATCCAAGATGAAAAACTAACTATAACAAGTAATTTAGCTATATATCTTATCTAAAGTTTAGATAGTTTACACAGCATATCTAGCTGCAAACAGCTTCAACAGTGTATGGTTATTTATTCTTGTGATACAATGAGGGCTGCCATGTTCCGTTTGTCACATTGCCACAGTCTATGGGCTGGAGATGCTATCAGCTTACCTGTGTGTAAATTCAGTCCCCTCTCCTCCTCCCTCCTCCCCTCTGCCTCTGAAATCAATGGCTAGTAACCTCCTCCTCCTCCTACTCGGACTGAGCTCCCATAAGCCCTTGCTACAGTGCCAAAGCACTGTGAACATTTGTGGGCGAGGCTTGTTTAGTTTATAAGGAACAAAACAAAAAAAGTATTTGGCTTGAGGAATGCCCTCGGATCCACTTTAAAAGGGAGTTTGTGCAGCTCGGTAAAAACTGTTTATGCATTGGTAACTGAGTAGTCTATCTGGAAGAAACAGATGATGAATTGAGAGCACTGCTATGTACCTTGTTGAAAAAGTGGCGAAGGAGAGAAGGTTACTATATTGCACCTTATTGACGGGTACATGAAGTTGGCAATTTTTTTCAGCCACCCTTAATGGATTTGGGGTTGGCCCAGGGATGAAATTGTGGATATGCTCAGTTTCTACCCAACCAACAGCACAAGAGTGAATGGTATGATGTCTATTGGGGCAGGAGATTTAGGCGCCCCCAAAAAATTTTGGGCACCAGATGTGCTTGAAATACAGCGGCTACAAATAGTTGCAACACGAAAAATAGCAGCACAAATAGCCACTACAGGAAAATAGTGGCACATATAGCTGCTACAAAAAATAGTGGCTACAAATAACCGCTACAGGAAAAATTGGCGGAGGAGCAGGTTTATGTATGTAAGGAGGTTAATTTGTGGGGCACACTGTAGATAAAGGAGGAGGTACTGACAAACGTCTGTCAGCATGTTGAGTGCCAGCACTTGCCCTTTCTTGTCATGGCATCCTAACATGTAATGCCCCAAATGAATTGTATTGGTGTTCAGTGCTTTTTATGTGATCTTTATCAGAATTTTTATTAGTTACAGTTTATCTATAGCATCTTCAAGTTATGGTGATTAGAATCACCATATTCAGAATGGTTTTATATTATTAGACAGCACACTGATACTTTTCTTCATTACTGTATTCTGTAATCTTTTAATTTCCTTGTATATGTCTTTGCTGAAAGGAGCGTATAATGCTCATACAGAGCTTGCCACATTAGCAATGTCTGTGTATTAGCCATGTGACTCTAATCCAAGGGAGAAAAGGTTCAAGGAGAAAGGCAAATGTCCTTTATGCCCCGTTCACACTTGTAAATGCAAATTATTGCGATTTTGCATTGAAGTTTTTCAGCAATTTTTTCGGTGATCGCGTCTTGCGATTCTCATTCTAGTGAATGAGAATCACACCAAATTGCCAGGAAAATGCTGCATGCAGGGTATTTGCGAATAGCGATAATTGCAAATGCTTTGCAGTCCCTACAGTGAGAGATATCCCATAGGTTTACTCATGCAGCAGCGCTTTGCTGACCGCCGGCGATCAGCAAAGCATGGGTCGCCGACCCAAAGTACTTATCGTACTTGAGATGAGTGATTCCAATGACCCAGACTAGGTACAGTATCATCCATACATTACACTATGCCAGGGACCTCAAACTGGTCCTTCGAGAGCGTAGGTCCTCACACATTTTTGACACAGCTCAAATTAATTGATGGATCTGAATCAGGAAAGGTGTGGTCCATCAGGCAGAACACATTCTTCTCTTCCTCAGTTCATCCTAAACACTGGCATGGATCTGGCCTTCCAGGCCTGGAGTTCGACACCTGTGCACTATGGGTACAATACTTACAGGATATCTGGCTGCATCACTTGTGAGTATTAACCCTCTGGGCGATACAATTACATCGCCCAGGAGGGGGCGCAGCACTTTTTTTTACATTTTTTATTTTTTAAATCATGTAGCGAGCCCTGGGCTCGCTATATGATAGCCGCTGCTCAGCGGCATCCCCCCACCCACTCCGATCGCTTTCGGCGATCAGAGTAAGCAGGAAATTGAACGGGATTTCCTGCTGGGCTTCCCCGGTCGCCATGGTGACGGGGCGGGATGACGTCATTGACGTCGTGACGTCAGAGGGAGTCCCGATCCACCCCTCAGCGCTGCCTGGCACTGATTGGCCAGGCTGCGCAAGGGGTCGGGGAGGGGGGGGGGCTACGCGGCACGGTGGGTAGCGGCGGATCGGCGGCGAGCATCGGCGATCGGAAGTTACACGCAGCTAGCAAAGTGCTAGCTGCGTGTAACAAAAAAAAATTATGCAAATCGGCCCACCAGGGCCTGAGAACTCCTCCTACGCGACATACCCCGAGCTCAGCTCGGGATTATCGCCCAGGAGGTTAAGATATATAGGACTTGTCTCCCTGTCCCTATGATCTAAGTAAGATCATACTCTTTAATGGCAATTCTTCATAGCTGCTGTTTTTTTTCTAAGGAATAGAGAATCACTGCAAGACAAAGTGCTGCTTTTCATGAATGTCCACACCTAGTCCCATATGCAATTTCACGTTTCCCCCTGCATTTTCTCCTAGGAGATAATTGTGCATCTTCTATTTAAAATAACTTTCTAGTACTTTTTAACTGAAAAGGTACTGAGACATAAGTACAAAAGTACTATCAAAATTATTTTGAGTATTTTCTTGCTTTCTGGTGGCTTAACAGGCGTTTTATTGACAAATTTAAAAATATCACCTAGGAGAAAACTCAGGTGAAAAAGTGAATTGCATATGGCCTCAAGTCCTGAAGACTTACTTCTGAAATCAGAATCCCATTAACTGAATTTTTGTTTATGTGTTTAACCACTTCCCAACTGAGGGGTTTTACCCCCTGACCACCAGAGCAATTTTCACCTTTCAGCGCTCCTTCCATTCATTCGTCTATAATTTTATCATTACTTATCGCAATGAAATGAACTATATCTTGTTTTTTTCGCCACCAATTAGGCTTTCTTTAGGTTGGACATTATGCCAAGAATAATTTTATTCTAAATGTGTTTTAATGGGAAAATAGGAAAAAATGTGGGAAAAAATTTATTATTTTTCAGTTTTCGGCCTTTATAGTTTTTAAATAATGCATGCTACTGTAATTAAAACCCATTAAATGTATATGCCTATTTATCCCGGTTATAAAACCGTTTAAATTATGTCCCTATCACAATGTTTGCCGCCAATATTTTAGTTGGAAATAAAGGTGCATTTTTTTCAGTTTTGCGTCCATCCCTAATTACAAGCCCATAGTTTATAAAGTAACAGTGTTATACCCTCTTGACATAAATATTTAAAAAGTTCAGTCCCTAAGGTAACTATTTATGTATTTTTTTTAAATTGTAAATTTTTTATTTTTTTTTTAATTGCAAAAAAAAAATTGGGGAGTGTGGGAGGTAAGGAGTTAATTTTTTGTGTAAAACAAGTTTATTTGTGTGTAAAAAATGGTTAGGGTGTAGTTTTACTATTTGGCCACAAGATGGCAACATTACCAATTTGTTTCATGCGACCTGCAAGCGTCCTTCCGGACGCTTGCAGGAAGTAGAAAGAGGCTGGGACTTTGTTATTTTTTCACAATGATCGCGCTGCTCAGCCGATCATTGCGGGGCTTAGATCAACGAACGGGAATGGATTTTCCCGTTCGTTGATCTCTGGGCGAGCGGGCGGCGGCGTGTTTACTAGCGGCGGGCGGCGTGTTTACGAGCGGGAGCGCGGACAGCGGCGGGAGTGCGCAAAGTACGGATTTCTCCGTCCCTGGGGGTGAAAGGATGGAAAAAGGGGTGGAGAAATCCGTACGCGCGGGGGTAAAGTGGTTAATTTGCTGCCTGGTGTTCAGCTTTTCAACTGGCCGCACTTAAAAAAATCTACCTGATGATGTATGTTTTAACACCAAACATGACAAACTCATATGAATCTACAAAATGCTTCACGTGTATTTAACTGTTCTTAACAATAAATCTACTAATCACCCATCTGAACTGTTATCATAGTAATTTTCTTGAGGACACTTTTGCCAATTTACACACTTTTTCCCAGTCTGCATGCAGTCTTCTATCCATGTCTTAGGCTTACTTCCTGTTACAGCAAAAAATACAAAACAATTTGCCATGTTAAGAAAAAACATATGATTAGCGTGCAAGGAAAACGTGCCAATGCAAATACTTATAAAACAAAAACATATTGCTTAGATTTCTCTATGTTAGTTGTTAATCAAGTAGAACCTCTTTAGCAGATGTGTTTGACTTCTTAGCCCATACCGATGACAGGCCCAGTAGTCATCCTGGTGTAACTGACTGTAAGTGCGGAGAAGTGTTTATTAAAACGTCTGTTGCATAGTCCAGATTTATGTAATCACTGTAAATTAACAAGAGCAAGATCATGAAAGCCACATGTTTTTTCTGAAATTCTATTAGACCACATTGAAAGAACCTTGGTTTATTGACGAGATTTGACATGATAAATGTGAAAAAATATACAAAATAGTTACATAGTTACATAGTTACTTTGGTTGAAAAAAGACATACGTCCATCGAGTTCAACCAGTACAAAGTACAACTCCAGCCTGCTCCCTCACATATCCCTGTTGATCCAGAGGAAGGCGAAAAAACCCTTACGAGGTAAAAATTCCTTCCCGACTCCAGATGGCAATCAGATAAAATCCCTGGATTAACATCATTGGCATTACCTAGTAATTGTAGCCATGGATGTCATTCAACGCAAGGAAAGCATCTAAGCCCCCTTTAAATGCAGGTATAGAGTTTGCCATAACGACTTCCTGTGGCAATGCATTCCACATCTTAATCACTCTTACTGTAAAGAACCCTTTCCTAAATAAATGGCTAAAACGTTTTTCCTCCATGCGCAGATCATGTCCTCTAGTCCTTTGAGAAGGCCTAGGGACAAAAAGCTCATCCGCCAAGCTATTATATTGCCCTCTGATGTATTTATACATGTTAATTAGATCTCCTCTAAGGCGTCTTTTCTCTAGACTAAATAAACCCAGTTTATCTAACCTTTCTTGGTAAGTGAGACCTTCCATCCCACGTATCAATTTTGTTGCTCGTCTCTGCACCTGCTCTAAAACTGCAATATCTTTTTTGTAATGTGGTGCCCAGAACTGAATTCCATATTCCAGATGTGGCCTTACTAGAGAGTTAAACAGGGGCAATATTATGCTAGCATCTCGAGTTTTTATTTCCCTTTTAATGCATCCCAAAATTTTGTTAGCTTTAGCTGCAGCGGCTTGGCATTGAGTACGATTATTTAACTTGTTGTCGATGAGTACTCCTAAGTCCTTCTCCAAGTTTGATGTCCCCAACTGTATCCCATTTATTTTGTATGGTGTTAGACCATTGGTACGACCAAAATGCATGACTTTACATTTGTCAACATTGAATTTCATCTGCCATGTATGTGCCCATATAGCCATCCTATCCAGATCCTGTTGCAATATAACACTATCTTCCTCAGAGTTGATGATTCTGCACAATTTTGTATCATCTGCAAAAATAGCAACATTGCTCACTACTGTATCCACTAGGTCATTAATAAATAAATTGAAGAGCACTGGACCCAGTACAGACCCCTGTGGGACCCCACTGCTAACAGTCTCCCATTTTGAGTATGATCCATTGACCACAACTCTTTGTTTTCTGTCCATTAGCCAGTTCCCTATCCAAGCACACAGACTCTTCCCCAGTCCTTGCATCCTCATCTTTTGCACCAGACTTTTGTGGGGAACAGTGTCGAATGCCTTAGCAAAGTCTAAGTATATCACATCTACAGCATTCCCAATATCCATATTAGCATTCACTACCTCATAAAAGCTGAGCATGTTAGTCAAACAGGACCTGTCTTTAGTAAACCCATGTTGATGCTGAGAAATAAGATTATTTTCTACTATGAAGTCATGTATAGTATCTCTTAGTAACCCCTCAAATAGTTTGCATACAACTGATGTTAAGCTTACAGGTCTATAATTTCCTGGATCTGATTTTTTGCCCTTCTTAAATAATGGGAAAACGTGGGCTGTACGCCAATCCACTGGGACTCTGCCAGTTGCAAGAGAGTCACAAAAGATAAGATAAAGGGGTTTATCTATAACTGAACTTAATTCCCTTAGGACCCGAGGATGCATGCCATCCGGGCCAGGTGCCTTGTCTATTTTTAATTTATTTAGTCTTGCCTTTACTTCTTCCTGCGTTAAGTATTTAATATTACAGTTAGAAGATTGAGACTCTTCCGCCTCTGTAATTTGCAACAGTGCTGTTTCCTTTGTAAAGACAGAAGCAAAGAAAGCATTTAATAACTCTGCCTTACCTTGGTCATCCACCATTGAGTTCCCACCCTCATCCTTTAGGAGTCCTATACAGTCAACCTTTCTTTTTTTAGAGTTGATGTACTTGTAAAACTTTTTTGGGTTAGATTTGATATCCCTAGCGATTTGATTTTCAGCTTCGATCTTTGCCAGCCTAATTTCTTTTTTACAATTTTTATTGCACTCCTTATAATTGCTTAGTGCAGTCTCGGTCCCCTCCTGTTTTAGGACCTTATAGGCATTCTTTTTCCTCTTCATTTTATCTTTAACCTTTCTATTCATCCATAGAGGCCTTTTTTTATTCCTAGACATTTTGTTTCCATATGGGATATACATACTACAATATTGATTGAGAATACGTTTAAAAGCTTGCCATTTCCCTTCAGTGTCCTCCCCTTGTAGTACATTATCCCAGTTCACCAAACTTAGTGCCTGCCTGATTTGATTGAACTTTGCTTTTCTAAAATTCATAGTTTTAGTGGTCCCGCTGCCCCGTGGCCTATCAGTCACCAGATCAAACGTTATCATGTTGTGATCACTATTTCCCAAATGTTCTTGAACCTGCACATTTGATACATTATCTGGTCTATTCGAAATGATCAGATCCAGTAACGCATTCCCCCTAGTTGGTTCCGTTACCATTTGAGTCAAGTAATTGTCCTGTAGTGCTGCCAGAAATCTGCTGCTTTTACCAGAATGGGTAGCCTCAATACCCCAGTCAATGTCTGGAAAGTTGAAGTCGCCCATAACTATGACCTCATTTTTACTTGCCGCTTTTTCAATTTGCTGTAGTAATTGCAGTTCTGCAGCTTCATTAATATGAGGTGGTCTGTAGCATACCCCAATAAGCAATTGGCAACTTTTATTTCCACCATGAATATTTACCCAAACGGACTCCACATCTTCGCAATCTTCCTCCATCTCATCGTTGAGGACAGCTGTAAAAGAATTCTTAACAAAGAGACAAACCCCTCCACCTTTTTTCCCTGTTCTATCCCTCCTGAACACATTGTATCCTTTTAAATTGGCTATCCAGTCATGACTTTCATCCATCCATGTCTCGGTTATTCCCACAATGTCATAGCCTTTGTCATTCAGAATGAACTCTAGTTCATCTATTTTATTTGCAAGGCTCCGAGCATTGGTTATCATGCACTTTATATTTTTACCACCACATTTACCAATTTTGTTTACCTGAAATGGGCTACTTGAAGTTTTACCAACCTCCTTAATCTTTACACTGTCCCCACCCCCCTCTCCACCCCCCATAATGTTAGGCTCCCACTGTCTTTTTACCTTATCTTGTCTATATGTTGAGACTTTATCCTCCCGCCTCCCCCCAGATCCTAGTTTAAAATCTCCTCCAACCGTTTAGCCATCTTCTCCCCCAATGCAGCTGCACCCTCCCCATTAAGGTGCAGCCCGTCCCTGCTGTAGAACCTGTAGCCGACTGCAAAGTCTGCCCAGTTCTCCAGGAACCCAAACCCTTCCTTCCTACACCAATTTCTCAGCCACTTATTTAACTCCCTAAGCTCCCTCTGTCTCTCAGATGTAGCACGTGGCACTGGCAGTATTTCAGAGAACACCACCTTGGAGGTCCTTGCTTTAAGTTTATCTCCAAGTACCTGAAAATCATTTTTGAGGACCTTCCATCTCCCACTAACTTTGTCATTGGTGCCAATGTGTACCATGACAGCCGGTCAAATATTGGGATTAAGCCGATTTTTCTATCTTTTTTTTTTCTCTCACTAAAATTCTTAATATGGTGTTCAGTTTACCTCCAACAAGAATTGATTTCTGCATCATATATTAAATCAGAGTAAAAATTTCTTGTCAATCCAACAGTACTTTTTATAGTTCCTGTTGATCCAACAGTACTTGGATCGTTCCTCAATTGTAACCGTATATGATGATAATGATGCAGTTTACAAGAGGAAAGGGAAGAGGACAGGGCAGTGCAGCAAATTAGATGCATAGAGACAAGGCTCCACAAGGAAAGTGCTGATGTCTTATCAGTATATCAATCATGTAGTCCCATGGTCGCCTACCACCTTAGTGACAATTTACCTGACAGTTCTGTAGCTCAAGTACAGAATATCGCTCCGATGAAGACCAAGCTAAAGCTGACATTTTAAATGCATGCTTTGCTTCCAACTTCACCAAGGTGATGCCCTCATCCCATGATACTGCCCTGGGTTGTTCCCAATCTACCTCATTCAATGTGAATGCCTAACATAGGAAGGAGTGAAGGCACACTTATTTAAAATCAAAATAGATAAGGCACCTGGCCCAGATGGCATCCACCCCCGAGTATTAAGGGAATTGAATTCAGTTATCAATCAGCTAGCTACCTTATTTTCTACAAACAGCTATTGAGGTGGGCCTGTGACTTGGTCAAAGTGTTACATTTCGTCCCACTTTGTATTTGAGTTTTACACCCCTGATCTATGGCAAAAGTTATTCTGTCCCTTCTATTTTAGTCTGGGTATTGTAGATTTGAGAATCTACAAATATCAATTCACTAGTTTAACCACTTCCTGCCCCATGACGTAAAAATAAGTATCTGCACTCCCCTCCCTACAAAATCCTAGATAACACTGTTTTTTTTTTTTATCTCTGAGCTGATAACAATTCTACACAGTTGTAAAGGAATGACAGCAAACCCATCTCTTACTCACAGGAAATGCAATGGCAGGATTAATGTGTAAACAATTGTAAAACAAACATTCCAGGAGCAGACAAATGTAACAAGAGAGTATGGTGTATATATAATGTGTTACTAAAACATATTAAAATAAATTAACCATTTAAATAAACAGGATAGATAGACAAATAAAATGGGTGGGTTTAATGTACAATAGAAGTCATTTACATTGAAGCTATAATGTATGAAAGTGGATAAATTGTGCATTTTTTCACTTTTTTTCTTATTTTCCTTTTAAAATACATGGACAATAAGGTCATGAATAGAAACAAATATCAGCCACAAAAAGCCTAATTTGTGTTGAATAAAACAATATATATAGATAATTTAGTTGTGATAATTATTTATTTAAGTTATTGACAAAGTAATCAGAGCTGAGCCGAACTGTGAAAATGACCAGGGTAGCGAAGTGGTTAAGCAAAGCACACTTGCACAAGACACTGAGCTCATCAGATTGCATCATATTTAATTATGTACACCCCCTAACACACCTCTTAATAATTACAGTGGGTTGCAAAAGTATTCGGCCCACTTGAAGTTTTCCACATTTTGTCACATTACTGCCACAAACATGCGTCAATTTTATTGGAATTCCACGTCAGAGACCAATACAAAGTGGTGTACATGTGAGAAGTGGATCGAAAACCATACATTATTCCAAACATTTTTTATAAATCAATAACTGCAAAGTGGGGTGTGCGTAATTATTCGGCCTCCTGAGTTAATACTTTGTAGAACCACCTTTTGCTGCAATTACAGCTGCCAGTCTTTTAGGGTATGTCTCTACCAGCTTTGCACATCTAGAGACTGAAATCCTTGGCCATTGTTCTTTGCAAAACAGCTCCAGCTCAGTCAGATTAGATGGACAGCGTTTGTGAACAGCAGTTTTCAGATATTGTCACAGATTCTCGATTGGATTTAGATCTGGACTTTGACTGGGCCATTCTAACACATTGGTATGTTTTGTTTTAAACCATTCCAATGTTGCCCTGGCTTTATGTTTAGGGTCATTGTCCAGCTGGAAGGTGAACCTCCGCCCCAGTCTCAAGTCTTTTGCAGTCTCCAAGAGGTTTTCTTCCAAGTTTGCCCTGTATTTGGCTCCATCCATCTTCCCATCAACTCTGACCAGCTACCCTGTCCCTGCTGAAGAGATGCACCCCCTGAGCATGATGCTGCCACCACCATATTTGACAGTGGTGATGGTGTGTTCAGAGTGATGTGCAGTGTTAGTTTTCCGCCACACATAGCGTTTTGCATTTTGGCCAAAATGTTCCATTTTGGTCTCATCTGACCAGAGCACCTTCTTCCACATGGTTGCTGTGTCCCCCACATGGCTTGTAACAAACTGCAAACGGGACTTCTTATGCTTTCTGTTAACAATGCCTTTCTTCTTGCCACTCTTCCATAAAGGCCAACTTTGTACAGTGCATGTGGGGGACACAGCAACCATGTGGAAGAAGGTGCTCTGGTCAGATGAGACCAAAATGGAACATTTTGGCCAAAATGCAAAACGCTATGACTAATAGTTGTCCCATGGACAGAGTCTCCCACCTGAGCTGTAGATCTCTGCAGCTCGTCCAGAGTCACCATGGGCCTCTAGACTGCATTTCTGATCAGCGCTCTCCTTGTTCGGCCTGTGAGTTTAGAATCAGAATCAGAATTTTATTTTCCGCCAAGCACAACTGGGTCATGCCCGGAATTGGGCTTGGCACGAGCAGGGCATAGAAACAGTAAATGACACACACCAGAGATAGCAATACATCAAAACAAATCCAAATACAATACGGTACGGTACAGTAATTACATAACAGCCATTTCCAAAAAAAGAGTTCTGCAGTGTAGGCATGCTTAAAAGACTATTCTAGCTAGTGAAGCAAGCGACCTAAGGAGGGGCCGCTCTTCTTTTGGTGGTGGGGGATGGGAGTGAGTCCAGAGAGTTCAGTAATTTGACAGCTGAGGGGAAGAAGCTGTTCCTGTGCCTTGAGGTCCTGGTGTAGATGGCCCGATACCTCTGGCCTGAACGGAGACGACAGAAAAAGCGGGAGCCTGGGTGCGAAGGATCATTTGCGATCCGCAAGGCTCTGGAGCGCAGTCTGGTGTTGAAGAGTAGGTCCAGTGGGGGAAGTGGTTTTCCGATGATCCTTTCCGCTGATCTGATGACTCTCTGTAGCTTGTGTCTGTCGCTGGCAGAGGAGCCAGCGTACCAGACAAGGATAGAAGAACAGATGATGGATTCGATGGTGGCTGAGTAGAAGCTCGTCAGCAGTTTCTGGTCCATGCCGAACTTCCTCAGTTGGCGGAGGAAGAATAGTCTCTGCTGGGCTTTCCTCTGGATGTAGGTGGTGTTGGCCTTCCACCTCAGATTGTTGGAGATGGCTGGGCCTAGGAGACGGGCGCAGGGGACTCGTGCGACTTCCGTGCCGTCGATGTGGATTGGGGGTGGTGTGGGTGCACGCTTCCTAAAGTCGATGATCATCTCAACGTTTTTTGCGGTGTTGAGAACCAGCCCGTTCTCCTTGCACCAGTTGCAGATTTTTTCAACCTGATGACGGTATGCCTGCTCATCGTTATTGGTGATGAGGCCCACAATGGTGGTATCATCTGCAAATTTGATAACTTTGACAGAGTTTTCAGTGGATCTGCAGTTGTTTGTGTACAGGGAGAACAGGACTGGTGACAGGACGCAGCCTTGTGGGGCCCCTGTGTTGGTGGTCCTTGTTTGGGAGAAGGTAGTGCCCAGCTTGACGACCTGAGAAATAGGTGGACGGCCTTGTCTTGGTAGGTTTACAGTTGTGCCATACTCCTTCCATTTCTGAATGATCGCTTGAACAGTGCTCCGTGGGATGTTCAAGGCTTTGGAAATCTTTTTGTAACCTAAGCCTGCTTTTTAATTTCTCGATAACTTGATCCCTGACCTGTCTTGTGTGTTCTTCGGACTTCACGGTGTTGTTGCTCCCAATATTCTCTTAGACAACCTTTGAGGCCCTCACAGAGCAGCTGTATTAGTACTGACATTAAATTATACACAGATGCACTCTATTTAGTCATTAGCACTCATCAGGCAATGTATATAGGCAACTGACTGCACTCAGATCAAAGGGGGCCAAATAATTATGCACACACCACTTTGCAGTTATTTATTTGTAAAACATGTTTGGAATCATGTATGATTTTCGTTCCACTTCTCATGTGTACACCACTTTGGGTTGGTCTTTCATGTGGAATTCTAATAAGATTGATTCATGTTTGTGGCTGTAATATGACGAAAACTTCAAGGGGGCCGAATACTTTTGCAACCCACTGTATGTACACCCTCTACTAACCATAACCGTCCCTTAAATTAATAAACCTTAATTGTTACATGTACTCTATAAAAATCAAGGACTGCGTCCCAATAAACACTTGTTAATTATGAATCTTATACATATAGTCTCCGTGTCTCTCTGATTCAAGGTTTCTAAATGCATGCATAGAAACAGATTAATTAACATTAATTTGGAGCACCTGGATAAATCCCTCAAGGCAGTGTTCCCCGCTGTATCAGTACCGTGGTATGACAGGTGAACCCTTACTTGGAAATGAGGAAGAAAAATGGTTTCTTTTGCATACAGGACCAAGTGATGATAGGTACACAAAGCTTTTATAACCACCCTTTAGAGGATGTGGGGACAGCTGAATGCTCTTATAGAGTCTATAACAGTGGTCCTCAAACTACGGCCCACGGGCCGAATGCGGCCCTCTGAGGCATTTTCACTGGCCCCCAAACACAAAATGTATAACTTATAGATGCAGCACAAATATTGGTGGCCTGCATATAGAATAGCAGTGCTGGCGCCACGCATCCACATACTGTAGAAGACAACGAGCAGTCATTAGCTGGCTTACAATCCAATTCTGCATCAGGTGACACTGCTGTCTAACTGGGCAGTAGGTTGTCACCTGGGTATGCTTCACTGTCAGGTGTACAAAGACGTTCTTCAGGCGTCGCCTGACTGAATGGCTGATGCTGGGAGTTCTCCTCCAGGCATGATTGGGGGAATCAATATCAAAATTCAATGTAAAGTTTTTCAACATCATTTTATGTATGTTCCAGCCCCCCAGCAGTCTAAAGTATGTTGAACCGGCCCTTGACTGAAAAAGTTTGGTGACCCCTGGTCTATAACATACTGACCATGGAAGAACTGTAGCTGCAATTCTGGCCACAAAAAGTCAATCTTTTCCAGACCCAAGATAAGGCAGGTGGATGTGGTGATGGCTTTATGCTGGGGAAGCAACTCCCACTGTGGTGACAGCAAGGAACTACAGAAGCTATCAATCAAGTATATGAAGTATATGTATTGCAAACAGGAATCTGCATGAATAACTAATGCAAATGTATGGGCACTATCATAATACAGTATCATATGTTTGCCAGGATGGCGCAGTAGAAGGAAGCCTCGGCACACGTGGCTTTGGGCCTTTCTCTCCTTTCCCCTTCCTTTCTTCAGAGGTTTTTTAACCCACTCACCCTAGTGCGAACACCCCATTTTCCTCCTTCCTTTAGATCGACGAAGGGGGTCCCAAGATGACCAGCTTCTGGATGCAACCATGCTGAACCTGCTGGCCCCCATCCACCTCTGTCCTCCACCCCTGCATTCACAACAACATGACCCATCCTCTGCAGGTGAGACAGGAACCTCTGCTATCTTCAAGGGAGCCAGGCTTCCATCTCTGGCCCTGTTCTTGGGAAAGCCAAGCCCATCTTTGTTGTCTTTTCCTAAGGTAGCCAGGCTACCACTGCCGGCTCTGTCCCCGGGGAATCCCAATGCTGGCACTGTCTCCAAGGAAGCCAGACACCATTACAGACTCTGAGGCTACTGCACCAGACCCCCAGTCTTCACCAAAGCTGCAACACCCCTAGAGGAGCCATGCACCACCACAGATTTTGTCCCCCAGGGGAACCAGGCACCGCTGTTGTAGGAGACCCCTTGTGCCCTACTGAATGTTCCCCTTCACTCTACCTTCACCCCCCCCCTCCCCCCCCCCCACCACCATCCTCTGGTGAATCTGATGAACCTGATCCGTGTAGTACCAACTTGCTATGTAGCAGTTGATCACTGCTGATGGCAGCCCTGCCACATGGCATTCAGCCTGCCCTCTTTAGTCCTTTTCTACCCCCCCCCCCCCCACCCTTCATCCTCATTGCATTATTTTTGCAATATGCAATGTTGTCTCATGTGTATGCTCTACACTATGACTACCATATGTGTATTCAACTGTACCCAACCTGTATGTTTATATTGTACTATCACCGGCCCTGTATGTGCCAAAACCAATTCCAGATACAACCCCCGTGCTGTACTTGGTGAGATAAATCTGATTCTGATAAAGATAAAAATTTGGACACTGAACTGAGTAAACTGTAAATGTTAATCCCAGCACATTATTTCCACCTTAAATGGAAACTTATTGCAGGTCATTTCCTCCTGGTGCCAGGAAAGGGACACCCATAATGCATTAAATCAGGAGCTATGCAGATCATTTATTTTTCCCATTGTGAGTTAGAAATGTATCATTTGCTTTTCATAAGTGAAGCAGGCGGGTATCCTGTATCTCTTAAATTATCATACATTCAATTTACATATACAGTAGCTGTTTCAGATCATTTATGCCTCATCAGTGCAGAATGTTGATGTAAAGCAATGTGTTTATGAGTGGATATCGAGAGTAACGAGGCAGATTGCTCTAATTTATTATGGAGACCCTGAACTATCACAATCTTATGCAGTAGGCTTAAATGATCTTAAAAGCCCTCTACTAAAAGCACTGCACTTAAAACAGAAGGTATGTGCGGGTTATCGCTTTGACGTGTCTGAAAAAATATACTGTCATTATTCAAAGACTGATGAAGATGGCTTTACAATGTGTGTGCTTGCATGATCAGCTCAGAAGCATTGTGATTGTTTCCATACACAACACAAGGTAAATGGTTTAGTGTTCAATAAGGAGATGAAGAACATTTAATGCTGTGCGATTCTTTTTAATATGTTCCCATTTTAAGCTCTTTTCATTTGACTTTCATATGAAGGCACCAATTTCATTTGTGCTTATAGCAGTTTATTCATTCATTCTGTTGAATGAGAGACTTTTAATGTTCCAATTTTAACTTTTATTTTTCTGTGGCTTATGTGTTGCCATGTGATCTGCTGGTGGAACGGTTCTTGCATGTGCTTCCAATATTCACTTGATTTGCTTACCCGCTTTAACTTTTACAGGAAAGAATCATTGAGCGTTTAAAAGAACAAAGGGAGAGGGATGACCGAGAACGACTAGAAGAAATAGAAAACTATAAGAAGGAAAACAAGGACTTGAAAGAGAAAGTGAACAGTTTGCAGGCTGAACTGACAGAGAAAGAGGTGGGTTATGTTAGATAGGATTAATTACTGATATCCTCATGTACAGTTACTACTTTCGATGAGTAATACTAACGGATACAAGCTGTTTTGGAGAATCTGTTATAGTAATTTAAGATATGATCCCCAAATACACAGTCTGTGTGAGGCCCCGTTCACACTTGAAATCGCAAACCGCTAGCGATTTGTGGGAGTAATTTCTCTGCGATTAATGTGGAAAAATCATTGGACAAAGTAGCGTTTTGGGAGAGATTGTAATTAGCGGTTCTATACATGCTAAACGCGATCACTCCAGAATCGCTGCCAAAACGCTGCAGGTAAAGCGTTTACAATTATCGCTAATCGCAAAACACCAGCGATTGCGGCAGTGAGAACACTGCCATAGGATAACATGGGCTAAGCGTTTTTAAGAAATTGTGCGATTCCCGCTTAGGTGTGAACGAGCCCTTCCTGCTTGTCTGAAGGGATCAGCAGCTTTGCAGATTAAGGCTGATAAGATAAGATGCAATTTTTATTTCGTTTTTTGGCAAAGTCAGACTTGACCCTGATGCTTAAAAGACAATTGTGGTGAGAGGGATATGGAGGCTGCCATATTTACTTTCTTTTAAGCAATACCAATTTCCTGGCTATCGTGCTGATCCTCTGCCTCTAAAGCCTGGTACACACCATGCAATTTCCCATCAAATAGATGGGTTGAATAGATAATTTACAACAGGTCCGATCTGATTCCCGACCATTCTTCTGATCGATTTGCATAGAAGTGATCAGAAAAATTATCGGAAATCCGATCGGATCTGTGGGAAATTATCTATCGACCCATCTATCTGACGGGAAATTGCATGGTGTGTACCAGGCGTAATACTTTTAGCCATAGACCCTGAATAAGCATGCAGCAGATCAGTTGTTTCTGACATTGTCAGATCTGACGAGAGTAGCTGCATGCTTGTTTCTGATGTGATTCAGACACTACTGCAGCCAAGTAGATCAACAGGGCTGCCAGGAAACTAGTACTGCTTAAAAGGAAATAAATATGGCAGCCTCTGCATACCTATCATTATAATTTTCCTTTTATCCTTTAATACCTCCCCCCACCCCAATTTGTCTCTAAAGCTCCAGTTCAGATGTTTGGCAAGCTGTCAGGGCTGGCCATGTCTGCACAGCCAGAACCTGAAACCCACTTGCACTCACCCCTCTCTTCTTCAGTCAGCCAGTTCATGTGCCCCTGACAATGATGCAATCCACATCTTGACACCTGGTCTAAAGGTGCGTACACACGCACTACGGCCGCCAACGACGGGTCCGTCAGACCCTCCCGCTGGGTGGACTTTCAGGCGACAGTAGCGTGTGTACGTGCTGTCGACAGACTGATAAGGCTGTTTCTGAATGATCCGCTGAGCGATGAGGGTCCACCCAGCGGGAGGGTCTGACGGATCCGTCGTTGGCGGCCGTAGTGCGTGTGTACGCACCTTAACTGTGATTTTTACCACAGCCACACTTATCTAGTTACTGACAACCACTAAGAAAGCATGGCCGAGGTGGGACTTTCTGTTGGACTCTTAAAGCACTATATTTGCTTTCTGTAGCTTAACACCATTTAGAGCAATAAAGCCATCAAGTGCGCCTTCCACCACACCATGACAAATGTAATTATGGTACATGTTGGTGTGTGTAGCAAGTCTTTATGAACAGGGGGATTTTATACACATTGACCTCAATTCACTAAGATCATGCTGGAGATAATGGGCCTGATGCTATTCAAGGTGATAAGTAGCTTGCAGATGCGAGCTACTTATCACCTTGCCATCGCACGAGGATTACCGGCAAATCCTATTGCCAGTTTCACTTGTGCGATGGCCGATCGTTAGTGAGCATTACTCATGCGAAAGCCTGAGCGATGCTCCCTTGTCACGGGCGATGGGAAGCGGGGTTTTACCCTGTGGTGCTATCCATCAGCACCACGGCCTTGCTCCCCACACATAAGCGCATCCACCGCCATCTTCCGCCGCTGCATCTGGGGGTCTCCTTTAATAAGGAGACCCCCAGAGCTCCCCGCCGGCCGCCGCTAGTGTGTGCAACCCCCCACATAGCTGCAAAGATACTTGGAAGCAATTTCCCTACCGCGCTTAACACCCACCGCATCTCGCCACAAGTCCCCGACGTGTAATTACTCTATCTATAGCAGAGTCCCGGCAAAGCATCTTTGAATCAGCCGCCGGGGCTACCCATTGGTTTACAGTCTGGACGAATGAAAATGGCTCAGACTGTGAACCAATGGGGAGCCCCGGCGGCTGATTCAAAGGTGCTTTACCGGGACTCTGCTATAGATAGAGTAATTACAGTGACTCATACACTGTAATTACACATCGGGGACTTGCGGCGGGTGTTAAGTGGCGGTAGGGAAATTGCTTCCAAGTATCTTTGCAGCTACGTGGGGGGTTGCACACACTAGCGGCGGCCGGCAGGGAGCTCTGGGGGTCTCCTTATTAAAGTAGACCCCCAGATGCAGAGACGATGATGTGCGTTAGCATGTTTACAAACAAACTCAGAACATTTATATTGCGCTTTTCTCCTGGCGGACTCAAAGCGCCAGAGCTGCAGCCACTGGGACACGCTCTATAGGCAGTAGCAGTGTTAGGGAGTCTTGCCCAAGGTCTCCTACTGAATAGATGCTGGCTTACTGAACAGGCAGAGCCGAGATTCGAACTCAGGTCTCCTGTGTCAGAGGCAGAGCCCTTAACCATTACACTATCCTGCTTTTTGCAGGTCTAAGCTAACGCTCATGTCTGCCGGGAAGCATCACAGAGGTGCCAAGCTTTGATTGGACCCCGTGCTGTGTGATACTCCTGTTGCTTATTGCCTGATGAAACAGGCTTTGACCTGCAAAACGCGTTGCCACTTGTTTTAGGAGTATGTGAATAAATTGTGTTTTACTTCAATCAACAGCAGTTGTGTCTGTATTGGGGCGGGCAGGTCCACCACCAGCCCCCTAACATTTTAAACCTTTTTAGTGATGTTTACCCTTCTGGCGCCTCCGTATGTTAAGTATGTAAAATTTATGAGCTTGGTTACACAACAAATCATCCAAAGTTTGCTTGGTGAGATTCTTGTAAAATCAGGTGCCGAGTTTGCCAAATAAATTTTGCCATTCGCAAAGTGTGAAAAAATTTAAAATGACATTTTCTACAAGTGTAAAGGAATGTTTGAAAGGAATTAATATATTGAAGCCTCCTGACAGATAGACTGTGTTGTGTGTGTGTGTGTGTGTGTGTGTGTGTGTGTGTGTGTGTGTGTGTGTGTGTGTGTGCGTGCGTGCGTGCGTGCGCGCGTGCGTGCGTGCGCGTGCGTGAGTGCGCTCAGCAAGCAACATCTTTCATAAAGGGGTACAGGGTATAATATTGTTCAGAAACACTGGTTCTGATAATAACAACATTTGGAGTTTAACTTTAAGCTACACAATTAGTGACATACCTATGACTTGCAATAAAATAATAACCAGATCCAATTTATTCCAAGGATAGGAAAATTAGCAGAAAATGATTAAAACTTTATGACAATAAATGCTTGCTGGGACAGATCTTATATTTTATCTTTTTAGGCTAGTTTAATAGACTTGAAAGAACATGCATCTACTCTGGCTTCCTCTGGAATGAAGCGAGATTCCAAGATGAAGTCCCTAGAAATGGCCATCGAGCAGAAGAAAGAGGAGTGCAGTAAGTTGGAAGCACAGTTGAAGAAAGTGAGTACAATATACACAGCTGACAGACAAATAACGTGTGCTTACTGTGATAGCATAATCAGGTGCTGCTGATTCCACTAGTCTCAATGGAGAAGCATCAAAGATAACTTTGAACTTGGGGAACGAGCCCTTGCCTTTGCTGGTGATAGAAGTTTGGAAAAAGAGAAACAATATTATATCACAAAAGCAATACATAGAAATCGCTAGTTGTAGGGCCAGCAACTCTGTTGACACTGATCTGAACCCAAACATATTGTAATTACAAATCAAAGCCTCTGTGGTTTTTGCAGAATGAAATTGTGTCATCAGCTTGCCAAGCGGAGCTCTTGGATGATATTAACTTTAAACTAATCAAGAAATGTTGATTGCAGCAATGTTTTTGTAGAACAAACAAAGCTGTAGAGCTGAGAGGACAGCTGCTTTCCACAGTGTTGACATGGAACAGGTAGCATGTTATCTCTGTAATGCCACTGAGAATTTCTGCTCTGCCAAAGGAAACATCTAAGGGTCACTATTTCTATAATGTTCCCATGCTACTCAAAGCTCATGTCTGTCATGATCTGATCACTATTTTATTTTCACCAGAATTCTTCTTTTTGTCAGGGACTCAGACCACAGTGGATATTTATTAGCTTCAGTTATGCTTTAAAGGGGCCAGTCCAAACACAAATGAATGTTAGATTTGTGTTGGAGCATCATTCACCCAATTGCTTCTGGTATCTTTTGGGTTTTCAGAAGTGAGGTCTTTGCACCTAAGTTCACAGCTTTTCCTATCAACCATACTGATGAAGGAAGATTTAAAGCTAACCTGAAGTGAAAATAAACCTGTGATATACATAATTGTATCTAGTGAAGCATGGTCTGGTGTTAGTTGTGAAGCAGATATACGGACGTAAAGCCAAACACTGATTAGGGTAGTACCTTTAATGACTAACTGTACATGGCTTATTGCAAGCTTTCCAAACATTGAGTTTCTTCTTCTGGCATTATAAAGAACTGGATCAGAATCTTACAAGAGTATTGTCAAATGCTGTCAGGGTTCAATAGATCTAAGCACTGATGAGGTATTTTACATTTCAAAGGAGGTAAAACTGCATGATAGTGTCAGAATGCTGAATAAGCCTACAGAAATATATATACTGTATATATATATATATATATATATATATATATATATATATATATATATATATATATATATATACATATATATATACATATACATATATACCGTATTTTCTAGTGTATAAGATGACTGGGCGTGAAGGACAACACCCAACTTTTCTGTTCAAATATAGAGTTTGGGATATACTCGCCATATGAGACTACCCCTCTTCCAACGCATACCAAATAAAAATAAAAAAAGAACATATACTGATGCTATGTATGAACAGATACTAGTGCTGTACTGTATGTGGTACCCAGTATATAACAGTATACAGGCAATTGGTTTGGTTGGATTGGTCATCTCTCCCTCTCCCTAAGCAGATTGCTCAGCTCTACCTGTCTCCAGATGGATTGGTCAGCTCTGTCTGTCTCCCTGTTTATCAGAGCGGTGCGGATGAATAGATTGTGCTGTGCCCATAAAACACACCTCTTTCACCCGTCTGGCCTGCCTTGTATATAGTTTACCTCATTTTTTGCCTCTCAGGTTTCGCACATGTGCGCCTGCGCCACTTCATTACAGTCCTCAGCAGCGAGATTTGGGAGGCAGTAACAGGATAGGGAGGACCAGACGAGTTGAAGGGGCGTGTTTTATGGGCACAGCACAATCTCTTTCTTCCATACCCTGGGTGTCCCAGACCTTGCAGCGTGAGCGGTGAGCTCCCAACCCAGCATATGCGGTGACCACTGAATCTCCAGCACCCGGTAATTAAACATCAGCATGTCGTGCATGTGCATTACTTATCAGCATTGTGTAAACATCAGCATATCTCTGTATGTTATATTCACTCTTGTACAGTATTGATCCAGTTCTGTATAATGTCTGAAGAAGAAACTTAACTTTTCGAAAGCTTGCAAAAAACCATGTAAGTCTTCAAGGTACTACCCAAATCAACGTTTGTTGGTTTGATGTCCGCACAATGAATTTTATAGTCTTATTTTGTATATAACGGTTAATAAGGATTTAATCTTTCACTGTTTCAGGTGAATGACAACAGTTTTTAATGTTTTTTAGCTCCCACAAAGAAAATATTTGAACCTTTAAACTTTTTTTTTCTTTCCCATCTGTTCAGAAAAGTTTTGTCAGCTCAAATTAGTTATCAGTTCAACTGCAGTCTGCCTATAGAGAAACTGTGATTCAGAGCCTTGGATTTTTGACCCTTTAAAGTGAACCGAGCACCTTTTTTATCATTCAGGACATTTCTATAGCACATGAAAAATGCATGCCGACAATCTGTTTCATTATTAAAATAAACTTTCATTTTACCTTGTATTTTACATTCAAAGTAGATTAATTACCCTGTTTCAGCAGGGCTGCCCGGCCGTCCCCGGCCGCAGAGCTTTCAGGTCCCTAATTGTTTTATTGGGCTAATTACCAAGAGGTAAACAATGCTATTAGACAACAAAGGGGGTTAGTAATTAGGACTGTTTCTTCAAAGACCGAGTTTGTGTCAATGTGTCAAGATAGCATCTCTGACTTCTGTAAATAAGGAATGTGAGAAGGGGAGGGGGGAACATGGCAGCTTCTATGCCAGGAGAGATTCCATTGAAAAAGAATGTGCTCAGTTCCCTTTAAGGTAGCCATCCATCTAGCAATTGATCAAATCTGATCGGCGAGAGATCTGTTAGCCACTGTAATCCGCATGCCGATTCCTGATTTTAGCATGAAATATTGCAGGAATGTGCCTTGTGTTGCTGCCACGCTGCTCTCACCACCGCTGTTCACCTATTTTTTATATGCCCCCC
The DNA here is from genome assembly GCF_040937935.1 of Hyperolius riggenbachi. Lineage (NCBI taxonomy): Eukaryota > Metazoa > Chordata > Amphibia > Anura > Hyperoliidae > Hyperolius > Hyperolius riggenbachi. Next base: position 172,304,155 of record NC_090654.1, on the reverse strand, counting down.
CCCCCCGGTGCCTGTGCAGTTATATGCCCTATTCCCGCATTTGAGTCCCACACGACTGCATGTGCTATAATGCTATCAAACACATTAGAGCGCAAAAGCGGAAGTAGAGGACCTGCCACCATTCATGCTGAGTGTCCTTCTACTTCCGTTTTTGCGCTCTAACGTGTTTGATAGCATTATAGCACATGCAGTGGTGTGGGACTCAAATGCGGGAATAGGGCCTGGTCCCCGGATGGCGTGACAGACAACGGAGGAAGGACAGAAAACTTTATGAGAGGACAGCAGCCGGGGGTTGCCGTCACATTTGTCGTTTGTAACTATCGTATGCTGTTACTGCTGCTCATCTGATCAAACATGTCGGACCAAGCTTTTTCCAGTATGTCCGATCAATACATGTGAACAATTTCTGCCTGAAAATAGTTGAATCGTTGATTGGGCCTGCCTTTGGTGATCCCAATTGACATCAGATTGGGTAATAAATAGATACAAATTTGCTTTGACAACTCTACAGTGCAACACATTTTGCAGGTATGACCTACTTCATCAGGCAAAATAGAAAATAACTGGAACAAGTGTAGTTTAAACCAAGTGTCTCTGTGTGAGGTACTTGGTTTGAACCTCACTCATCCCAGTTACTTCCTATTTTGCCTGATGAAAAGGGTTATAGATGCAAATTGCATTGCATTGTAGAGTAGTCAAACAAAGCCAATTTTTATCTGAAATTTGACAAAATTGAGTCTTCTTTGGGTAGGTAAGTCCACCACTACCGCCCTTTTTAAACTATTTTTAGAGTAGTTTGCTTTATGATTAGCGCTTCTGTACAAGTGTATCTTACCAATTTCTTTTTAACTGCATTATGTAGAATCTAATTGGATCAGGGAGTCTTTGTGATAGCAATAAGGGGACAGAGTATGCTAATCTGAAAAGTACATTAAAGGGAACCAGAGAGGAACGTTAATAAAAAATTGAAAAAGCTTTTATACATACCTGGGGCTTCTTCCAGCCCCATAAGCCTGGATCGCTCCCACGCCGCCATCCTCCGCTTCCTGTATTGGCGGTACCGGGTCCTGTCACTTCAGGCCGACACGGCCAATTGTCCGCATCACAGGGGCTCCCTCCATACCTGTATGCATGTGGCTGCGCAGTAGGCAGCCTCACACGTACGTATATGGAGGGAGCCCTGTGTGATGCGGACAACTGGCCGACTTGCGGTAATGACGGGACCCGGTACCGGCGGATTCAGGCAGCAGAGGACGGCGGCGTGGGAGCGATCCGTGCGTATGGGGCTGAAGGAAGCCCCAGGTATGTATAAAAGCCTTACCCCAACGTCTCTGGTTCCCTTTAAGTTGCTATATTTTCAGAAAGAAGGAAAACTGTACTTTGCAGAGAGTCAGCAGTTGGTACATACTAAAGGTGCATACACACGCACTACCAAATGCAACGACGGGTCCGCCGGACCCTCCTGCTGGGCAGTCTTTAGCCGACACTATGCACGTGTGTACGCGCTGTCGGCGGACTGATAAGGCTGTTTCTCAGCGGATCGTTCAGAAACAGCCTTATCAGTCCGCCCACAGTGATTGAAGGGAAGGGACGCGAGCGGGGATCGGAGCTATGGAGGAGGCGGGAAGCGGCGAGACTGACACTTACAGAGGTAAACAGCCGGCTGCGACACGCTGTGTGTCGACAGCACGGCTGGGTGATTTATGGGGGCATAGCAGAGCGCAGGGGGGGCTTAGGGGGGATCAGTATAGCAACAGAGGCTGGGCAGTATATGCATACCCAGCCTCTGTATGCTGATAGCATTGTTAGAACCCACCTAGGGTCAGCTCAACTAAAGCTGGTATTTCAGTTTTGGACATATAGCAAAGGGTTTTATCGTTCAACAGTTTCTTATGTCTCAACTATGGCTTCTTGTAGACTGCACAGGTTTGAGAACATTTCCTGGTTGTTACATTAGTCTCATTTTATCTTGTGGATAGTTGAATTTAGTTTGGTCCATGTAGCCCTGTTCATTTCTTGCAAACTCTGTTTTAGAGGAGATAAGGTTTAATCAGATGGTGCACTTATTATAATTTGTACATTTATACATCAACAATGTAGATAGATTATGGATCAGTAGCTGTTAGCAACCAAAGGGGAAAATTTATCCCATATGTCTAAGCTGAACTAATCAGAGATGCCTTATGTGATGTCTAATCCCCCCCTCTATTTTATCTGAATTTTTAAAGCTATTTCTTGCTGCAGTTGTTCTTTTAGACAAGTCCTGGCTAAGGGATTATTTGCATCTCTATGTGACCATTTTTCAAAGGAAAAAACTATAAGAAAGTTGCCCTCATTTTGTTCCAAGTGTTTTCACAGGAAACCAGTAACAAGAGCAAATTCATCCTTTTTACTTTACAGTAATCATATACCCATATGTTACACTGAAGCATTGCTTCCCTCTACAGCTAACCTGTTCCTTTTGTGACCCCCTCCCCCATGATTTGCATTCTGGAAAACGGGCATTTAACAATGGTGCTTAATTAATCTTGTATTATTACTATTTTTGAAATGTTGTGTGATTTATGGGTGCCTTCGCTAAAAGCACTTCTGGTGATTCATTGCTTGAGTCCAGCACTTAATGCATCATCAAAGTGGACAGCGTACTTTATTTCACGGGTTATTTAACCTGAGAAAGGGAAAGGAACTGTATACTGTACATTTCAGATTCTAACAATTTTCTTTTAGGAGCCAAAGTAAACAGACGTGGGTCTCCGCGTGACTCTCGCTTTCACCAAGGAATGTTTAGGAACTTAATATTGCTGCGTATTTATGACAAGCTCTTTTGTGCAAACACACTGAATTTGTCGAATTAATGCTGTTTTCCTGAGACTTTCCTTCTCTCTTTTCCTTTTCTGTGTGTGTGTCTTTCCCCCCCGACTTGACAATTTAGCAGGCTGAGCAGTTGTTCAATCAGATGTACAATCCTGTAAGTGAACAATGGCACACATGGCGCAGCATGAGAAAGCAACCATCTTACAATGCAATGACATAGAACATCACTAAGGCTGTACACATATGCACTGCATCTGCCTGCTTAACGTCTGTTTCTAAGCTGAAAATGGTCATCTGTGAGCTTGTGCTATGTGCGGCTCTGCTGCATGCATGAGAGGTTAATGCTCCTTGTACTTTGTAGTATCCTTCAAATACTAAATATCATTGAACTGTATTATTCATATCTAGACACCTAGACCTAAATTATATTGTAAATTTTGCTACATGTGTAAATTCCTTTCAGAACCCTATATATACTAACAATGTTTGCCAACCAACATTATGTTCTGCCAATACAAAGCATTTGTGGGGCTCCTGTCAGGTGATTGTGCCTAGGCAGTGAAGCTCAAAGTCTGCCCAACAGGAGAATTGTGGGAGAGTGACGTCATCCATGACATATAAACTGTGCTTGTGTAGAGAGGTTCAACTGGACACCCTTTTCTGTTCCAGAAGATGTTTCGGCGCTCTTACAAAGTAAGTACTTTAGTTCACATCAGTGAGTGAGATTCCTAGGCTTTTTAGAAGCAGAAATATAATCTACTAATTGTGGCTTAATTTGCCCATTAATGGTACAATTTTTAGTGAAAGATTGTACTTTTGATCAGATTTCCTGATCATATTGCATGAAAACCTAGAAGATGATGGGCCCAAATGATCCTGAATGATCGCATTATTGATCATGTACTTACAGAAATGATCATTGCGCTTGGAGGATTGTTTCATAGACATGATCATAACTTGTGGAGATATAATCACAAGTTGGGTTCTTAAAGGAAGTCTGAAGCCAGAATTAAAATAAAAAAACAGATACTCACCTAAGGAGAGGGGCAGCTATGGGTCCTATAAAGCCTTCCGCAGCGGAAGAGAGAGCAGTCTCCGATCCATCGGTCGAAGATTGCTAACGGGGGAGCCAGCGCCGGAACGACAGGACCAGGAGAGGAAGTCAGAGACTCACTTTAAATCTAAATGATTTTATTGAAAATTTGATTTTGTGCTAAAAATTGTATGGCTAATAGGCACCTTTTATAATCCAGCTAATTGGCACTACTGTGCAAATGATGTAGATGAATTACCTTCATTAATAAAATACTGTAACTAGAAATCTCTTTCTGTACTGGGGAAATTATATTTTCTAAAACTGAAAAAGGAGTCCACATTTGTTTTTTTTCTGGCATTCATTGTAGTGGAATTGCAAACATAAGCCATTTACTTTGGCATTTACAGACCTCATCAGCGATTATTTTACTGACACATAGGTTACCGTTTTTTTCTTTTTTTTTTACTAACATATTACAGATTCACTTTATTTTTTATAGGATGGTTATCTGTTAGAAAATTCATTTGGACAGGCTTTGGAGCTATTACAGTCAGGTGTTAGCCTATTCAATTTATCCAGTGTTAAATAAAATGAAAAAAAAAAACATGCCTGACAACTTATAAAAGCATGAAAAGTTATACTATTATAATACTATAATATATATTTTCCAACTGTATGTGCCCAGTGCAAATTTCAGCAGCCAAGTGAAAGGTACAATAACGAAATTTAAGGAAAAAAGGAATCATTGACATGGATAAAGCATCTTCCCCTTCTAAAATATACTTGTAAACTCAATCAGGTGTTACTAATTATCCTCTCCATTGGGTGCCAAGCTAAATGGCTTCCACCTGTGATCAGTCATAATAATTGTGATTGCTTCAGCATCAAAACAACTATTTCTGGAGCATTCCAATGCTTGGCATTGAATTTGAAAGCAAACTGTCAACGATAGGTTGGATTGCAGAGCCAAAACATCTCAGGGGTAATGTAGTGAACAGGATACAAGTCATGAGATGGACATATACAAATATTCAGAGGCTTTAGCAATCCCTAGAACAGAATAATCTCTTAGTGGAAGTGGAAAGTATTTGGTAGTACTAAGACCTTACCAGATCAGGCCTCCAATCTAGATGTAAGAGCATGGAAGAAACTAATCAGAGAGGCTTCCAAGGGGCCCATGGTAACTTTGAAGCAGTAACAGAATTTTATGGCAAAGAGTGGTCATTATGTACATGTGATAACAATTTCAAGTGTTCAGCAACTGGATATGGGAGGATTGCGAGACAAAATCTTGATCATAGAGCTTTATGAACCACGTTCTTAAGATTTTGAGGCCAATTGGAAAAAGGTTTTATGGTCAGGTGAAAACATGATCAAACTATTTGGCCTTAGCTCCCAACAGTTTATCTGTCAGAAAGCCAATACAGCGCAACATCCCAAGAACAACTTATCTGCAGTAAAGCATATGGAGGTGATGGCATCCTGCATTAGGATCTATGGCACTTGCCAGGATAGAAGGTAATTTGCCAGAAAGTTGTCAATAGGAAGAGGGGTCAACGTTTAACATGTCATTGACCTAAAGCACACAAATTTGCCAAAAATGGTAAATGGTCACTATCCAATTTGTCTGAACTTGAAACGTGTTATAAAGAAGAGTGTACGAATATTGCATAGTCTAAAACTGCAACAAACCGGTAGAAAATTATCCTTATAGACTCAAGGTTACAGTTAAAGCAAAAGGTGGTTCCATGAAGTAGCAACACAGGCTGTGATCCTTTATCCGTCTCAGTGATACTGTATTTGTTTCTGAACTGTTGCTATTGTTCAGGCAGACAGCAAACAGAGGTGTAGCTATGGGGGGGGGGGGGGGGGGGGGGCAAGGGGGGACATATGTCCCCGGGCGCAGCACTGTGAGGGCTCTCAGTGTGGCTCCTGCATCTTCATGTGTGGCGACAGGTCACTGGCAGTCCAAAGTTCCCCCACGTCTCTTCGTTCCTCTCTCTGCAGAGGAGTGTGGAAGTGTTAATAACAGCAGAAGACTCACCGTCTCCAACTTTCTGGCAATTACATCATCTCTCCTCTGCAGCATGCCCAGCATCCTCTCTTTGGTAACAGATCGCTGTGACCAAGGAGAGGACGCTGGGCCTGCTGCAGAGGAGAGATGACATCACTGGAATGTTGGAGCCGGTGAGTCTTCTGTTATTAACACATTTGGTTATCTAAAGGGGGCACATCTGGCTATCTATAGGGGGCACAGCTAGTTATCTGAACAGTGGAAGGGGGCACATCTGGCTATCTATAGGGGGCACAGCTAGTTATCTGAACAGTGGAAGGGGGCACATCTGGCTATCTATAGGGGGCACAGCTAGTTATCTGAACAGTGGAAGGGGGCACATCTGGCTATCTGAACAGTGGTATGGGGCACATCTGGCTATATAGAGAGGGCACATCTGGTTCTCTATAGGGGGTAGGGGGAACATTTGGCTATCTGAATGAGGGAAGGGGCACATTTGGATATATAAATGGGGAGGGGGGGGGGGAGGAAACATTGAGCTGTCTATAGGGAGGAAGGGGCACAACTGGCTATTTAAACAGCATCTGTACATTTGGCTTTTTTTGCACATCTGCAGGACTGTTCGGTGCATTTAGGGAGGGGTGGCACAGAAACTGTCTGTGTCTCTGGGTGCTGAAAACCCTAGCTACGCCTCTGACTGCAAAGATCTGCAAAATCTGAATATTTCAAAGTGGGCAATTTTTTACTAACTATAGTCTGTCACATCAGCTCCAAAGTGACTTAAAAAAACTGGATTTAATACAAAGTACCCACAATTAATGTGCACTTAACTGAAATAGCACAAACACTGTTATTCACTTATATTTCGGCAAACCCTACTACAGCCTGATGTGTCCCAGGTGAATAGAAAAATGCTAATTCACAAACCTTTTTAGGCATCCTCACCAAAGTCTGATATTATCTAGCTGAAGGGTGCTTTGTTTTTCTACATAATAGCAGACAATATGTAATAATTATTGGATGAGGTGAAGGTTGCTTACAACCAGCAGGTTAGTAAATGAGGCTCTGTGTCTGTACATTTGTATTAATTACTGAAAAAAAAACATTATGGGTTTTAACAGTTGATATAAAATCACCAGCAAAGGAGATGAAGTACAAACTGTAATATGCCGTATGATAAAAAAATAGGATTTACTTTGTAAATAACCTAAGTCTTGCAATTAGCTTATTTGTGCTTTAGAGAAAGGGGATCATGGAAAATCACATTTCAATTGAAACTTTCTAAATCTACCATGTTTTCCTGTCTGGGTAGTTCACCAAGTTATAAATAGATCAGTAGTTTACTACCTATGCATTGAACACAGCTCCCCTTGTCTGGGAATTGACCCCACTGACACAGCTGTTTGGCCACTAGCACTTTTTGTCAATGTTATCACAGGTTTTTGCCCATCAGCAAATGCCATGGGTTGTCTCACCAGGCCGGCTGCAGGTTAAAGTCATGCCTTGCACTCTCTGACTTCGTAATTATTTTTTCCCAAGTGCTGACATGGTTTTTTGATAATTAAAGTAAGCAGTTGCTCAGCTTTAATCATTGTCTGACTAACATGTGGTTTCCACAATGAAAACCCAGAGGACGGCTCCACCAATTACTTTTCCCCAAAATGCAATCCTCAAGTATTCTGTGCCCAGGCAATGTGTAAATCTCCCTGTGTTGCATTTTGCAACATTTTTCTCATCACCAAGGCTCCGCTTTGACTCAAGTGATTGTTCTCATCTGTCTTTGGATTTATTAACTCCAGTTCCTCTTTAATCACAAACAACCTGTAACTGATGAGCCATGTTGATCTCTATTGCCTTTGCTCAAGCTTTGAGTTGTGGAAATTTCCGATGCAACTGATTTAACAGAGCATCCCAATGTTTTCCAGCTGAAAGGCAAACACGGGGCAATTCATAACAATGAACGATGGGAACAAGTGTGTTAGAGATGAGATGTATTTCCACAAGGAGAATCAAATTTAATTTTGCTTTGCTCCACAGTTTCTACATCCAGTATATGTGTTCTGTGGATTGCACAAACCTAGTGGTTGTGTTCTAAAGCCAGGACCGGTTGTGAAACAGAACAAATGTTGTTGCCATCTTTTATAATGCTATAGGACTTAAAGACATGACATCCCTGTGTCTAAAAGCCTGCTGAGAAGAGCCTAACCAGTTTGATATTATAGTTAGAGTGGTCCATCTGCGTAGACCATGCTAACATGAAATTCACTTATCCGTAGGTCTTTGGAATTGTGTTCTTCTTATGTTTTAGTGTGATTTGGAGCACGGTTTTCATTTGCTCTTGGAGAATATAAAGGTAACCATGGACATTACATCATAATAATGTATTTGTCCTGTTTGAAATAACATCTGAACTCCAGGTTGGTAGATCTGTTGTATAAACAGTTAGTTAAAATCGAATGTGCAAATGGACTTCTGCCTTCATAATAATCATCATTATAGTTGTTTATTAGTGTCACAAATATGAGGAGAATTTACAAACTCCATGTGAATAGTGCATATGCTGTTCTGACTAACATTCCAATCTAGAGCTCTAGTATTACAAGACATTTGTGCTAGCCGTCTAGCCATGCTATCTTTTTGAACAAAACTTAATTTACAACTTTGTTGCAGTGTAAAACTTCAAAACAACGAATCAGGGATGCGTTTAAGGCGTATTACCCTGTTAAAAAAATTTATTTTTTTAACGGTATTTCGTATTGAGCATTAATTAGATTTCCTGAGTAAATGATAGACGGCTTCTAGGATTTGATTTTCATTATCAGTACAGTAACGTTGATGTGGAAAGACCTCTCAGTTACAATTCTTTGGTGTCAGTACTCCAGAGCAAAATAAAAGACTAGAGCATTTAATATCACATCACTTTATGCATGTGCAGCTGCATGTAAATAGTATTCTGATCTTATCCCAAGAGTGTTTTCTTATATTAGACTGAAACATCTGATAAAAAGACCACTATATATTGTACCATATAACCTTTTAAAAGGTAGTATCACTTTGAAGGATCCTGCAAAGTACAACGCGCAAGCATGCTTTTTATTTAAATATCTTATTTAAAATGTGCTTAACAGTGTTTTGTGAAACGTGTTCCTATCCATTGACTTTTTTTATCTTCTAGCTAATATTCTTCTGGTAGGTATGCAAAATAATAAGGAATTCTGGCATAAATCATAAGAAAGGAGACGTGCCACATATCTTACATAGTATAGGGTTGACTGATTTTTGCACAAAACCAGAACCAATTCATCAGAGAAGATAATAGTGGAAACTGGGGCTGATATCTTAAAATGGAAGCAAACATGGGATGACTAATCAAATTATTTGTTTCATTTAGCAGGCAGTGAAAGATGACTTATTGCTTTAGGGAAGTGTCCACTATTCCCCAGTAAATTCCAGTTTTGAGGCAGATTTACTGAACCACACCACTATCACGAACAATTGTAGTATAGTAAACATGCAAATAAGATATATATTTCCCCCAGAGCACAATGCACTTTAAATTACTTCCCCCCCCCCCCCCCCCCCCTATGTTGCTATCATTAACAGTTGGTAGTAAAATTTGACAAATCTAAAAGGTTTTCGACTGGTCCGTCTCTCCATAAGGAGATGAATTAATCTAAAACCTGTCATATTTTTATACCTGCTGTAAGTGACTGCAGCAACATAGGAAAAAAAGGTAAAAAAAAAACAAAAAAAAGAAGAAAAAAAGGTGCATTTTACTGAAGGGACAAATGTGCTTCCTGTATGTGTTTTAAATTAGATTTTTTTTCATGATAGTGGTCCTTTAAGGAATTAATTTAGGTTACCCACATTTATTTCCTCATCTGTTACTTGTTACTATCGGTAACGTTTAAACTGCACAGCCTTCCTTTTCTGCATTCTGTCACCCAATTTGTTTCTTACTCTGTGCATGCCCAATATTTATCTGGCCCAGGGAAATCTATACTCCCTCAACCTATTGTGGGATGCTTCACATAGTCATTTCTTGACTCTACCCAAGTGAGAATTTTGAATAATCTCTAACTATATTATTATTGTTTAGTATTTATATAGTGCCAATATAGGGCCAATTTGGGGGAAGCCAATGAGCTTATCTGTATGTTTTTGAGATGGGGAGGAAACACAGAGAGTGCCCAGAGGAAACCCATGCAGACACGGGGAGAACATACAAACTACATGCAGTTAATGCCCTGGCTGGGAATGGACCCGGAGACCCAGTGCTGCAAAGCGAGAGTGCTATCCACTACACCACCATGCCGCCCAACATTACTGTATCTGCGTATGGAATCTTTTATAATCCACTGGTGGAACTTCTGAGACACAATCTGGCCAGTGCTGGGCCAAAATTACGCATGAGCGTAATTACGCATCGTAATTCAATGTAAATTTACGCGTAAGCGCTACGCGTAACTTACGGTCTTACACGTAATTATTTACGCGTAAGCAGTTAAGTGGTATCGTAATTACGCTGTCTACCGTAATTGCTAGGTATGCGTAATTTTATGAAGACTTACGCGTAATTTTACGCGTAATTACTAACATTAAACCTCCCCTTTTCTAAGAGTAGACAATCAGTTAACATCCTAAGCAACCAATAGTATCTTCTTCCACCCTTCAGTATATAAGCGTACGTTTCTGACGCATACGAATTATGTGTACGCAATAGCTGTCACATTGACGGCTATTGCGCACACATCGTCCGTATGCGTCAAAAAGTACGCATTAATGGGTATTACGGCACTATGTGTAACATCGTAGCGTAAGCGCCTACATTACGGTATCCTTACGCGTGACTGCGTAAGTTAACGCGTAATTACAGTGATGAACCGTAGATAATTTCCTACGCCGTAACCGTAATTGCGTAATGCGTAATAGCGTAAAATTACGCGTAATGATCCTTAAGCGTAGATTTTTCCATTACGACCAGCACTGAATCTGGCAGCTACAAAATATGTACCAAGCACATATGCAAGTTCAAATTGACTTTCAAGATAAATAGTTACCTTTTACAGCCAGTGATTAGTTTCTGTATTACTTTTGTACCTTGACTGTTATGAATTTTGTATGTATACATACACATTTTCATGAGCTAGATCAACACCACACCCAACCAATTTGATCTGCTTGTCAGGTTCATTAGATAATTATGTAAGAAGGCTAGTGTGTGGGAATGATTTTATGTCCACAAGACCTAAAAAGCTGGTGCCTTTTTACGTACATTGGGGTGCAAAAGTTTGGGCAACCTTGTTAATCGTCATGATTTTCCTGTATAAAATCCTTGGTTGTTACGACAAAAAATGTCCCTTAAATATATCATATTGGAGACACACACAGTGATATTTGAGAAGTTAAATGAAGTTTATTGGATTTACAGAAAGTGTGCAATAATTGTTTAAATAAAATTAGGCAGGTGCATACATTTGGGCACTATTGTCATTTTATTGATTCCAAAACCGTTAGAACTAATTATTGGAACTCAAATTGGCTTGGTAAGCTCAGTGACCCCTGACCTACATACACAGGTGAATCCAATTATGAGAAAGCGTATTTAAGGGGGTCGATTGTAAGTCTCCCTCCTCTTTTAATTTTCTCTGAAGAGTAGCAACATGGGGGTCTCAAAACAACTCTCAAATGACCTGAAGACAAATATTGTTCAACATCATGGTTTAGGGGAAGGATACAGAAAGCTGTCTCAGAGATTTCAGCTGTCTTTTTCCACAGTTAGGAACATATTGAGGAAATTGAAGACCACAGTCTCAGTTCAAGTTGAGGCTTGAAGTGGCAGACCAAGAAAAATCTTGGATAAACAGAAGTGACGAATGGTGAGAACAGTCAGAGTAAACCCACCAACCAGCACCAAAGACCTACAACATCATCTTGCTGCAGTTGGAGTCACTGTGCATCGTTCAAACATTTGGCGCACTTTACACAAGGAGATGCTGTATGTGAGAGTAATGCAGAGGAAGCCTTTTCTCTGCCCACAGCACAAACAGAGCCGCTTGAGTTATGCTAAAGCACATTTGGACAAGCCAGCTTAATTTTGGAATAAGGTGCTGGGGACTGATGAAACTAAAATTGAGTTATTTGGGCATGAAAAGGGGCAACACAGCATTCCAAGAAAAACACCTGCTACCTATAGTAAAATATGGTGGTGATTTCATCATGCTGTGGGGCTGTGTGGCCAGTGCAGGGACTGGGAATCTTGTCAAAGTTGAGGAACTCATGGATTCCACTCAGTATCAGCAGATTCTGGAGACCAATGTCCAGGAATCAGTGACAAAGCTGAAACTGCATCGGGGCTGGATCTTTCAGCAAGACAAAGGCCTCAATTCACTAAACGTATCTCCTGTCTTTAATAACTTTTCTAGAGTTGTTACCATGGTGATAAGGCATGTAGTATTCAGGAAACATTTTACCTCAGGCAAGCCTAAAGTTAACTCTTCTGTCTTTAAATTAACTCTCCAATACTTAAAATAACTCCAGAGTTAAAGACAGGCTGTTAATTAGCTGCATGTGAAAATAACTACAGAGGAGGTAAATTAACTACAGAGGAGGTAAATTAACTACAGGAGAGGTAACTTAAGGAATGAAGAGGTAAGATAACTCTCTCACGTGTGGAGGTAAGTTTTCTCTTGCCTTATTATCTCTAGCATGATCTTAGTGAATTGAGGCCATTGACCCTAAACACTGCTCAAAATCCACTAAGGCATTCATGCAGAGGAACAAGTACAACATTCTGGTGTGGTCATCTCAGTCCCCAGACCTGAATATAATTGAAAATCTGTGGCGTGATTTAAAGAGAGCTGTCCATGCTCGTAAGCCATCAGCCCTGAATGAACTAGAGATGTTTTGTGAAGACGAATGGTCCAAAATACCTTCAACCAGGATGCAGACTCTCATTGGAACCTACAGGAAGCGTTTAGAGGCTGTAATTTCTGCAAAAGGAGAATCTACTAAATATTGGTTTCATTCCTTTTTTTGTGGTGCCTAAATTTATGCACTTGCCTAATGTTGTTTAAACAATTATTGCATACTTTCTGTAAATCCAATAAACTTAATTTCACTTCTCAAATATCACTGTGTGTGTCTCCTATATGATATATTTAACTGGCATTTTTTGTTGTAACAACCAATGATTTATACAGGAAAATCATGATGATTAACAAGTTTGCTCAAACTTTCGGACCCCACTGTATATTTGAATAAGAGAATAGATTTTATGAACGTATGCATTGTAGCATACTGACAAGAAATTCTAGTTATTTATTATATTTATTGACATGTAAGTGTCCCAACACTCACCTTGTTTTATTGTTGCTTCTTTTGGGAATGATTGAGAGGCAGGGACAGTATTCCAATAGTCTAGTCAGGATGTAATGAAGGCATGAACTAAGGTCGGCAGATCTTCTGGGGGATGAGGTGCTTGATTTTTGTGATGTTCTTCAGCTGAAAATACGATGATTTCACCACAGCAGAGATGTGAGTTCTGAAGTTTAAATTCCCATCAATTAGAACTCCCAGGCTACGCACATGCTCAGAGCTGTGTAGATCTGTGCCTCCTATTACTTGTGGTGAAGACTGCAAGTGAAGTTGTTTTGCTACCATGTGCTGGCTAGTGGTGCTCAAATACCCCTTTTCAAAATTCGAGTTAGGTCGAATTCGAATAGTAAATTATTCGAGATCAGTCGAATATTCGAGTCGAATAATTTTTACTATTCGATTCGACCTCGGAATTCGAGCTCACTATTCGAGTCGGTATTCGAGCTCATTATTCGAGCTGACTATTCGAAATGGCCTTAAATAGCTTCCAACACTTGTTTTGAGGGTGAATGATGCAAGAAACCTCTTTTTTTCCAAGTAACAACAGCAAGTGATTATGTGGGGATGTTCCTTTAAAAAAAAAAGTTGAAAAGAGAAGTTGTGTCCAGAAATTTGTTCAGTACTGTATATACTTCTTCTTCTTCTTCTTTATCTTCTATATCATCTTCTTCTTCTTCTTCTTCTATATCTTCTTCTTCTATATCTTCTTCTATATCTTCTTCTTCTTTTATATTGTCTTCTTCTTCTTCTTCTTCTTCTTCATCTTCTTCATCATCATCTTCTTCTTCTTCATCTTCTTTTTCTTCATCTTCTTCATCTTCTTCTTCATCTTCTTCATCTTCTTCTTCTTCATCATCTTCATCTTCTTCTTCATCTTCTTCTTCTTCATCATCTTCATCTTCTTCTTCTTCATCTTCTTCATCATCTTCATCTTCTTCATCTTCTTCTTCTTCTTCTTCATCTTCTTCATCTTCTTCTTCATCTTCTTCTTCTTCTTCATCATCTTCTTCTTCTTCATCTTCTTCATCTTCATCTTCTTCATCTTCTTCATCTTCTTCTTCTTCATCATCTTCATCTTCTTCTTCATCTTCTTCTTCTTCATCATCTTCATCTTCTTCTTCTTCATCTTCTTCTTCTTCATCTTCTTCTTCTTCATCTTCTTCATCTTCTTCATCTTCTTCATCTTCTTCATCTTCTTCATCTTCTTCATCTTCTTCTTCTTCTTCATCTTCTTCTTCTTCTTCATCTTCTTCTTCTTCATCTTCTTCATCTTCTTCTATATCGTCTTCTTCTTCACTTATTTCTCTTTTCAAATTTTTTTTTTTAAAGAAATGTAGCTATTTTTGAGCGTAACAAATAGCTGGTGGCGCACGCATGTTGGAAGCGCCATTGTATGTGCTCCCTGGCAGTGGAAACACACAGACAGCAGGAGGTAAATTCAGCAGCAGGAGGAGGAGGATGAGTGTGTGGCAGCAGGCAGTCAATGAGGCAGGCAGCGTGACATAATAGCCCTGGTACCTAGCGGTGATACCAGGGCTGTAAATAAACACAGCAGGCAGGAGGTCCCAGACAGCGGTCGTGCAGCCCACATTGTGTCCAATACACAACTGGGACAACACAGTTTTCAACCCGGGCACCTCAGAAAAATTAAACCTTTTTTTTTTTTTTTATGGTTTTGTAGTTTTGTTTTTACAACAAATTACACAGACAGATATAGCTATTTTTTGACGTAATAGCTGGTGGCAGAGTGGCAGCAGAAGGTAAATCTGTGTACCCTGGCGTTGGGAAACACAGACAGACAGACAGCAGCAGCAGCAGCAGGAGGAATGGAGGAGTAATGTGAGCAGCTATTGTTTGACGTAATAGCTGGTGGCAGAGTGGCAGCAGAAGGTAAATCTGTGTACCCTGGCGTTGGGAAACGCAGACAGACAGCAGCATCAGCAGGAGGAATGGAGGAGTAGTGTGAGTGTGGCAGCAGGCAGGCAGCGTGACATAATAGCCCTGGTACCTAGCGGTGATACCAGGGCTGTAAATAAACACAGCAGGCAGGAGGTCCCAGACAGCGGTCGTGTAGCCCACATTGTGTCCAATACACAACTGGGACAACACAGTTTTCAACCCGGGCACCTCAGAAAAATTAAACCTTTTTTTTTTTTTATGGTTTTGTAGTTTTGGTTTTACAACCAATTACACAGACATAGCTATTTTTTGACGTAATAGCTGGTGGCAGAGTGGCAGCAGAAGGTAAATCTGTGTACCCTGGCGTTGGGAAACACAGACAGACAGCAGCATCAGCAGGAGGAATGGAGGAGTAGTGTGAGTGTGGCAGCAGGCAGGCAGCGTGACATAATAGCCCTGGTACCTAGCGGTGATACCAGGCCGTAAATGAACACAACAGGAGGTCCCAGACAGCGGTCGTGCAGCCCACATCGTGTCCAATACACAACTGGGACAACACAGTTTTCAACCCGGGCACCTCAGAAAAATTAAACCTTTTTTTTTTTTTTTTATGGTTTTTTGGTTTTGTTTGTAAAACAAATTACACAGATATATAGCTATTGTTTGACGTAATAGCTGGTGGCAGAGTGGCAGCAGAAGGTAAATCTGTGTACCCTGGCAGTGGGAAACACAGACAGACAGCAGAAGGGCAGTACACAGCAGCCCACTGTAGGTGTAAAATGTGTGGCTGCAGGCGACGTAATAGTCAAAGTGAACCAGGCTGGCTTAGTGAGCAGGAGCCAGGAGGTGGTAAAGGGTGGTAAGGCACATTAACGATGGTTCTTAGCCAGTTCATGTCCCCCTCTCGCCGACAACAGGGGCCAGGAACTCGCCTTCCACCCACGCCTGGTTCATCTTGAGAAACGTCAGTCTGTCCACAGACTTGTGAGACAGACGTGAGCGTTTCTCGGTGACCACACCACCAGCTGCACTGAAGCAGCGCTCGGACAGCACGCTGGAAGGGGGGCAGGACAGCACTTCCAGGGCGTACTGCGCCAGCTCGCTCCAGATCTCCAGGCGCTTGACCCAATACTCCATGGGATCAACAGGGGCATCGCTGTCAAGCCCGCTGTAGGACCCCATGTAGTCAGCCACCATGCGGGTCAGGCGCTGGCTGTGACCGGTGGAGGATGCTGCTGCATGCACCTCCTCTCTAGTCACTGCTGCCGGAGCCTCTACAGTCCTGTAGAGCTCGTGGCTGAGAGACAGCAGGTCTGTGGGGCGCTTGCTGCTGGATGCAGGCACCTGCTGCTGCCTCTGTGCTGGCTGCTGGACAGTGGGGGTGGAAGGCTGGGGGAAGGCTTCCTCCAAGCGCTCAACAAGGGCCTGCTGCAAGCACCTTATTTGTTGCGCTGGGTCTCCTCCTGCAGGCGGCAGGAACTGGCTCAACTTCCCCTTGAGGCGTGGGTCCAACATCATGCTGATCCAGATGTCCTCCCTCTGCTTCATCTGGATCACCCTGGGGTCTCTGCGCAGGCACGTCAGCATGTGCGCTGCCATTGGGAAGAGGCGGGCCACGTCTGCTGGCACATCGACGGCAGTGCTGCTGTCCTCATCCTCCTCCTCTGCCTCGTCAGCCTCATCCTCTCTCCACCCCCGCACCAACTCAGCTGCACTGTGCTGATCCCCCTCATCAGCAGCAAGGTCAGGGACCTCCACCAAGTCCTCCTCCTCCTCCCCCTCAGAGGTGGACTGTGCAGCTGCTTGCCGCTCCTGCTGGTCCAAGGCTGCCGCTCCCTGTTCCAGCAAAGCATCGAGGGCCCTGTTCAGCAGACAAACCAGGGGCACCCACTCGCAGACCATAGCATGGTCCCTGCTCACCATGTTAGTGGCCTGCAGAAAGGGAGCCAGCACTAAGCACACCTGCTGCATGTGCTTCCAGTCATCATCGGGGACGATGGACGGGATGTTGCTGGTCTTGTCCCTTCTCTGAGCGGCGGAAACAGTGGCCAGGGCAAGGTACTGTTTGACAGCGTGCTTCTGTTCAACCAGACGCTCCAACATCGCCAGGGTGGAGTTCCAGCGAGTCGGAACGTCAAGGATCAGCCGATGGCGTGGCAGATCCAGCTCCTTTTGCACGTCTTCCAGGCTCGCACAGGCTGCAGCCGAGCGCCGGAAGTGACGCACAACGTTCCTTGCCGTTTCCAGCAGTTCGCCCATCCCCTGGTAGGTGCGCAAGAACTTCTGCACCACCAGGTTCAGCACGTGGGCAAGACAGGGGATGTGGGTCAGGTTTCCCCTGTCTATTGCGGCAACCAGATTGGCCCCATTGTCGGCCACCACCTCTCCGACTCTGAGGCCTCTGGGGGTCAGCCAAATCCTCTCCTGCTCCTGGAGTTTGGCCAACACATGGGTTGCCGTCAGCTTGGTCTTCCCAAGGCTGACCAAGTGCAGCAGCGCTTGGCAGTGGCGGGCCTTCACGCTTCTGCTGAGGCGGGGGGTTTGGCCAGGTGTGCCGGAGGATGGCAGAGGATCGGAGGAACCTGCTGCAGTTCCCCTGACCCTGCGGGGTGGCACCACCCACTGTGTTGCTGCTGCTGCTGTGCCCGCTGCTGCTCTCCCATCCTCACCCCCGGCCTGTCCCGAAGCGGCTGCTCCAGGAGTCCATGGTGACGTGGACCCTTTCACCAACCGCGTGCTCCAGCCCTCGCTCCACATTGGCCATCACAAAGCGGTGCAGTGCAGGAATGGCCTTGCGGGAGAAAAAGTGTCTGCTGGGGAGCTGCCAGTCTGGGGCTGCGCAAGCAAGCAGCGCACGAATGTCGCTCCCCTCCTGCACGAGCGTGTACGGCAGGAGTTGGGAGCACATGGCCCGTGCCAGCAAGCCATTCAGCTGCCGCACGCGACGGCTGCTGGGAGGCAGAGCCCTAACCACCCCCTGGAAGGACTCGCTCAAAAGGCTCTGGCGTGGCCTTTTGCTGGCACGGGAATCAGCAGACACAGCGGAGGAGGCCACTGAGGACTGGCTGCCAGAACAGGCCTCAGTGTCGGCGGCAGGAGTTGCAGAGGGGGGAGGAGCAGTGCGTTTCCGCACTCCTGCTGGTGCTGCTGGAGGAGCAGGAGGGCGGGTGGCTGCTGTTGCTGCTGCTGCTGAAGGCTGTGCAGTGATGGGTGTGGTGCCACTGCCAGCACCAGATGCCTTCAGCCTCTGGAACTCCTGATGCTGGTGGAAATGTTTCGCAGCAAGGTGGTTGATGAGCGAGCTGGTGCAGAACTTTAAGGGGTCTGCACCTCTGCTCAACTTCCGCTGACAGTGGTTGCAAGTGGCGTACTTGCTGTACACTGTGGGCATGGTGAAAAAGCGCCAGATTGGTGACAGAAACATCCCCCTACGGCATGGAAGCGCTGCTGCCTGTCTCCCTGTGGTGGTTGGGGGGGGGCTTGAGGGGCTTGGGTGCGGCTGGTGGTGGTACTGGCAGATGCTGCTGCTGCTGCTGCTGAGCCTGAGACACCAGCAGGCTGTGGGACCTGCCTACTGCTGCTGCCAATGCTTGCAATGATGCGCCTCCTTGCAAGGCCCACAAGAGCATCCTCCTCCTCCTCCTCAGAGCTGCTGAGGACGACATCCCCTGGAGGTGGTGGCACCCAGTCTCTGTCTGTCACCGGGTCATCAACATCCTCCCCCTCCTGAAACATGTCCTGCTGGGATGAGGACCCCCCAAACTCCTCTCCTGATGCATGGATGGGCTGCTTGACTGTCGCCACAGTCTTGCTGTCCAATCCCTCATCCCCCAAAGTGCCCATCAGCATCTCCTCCTCAAGATCGCCAACAACAGCAGACAATTTACTCATGATGCCTGGGGTCAAAAGACTGCTGAATGACAGGTCGGCGAGTGACGGTGAACTGGCCTCCTCCCCAGACCCTGCTGGGCGGCTGCTGCGAACAGGGGTGGTGGTGGTGGTGGTGGTGAGGGTGGAGGCCTCAGATGCAGAGCTGATGGCGGGCTGCTCATCCTCCGTCATGAGTTGCACCACAGTGTCTGCATGCTTTTCCTCAATGGGACGTTTCCGACCCGGCTGGAGGAAAATCGGAGCAGGTGCTACACGCTGCTGCTGCTGTGTCTCTGCAGCGTGAGTTGCAGATGCTCCTGCTGGGCGGCGCCCAAGGCGTCCACGGCCAGTGGCTATGGGAGGAATGTTAGCCACTGACGCTGCTGCTGCTGCTGCTGCGGAACTGTGCATGGTGGCGCGCCCGCGGCTTGCCACAATGCTGCTCCCTCTCCTCCTGATTCCCTTGCTGCCCTTCCCCTTGCCCAAACCGCGCTGGCTGCCACTTCCAGACACTTCGATGTTTTGGGCGTATAGACAAAAGTTTTTTAAAAGGGCGGGTGAAAAGTGGGGTACTTTAATGGAGTGGGTTGGTGGGTGAGGTGACTGAGTGAGTGTCCCTAGTACAGTAAGTAAATAGTAACAGTCAGGAAGTACAACTAGCAGTTACAATAATCAGTAGTAATCACAAGTAAATTTAGTGTGTGTACACTACAGACAGTGAGTGCACGCACGCGCAAACACGCGCAGGAGCTAGCCTATGAACAGTGACTGAGTGAGTGTCCCTAGTACAGTAAGTAAGTAAGTAGTAACAGTCAGTAAGTACAACTAACTAATTACAATAATCAATCAGTTATCAGAAGGAAATAGAGTGTGTGTAGTGTGTACACAGACAGTGAGTGCACACACGCAGGAGCTAGTAGCCTATGAACAGTGACTGAGTGTCCTAGACTCCTAGTACAGTAAGAGTAAGTAGTAACAGTAAGTACAACTAACTAATTACAATAATCAATCAGTTATCAGAAGGAAATAGAGTGTGTGTAGTGTGTGTACACAGACAGTGAGTGCACACACGCAGGAGCTAGTAGCCTATGAACAGTGACTGAGTGTCCTAGACTCCTAGTACAGTAAGAGTAAGTAGTAACAGTAAGTACAACTAACTAATTACAATAAGCAATCAGTTATCAGAAGGAAATAGAGTGTGTGTAGTGTGTGTACACAGACAGTGAGTGCACACACGCAGGAGCTAGTAGCCTATGAACAGTGACTGAGTGTCCTAGACTCCTAGTACAGTAAGTAGTAGCAGTAAGTACAACTAACTAATTACAATAATCAATCAGTTATCAGAAGGAAATAGAGTGTGTGTAGTGTGTACACAGACAGTGAGTGCACACACGCAGGAGCTAGTAGCCTATGAACAGTGACTGAGTGTCCTAGACTCCTAGTACAGTAAGTAGTAACAGTAAGTACAACTAACTAATTACAATAATCAATCAGTTATCAGAAGGAAATAGAGTGTGTGTAGTGTGTACACAGACAGTGAGTGCACACACGCAGGAGCTAGTAGCCTATGAACAGTGACTGAGTGTCCTAGACTCCTAGTACAGTAAGTAGTAACAGTGAGTACAACTAACTAATTACAATATTCAATTACAATAATCAATCAGTTATCAGAACTTGGAAATAGAGTGTGTGTAGTGTGTACACAGACAGTGAGTGCACACACGCAGGAGCAGCTAGTAGCCTATGAACAGTGACAGTGAGTGTCCTAGTACAGTTACAGTATATAACTACAATACTAATACAATCAGTAGTAAAGGACAGCAGAAATACTGGTATAGAATAGAGAGAAATAAACAGAGGACAGGAGGACAGCTGCCCACACAGGCAGGCCCTGAGGCCTAAAGCTGTAAGCCTGCAGCAGCTGGCCTGTCTCTATGTAACACAAAAGCTACTAACTAAAATACAATGTCTAACTAACTAACAACAATATAGGTGTGTATAGGAGGTGTATGTGAGCAAAAACGCTAGGTAAATGACCACAATAAAGCTCTTGCTAAGCCAAAGCACAAAGGAGCAACTCTCTCTCTATGCAAGTCTCAGGTAAGGACGGAGAAACGTAACATGGCGGCCGCTATTTATAGGGTAGGGGCTGGCCAGGGTCCCCCTCTGTGATTGGCTGCCGTCAGAGGGCCTGGGAGCCCTCTGATTGGCTCTAAGGACATCAATCTGGGCTATGACGCTATTCGAGCTCGGTACCGAGCTCGAATAGCGCCGTTTGCTCGAATAGCTCGAATAGTGAATGGGCTATTCGAGTGTACGCGAATAGCCCATTCGAATAGCTACAGCTATTCGGAGCTCGAATACCGAGCTCGAATAGCTGGAAAAGAGCTCGAATATTCGAGCTACTCGAATATTCGAGCTCTGCTGAGCACCACTGGTGCTGGCCTCTGATCAGAAGGACTTCAGTTTTATCTGCATTTAGTCTCAGCCAGTTGTCACTCATCCATTGCTGTAATTCGGCTAAGCAGGAGTTTATAGTTGGAGTTGTGTCTGTCACACCAGGCTTAAACTAAAGATATAGTTGGGTGTCATCAACATAGCAGTGATATGTCAGGCCATGTTTTTGAATTAGTTTTCCAAGCGGTATCATGTAAACGGTGAAAACAGGGGAGAAAGGAATGAACCCTGGGGCACTCCATACTTAAAGAGACACTGAAGCGGAAAAAAATATGATATAATGAGTTGGTTGTGTAGTACAGCTAAGAAATAAAGCATTAGGAGCAGAGACATAAGTCTAATATTTGTTTCCAGTATAGGAAGCGTTAAGAAACTCCAGTAGTTATCTATGCAAATAGCCATTGAGCTCTACAACTTTGAAAGTTGCAGAGAGCTCTGACTTTTGATTAGGTTATCTCATCTGTATTGTGTTTTTCTGTTGCAGAGAACAGTTCAGGACAGGTCAAACGTTCACTGCATGTTCTTTAAAAACATTTAGAATGCTGAGTAATGTGTAAACTGCAAATATTAGAGAATGATGCAATGTTATAAAAAAAAAAAAAAGCTGTATAACTGAAAATAAAAATATGAGAATATTTTTTTTGCTACCAATGTTCTAGTAATTACCCCTACTACACAACCAATTCATTATATCATAACTTTTTTTTCGCTTCAGTGTCTCTTTAACCACTTAAGCCCGAAGGGTTGACATTTTTTTACATCCGAACAACTTTCACCCCCCATTCATTTGCCAATAACTTTATCACTACTCATCACAATTAATTGATCTATATCTTGTTTTTTCTGCCACCAATTAGGCTTTCTGTGGGTGGTATATTTTGCTAAGAGCCACTTTACTGTAAATGCATTTTAACAGGAAGAATAAGAAAAAAATGGAAAAAATTCATTATTTCTCAGTTTTCAGCCATTATAGTTTTAAAATAATACATGCCTCCATAAATAAAACTCACGTATTGTATTTACCCATATGCCCCGGGTATTTCACCGTTAAAATTATGTCCCTATCACAATGTATGGCGACAATATTTTATTTGGAAATAAAGGTGCATTTTTTCCGTTTTGCGTCCATCACTGTTTAGAAGCCCATAATTTATTAAATCATATTGATATACTCCTTTGACATGCATATTTAAAAAGTTCAGACCCTTAGGTAACTATTTATGTTTTTTTTTTTTTTTTTATTATTGTAATTTTTTTTTTTTTTAATGTAAACTTGTATGTGGGTATTTTTGGGTGTGGGAGGTAAACAGGGGTTTTTTTAATACATGTATATGTTTAGTTTGAAAACTATTTTTTTTTTGGGTGTAATTAGCTATTTGGCCACAAGATGGCCAGAATCAAAAAGTCCTGGGAGCGATCGATCTCGCTCCCAGGCAGAAGAAAGGAGCCCAGAGCTCAGAAAAGCCGCAGCATCTGAAGAGATGCTGTCGGCTTTTCTCCGGGGGGGTCCGATCAGCGAAAGGGATTTATAATCCCTTTCACTGATCGGTGGGATAGCGGCCCGCAGCGGGGGCGCGCACGGGGGGGCCCGCGGGAGCGCGCGCGACCCGCGGGAGTGCGCGCAGCCCAACTGGACGAGAAATCTCGTCCAGTTGGGCTTAAGTGGTTAAGTGGTACAGAGGTGGACAGGAAGGGTCCCATAGACACTTTGTGGGTTCTGCCACTCAAGAAGGATTGGAACCACTGGAGGACTATGTCATCAATGCTGCAGTATTCCTGTAGCCTAGCCTCCAAGTATTCCTGCAGCCTGCTTATCAAAATGTCATGGTCAACTGTATCAAAGGCTGAAGAAAGGTCTAGCAGTATCAGGATGGAACACTCTCCTCTGTCTCTTGACATGACCAGGTGGTTGCAGATTTGGATAAGGGCAGTTTCAGTGCTGTGATGTTTCCTGAAGCCAGACTGGAATGGGTCATAAATGTTGTGTTGTAAGATTTTGGTTTCTAGGTGGAGGTAAATGGCTTTTTCAATTATCTTTCCCAGAAAGGGAAAGTTAGAGTCAGCAATCACAGGAAAATCACAGTCAGTCAGGGACCAGTGATGCTGGAGAGCATGTTCCATGAATGGTCATAAAGAATAGCTTTAACTGGTTGCACTTTGATTAAGAAATGAGCACCATAGAGAAATGTTTTATAAATGCAATGAATAAACTTTTATATCTGCTCACTCCATATATCTCTTGAGATCCTTGCTCTCAATGATTAAGGGGGTTTAGTAATCTAACCTGTGTCATAAGCTGGCCTATTTTGTTTCAACCCCTCCAAGCTCTTTGGATCACAAAATTCCAGTTGAAATCAAAGGCCCTGTTTGGCCAGACAGTTAAGCTGAATACTCACCCCGCGACCCAGGAAAATGGATCCCATCGATGTCCCATGACGATGAGTGCTCCCTTATCCATTTTTCTGGCGGTGGGTATACGCAATGTCACATGATTGAACACAATGCAATAGACGTAGTGTGCAAGGGCCCTTAAGGAATGTCTAATGAATGGGACAGGATCTGTTTTTTCTTTTCACAGAAATATCAGGGACACCAGGGCTTAACCACATCCAAGGCGATGGATAAAACTAGCTTTACTTACTTGGGACTTTTTCCAGTCCCTAAAAGTCATGTGTGTCCCTCGACGCAGCTCTGGTCTTCTCCCAGGTCCCACTGGCAGCCTTTGAAATATCGCTGACCCCCGATGGGCCAGCATCTTCTGTGCTAGCTTGTGTCTGTGCATGAGCACGTCCATGTCACTGCGGGTGCACATCGTCAATACACTTCTGATGAGGTGGGCACGTCTGTGCTCAGCACTGGGGCTAACTCACGCATGCACAGCAGATGCTGACCCATCGGGGGTCATCGATACTTCAAAGTCTGCCAGCAGGAGCTGGGAGAAGATCGGAACTGCGATGGACATACTGGAAGAAGCCCCAGGTAAGTAAAACTCATTTTATCTATTGCCTCGGATATGCTTTAAGAAAGGTTGGTACCAATAAGTGAGAGCAGAAACTGGAATACAAGGCTGCTTAAAAAGCCGTACCTTTATTTTGAATTTGCTGTCACCTGTCCGGGTCAGTTTTAAAGAGATTTGAACGTAAAATAAATCAGAAATAATATATACATCAGATGTAATAATAATCCTAGTCCAAGTAAATGTAGGAACTGATGTACACGGAAGGGGGGGGGGGGGGCTGTCATAGCTGAGATAAATCATATTGTCAACTTAGTTGCTACAGTGGTACACTTCAAAAGAATGTTGTCTGGCAAGTCCAGTAAGATGCAAAATTCAATTAGAAATAGATGAAGAAGTTCCCAAATTTGGTATGACAGATAATTGTGAATGATACTGTAAATGCAAAACACTAGCTTTGTATCCAGTTTAATAAGCCAAAAAGTGTTTGCATGTTCTCTTGTGTTGGTAACTCCAAACACATCCAAACTCTGTTTTATTTATGTAGCAGAGGAAGTTTAGTATCCTATAAAATTAGCATCCAGATTGACCACCTGCCAATTGTTGCTCTCCTGCCTCCCAGTAGTATTGGATAGAAAATCCAATTTCCTTCCAGTATTTACTTAGCCAGACTTAACATAATAAAATGTTTGTACTTGTGCAACAAGCTTTCCATCCATCATTGTTTTTCCAAATATGTACTGTAGGAATAAATATAAGTCAGGCGCTGAGATTTTGTGGAGGGAAGTACTGTTCTTTTGATCCCATACACAATTCTGTGTTGCAGTCCATTACATAAATGTGAAGCTTTCTTTGCCCACTGGTTTAACATAGTCTGTAAAGTACGTGCTGAGTGCTGATGGTATTGATTCGATGTGACATCTTAACCACTTAACGACCGCCCACTGCACATGGGCGGCCGGAAAGTGGATCCCGCAAGGACCGCCGCATGTACGAGAGTCGGTGGTCCTTGTACGGGCATGGTCATTCGTGACACGATCCTCCCCGGGGACTGTCTCCGCCCCTCTCACGCTGTAACCCGCCGGCCGTTCGGAAGCGCCAGCGGGTTACTAGCACCCGGATCGCCGCATACAGTGTATAAAACACTTTGTAATGTACACAAAGTGTATTATACAGGCTGCCTCCTGCCCTGGTGGTCCCAGTGTCCGAGGGACCACCAGGGCAGGTTGCAGCCACCCGATTCTGCACCCAAGCACACTGATTTCCCCCCCCCCCTGCCCCCTGATCGCCCACAGCACCCATCAGACCAGAGCCGGATTAAGGCTAAATGGGGCCCTAAGCAAAGTAACTGATTTGGGCCCCCCCATCATGTCGTAATAGAATCAGAAGATGCAGCTGCACAGCAATATGTCGCACACACCGGGCAGCCGAGCTACTGGTTGCTATGGGCAACAGCACGCTTTCCTCTGTGGGTGCACAATGCAAGGAATAGCAGCGGCAAAATGCAGAGTGAGAGATGAATGGCTGGGACATTTGCACTCAGGGGCTGGGGCACCCCTGTGAAGAGGGCGCCAGATATCACAGCAGCAGCACTTTCCCCCTGCATCTCCAGCCTGGCAATAGCAGAAAGCTCTGGATACCGCCAAACCGGAAGCCGTTCCCCAGACAGAATTACATAACCACTCCCACCACCGAACAACCAATTTCCTCCCAAACTAGACAGCCACCATGCAGCCTCCATCCCAGTGAATACGATAGTCCAGCAGAGAAGGCAGCCGCAGTGGGGGAGAATGACAGCACCAGATGAATCACATTCACCTATTGCGATCCAAGCAATAGAGGTCCCATCATCCGGAGCCCATCTGTCTCCTCTAGAGTGCTGCCGCTCTGTTACTACTACTATTACTACTTCCTACTTCATGTCTGATCTGAGAATCAGGAAGTTCAGAGCGAGCGGCTGCACTGTAGAAGAGACAGATGGGTTTCAGATGACGGGATCTCTATTGCTTGGATCATGGATAGGTGAGTGAGCGTTTGCCATCTGCTGCTATCATTCTTGCTGCAGCTGTGGTTCTCTGTGGGAAGGGAGGGTGGAGTGGGCAGCGGCAGAGCGCACAGTAGCAGGAGGGGGACCTAGGAGGAGAGCCTGGCTCTGAAGACAATCAGCAGCGCACGGCATCATTTGACAAGACAAGACAAATAACATTTATATCACGCTTTTCTCCTGGTGGACTCAAAGCGCCAGAGCTGCAGCCACTAGGACGCGCCCTATAGGCAGTAGCAGTGTTAGAGAGACTTGCCTACGGTCTCCTACTGAATAGGTGCTGGCTTACTGAACAGGCAGAGCTGAGATTCGAACCCTGGTCTCCTGTGTCAGCGGCAGAGCCCTTAATGGGACTCCAAGCAGTGCCTGTGGATATGCCTTTAAGCATACCCACAACTAATTCATTACATCCTCACTCCTACCAGCATGATGTTTGTAATTATATCCCCCTGGGTTCCTTATATTTCATTGCATTGTGCTGAATCGAGCTGCCAACTTTGGAGAAAAGTCGTCCTGTGGCCGTGATTTCGTGAAAATATCAAAAACTAAAAGGCATAGAGCAGCCGTTTATATATCATTGGAAAGAGGAGAAAAAGAGCTTTAAAATGATATGCATCTTTCCATAGTTACTGCACTGCTCAGAGTCCCTTTAACCATTATACCATCCAGCCACCGCTGACTTTGGAGAAAAGTCGTCCTGTGGCCGCGATTTCGATCGCGAAAATATCGAAAACTAAAAGGCATAGAGCAGCTGTTTATATATCATTGGAAAGAGGAGAAAGAGAGCTTTAAAATGATATGAATCTTTCCATAGTTACTGCACTGCTCAGAGTCCCTTTAACCATTATACCATCCAGCCACCGCTGACTTTGGAGAAAAGTCGTCCTGTGGCCGCGATTTCAATCGCAAAAATATTGAAAACTAAAAGGCATAGAGCAGCTGTTTATATATCATTGGAAAGAGGAGAAAGAGAGCTTTAAAATGATATGAATCTTTCCATAGCTACTGCACTGCTCAGAGTCCCTTTAACCATTATACCATCCAGCCACCGCTGACTTTGGAGAATAGTCGTCCTGTGGCCGCGATTTTAATCGCGAAAATATCGAAAACTAAAAGGCATAGAGCAGCCGTTTAGATATCATTGGAAAGAGGAGAAAGAGAGCTTTAAAATGATATGCATCTTTCCATAGTTACTGCACTGCTCAGAGTCCCTTTAACCATTATACCATCCAGCCACCGCTGACAGGATGGCAAGGGCTGGTTTATGTGCTAATGGGGCCCCTTTGACTCTGAATGGGGCCCCAAGCGACTGCTTTTGTTGCCTGGTCGGTAATCCGGCCCTGCATTAGACCCCCCCCCCCCCTGCCCAAACCCCAGACCACTGTTTGCACCCAATCACCCCTCTAATCACCCATCAATCACTCCCTGTCACTATCTGTCAACGCTATTTTTTTATGCCCTAAACTGCCCCCTGCTCCCTCCTGATCACCCCCCCCCACCTCTCAGATTCTCCCCAGACCCTCCCCCCCCCTGTGTACTGTATGCATCTATCCCCCTGATCACCTGTCAATCACCTGTCAATCACCCATCAATCACCCATCAATCAGCCCCTGTCACTGCCACCCATCAATCAACCCCTAACCTGCCCCTTGCGGGCAGTCTGATCACCCACCCACACCAATAGATCGCCCGCAGATCCGACGTCAGATCACCTCCCAAGTGCAGTGTTTACATCTGTTCTCTACCCTAAACACCCACTAATTACCCATCAATCACCTATCAATCACCCCCTATCACCACCTGTCACTGTTACCCATCAGATCAGGCCCTAATCTGCCCCTTGCGGGCACCCAATCACCCGCCTACACGCTCAGATTGCCCTCAGACCCCCCCTTATCAAATCGCCAGTGCAATATTTACATCTGTTTTTCCCTGTAATAACCCACTGATCACCTGTCAATCACCCATCAATCACCCCCTGTCACTGCCACCCATCAATCACCCCCTGTCACTGCCACCCATCAATCAGCCCCTAACCTGCCCCTTGCGGGCAATCTGATCACCTACCCACACCAATAGATCGCCCGCAGATCCGACGTCAGATCACCTCCCAAGTGCAGTGTTTACATCTGTTCTCTGCCCTAAACACCCACTAATTACCCATCAATCACCCCCTGTCATGCTATCTATCAGATTAGACCCCTATCTGCCCCTAGGGCACTCAATCACCCGCCCACACCCTCAGAACGCCCTCAGACCCCAGCCCTGATCACCTCGCCAGTGCATTGCTTGCATCTATTCCCCCCTCTAATCACACCTTGAGACACCCATCAATCACCTCCTGTCACCCCCTAGCACACCTACCCATCAGATCAAGCCCTAATTTGCCCCGTGTGGGCTCCTGATCACTTGGCCAAACCCTCAGATCCCCCTCAGACCCCCTTCCGATCACCTCCCCAGTGCATTGATTGCATCTATTTTCCCCTCTAACCACCCCCTGAGACACCCATCAATCACCTCCTGTCACCCCCCTAGCACTCATATCCATCAGATCAGGCCCAATACAACCTGTCATCTAAAAGGCCACCCTGCCTATGACCGGTTCCACAAAATTCGCCCCCTCATAGACCACCTGTCATCAAAATTTGGAGATGCTTATACCCCTGAACAGTCATTTTGAGACATTTGGTTTCCAGACTACTCACGGTTTTGGGCCCCTAAAATGCCAGGGCGGTATAGGAACCCCACAAGTGAACCCATTTTAGAAAAAAGACACCCCAAGGTATTCTGTTAGGTGTATGACAAGTTCATAGAAGATTTTTTTTTTTTGTCAAAAGTTAGCGGAAATTGATTTTTATTGTTTTTTTTTTCACAAAGTGTCATTTTTCACTAACTTGTGACAAAAAATAAAATCTTCTATGAACTCGCCATACACCTAACGGAATACCTTGGGGTGTCTTCTTTCTAAAATGGGGTCACTTGTGGGGTTCCTATACTGCCCTGGCATTTTAGGGGCCCTAAACCGTGAGGAGTAGTCTAGAAAACAAATGCCTCAAAATGACCTGCGAATAGGACGTTGGGCCCCTTAGCGCACCTAGGCTGCAAAAAAGTGTCACACATGTGGTATCGCCGTACTCAGGAGAAGTAGTATAATGTGTTTTGGGGTGTATTTTTACACATACCCATGCTGAGTGGGAGAAATCTCTCTGTAAATGGACAATTGTGTGTAAAAAAAAATCAAACAATATTTCTCCCACCCAGCATGGGTATGTGTAAAAATACACCCCAAAACACATTATACTACTTCTCTTGAGTATGGCGGTACCACATGTGTGGCACTTTTTTACACCCTAAGTGCACTAAGGGGCCCAAAGTCCAATGAGTACCTTTAGGATTTCACAGGTCATTTTGCGACATTTGGTTTCAAGACTACTCCTCACGGTTTAGGGTCCCTAAAATGCCAGGGCAGTATAGGAACCCCACAAATGACCCCATTCTAGAAAGAAGACACCCAAAAGTATTCCGTTAGGAGTATGGTGAGTTCATAGAAGATTTTATTTTTGTCACAAGTTAGCGGAAAATGACACTTTGTGAAAAAAAAACAACAATTAAAATCAATTTCCGCTAACTTGTGATAAAAAAATAAAATCTTCTATGAACTCACCATACTCCTAACGGAATACCTTGGGCTGTCTTCTTTCTAAA
Source organism: Hyperolius riggenbachi (assembly GCF_040937935.1). Classification (NCBI taxonomy): domain Eukaryota; kingdom Metazoa; phylum Chordata; class Amphibia; order Anura; family Hyperoliidae; genus Hyperolius; species Hyperolius riggenbachi. The sequence continues at coordinate 172,273,983 of NC_090654.1, read as the reverse complement.
ATGGGGTCATTAGTGGGATTCCTATACTGCCCTGGCATTATAGGGGCCCTAAACCGTGAGGAGGAGTCTTGAAACAAAAATGACCTGTGAAATCCTGAAGGTAGTCATTGGACTTTGGGCCCCTTAGCGCAGTTAGGGTGCAAAAAAGTGCCACACATGTGGTATCGCCGTACTCAGGAGAAGTAGTATAATGTGTTTTGGGGTGTATTTTTACACATACCCATGCTGAGTGGGAGAAATCTCTCTGTAAATGGACAATTGTGTGTAAAAAAAAATCAAACAATTGTCATTTACAGCGATATTTCTCCCACCCAGCATGGGTATGTGTAAAAATACACCCCCAAACACATTATACTACTTCTCCTGAGTACGGCAATACCACGTGTGGCACTTTTTTGCAGCCTAACTGCGTTAAGGGGCCCAAAGTCCAATGAGCACCTTTAGGCTTTACAGGGGTGCTTACAATTAGGTACCCCCCAAAATGCCAGGACAGTAAACACACCCCACAAATTACCCCATTTTGGAAAGTAGACACTTCAAGGTATTCAGAGAGGGGCATAGTGAGTCCGTGGCAGATTTCATTTTTTTTTTGTCGCAAGTTAGCAGAAATGGAAACTTTTTTTTTCTTTTTTGTCACAAAGTGTCATTTTCCGCTAACTTGTGACAAAAAATAAAGTCTTCTATGAACTCACCATGCCTCTCAGTGAATACTTTGGGATGTCTTATTTCCAAAATGGGGTAATTTGGGGGGTATTTATACTATCCTGGAACTCTAGCCCCTCATGAAACATGTCAGGTTGTCAGAAAAGTCAGAGATGCTGGAAAATGGGAAAATTCACTTTTTGCACCATAGTTTGTAAACGCTATAACTTTTACCCAAACCAATCAATATAGGCTGAATGGTTTTTTTTTATTAAAAACATGTTTGTCCACATTTTTCGTGCTGCATGTATACAGAAAGTTTACTTTATTTGAAAAATGTCAGCAGAGAAAGTTAAAAAAAATCATTTTTTTGACAAAATTCATGTCTTTTTTGATAAATATAATAAAAATCGCAGCAGCAATCAAATAGCACCAAAAGAAAGCTTTATTAGTGACAAGAAAAGGAGCCAAAATTCATTTAGGTGATAGGTTGTATGAGCGAGCAATAAACCGTGAAAGCTGCAGTGGTCTGAATGGAAAAAAAGGGTCTGGTCCTTAAGGGGGGTAAAGCCCACGGTCCTCAAGTGGTTAAGGTGGCCACTAATGATACAATTTGTTGAACGATTATTTACGAATGATTCTTCATATGAACTATCAGAAATAATTGTTTGGGAACACTAATGGACAAAATCTCCTAACCAATCCGATCAGATTAATTAAATGGATCGACTTCATTAATCTGATTGGATTGGTTGGAAGAGTCTTGTTCATTAGTAGTCCCAAACGATTATTTTCGATCGTTCATACGAAGAATAATTTGTGAACAATTGTTTGGCAAATTTTAATATTAGAGGCCACCTTTAGGGCTGGTTCAGAGGGATGGCTGCTGGTGGCTGTCCCAGTCATTTACGGCTCGGGATCCACCGCGTCATTATTGAGATCAATGGAATGGGGAGCATTTATCTCACGTTTACTTTTGTTTGCCGTTATTTGCTCATGCTCAGCTGCTGGAGTCAAGGCATTCGCAGCTATATCCTGTCCCTCAAGGGCTCTAAATGTGACACAGCTACAAACTATGTCAAACGCTTTTCTGGGCAGTAGCAGGAAAGCTTAAGCTATAACAAAACGAACCACGGGGGTCGTCCATGTTAACCGGTCCTTACTTGCACATCCCAGAAAGAAACAGACACCAATAACTTCAAAATAGTTTTGTAAACCACCATAATAATTTTAATAACAGTTACTTTTTGGTGTTTGGTGTACTGTACTTGAGTGCACAGGTTTTGACACATAATCTTTTGTGCTACCTGTTTTGAAGTTGCCAATTTTGCAAATTTTCTGATACATAGTGTAATAAACTTACTGCGGCCTAGTAAAATGTTACTATTATTATTTATTTATATAGTGCTAGCATCCGCCATGGCACTGTACAACAGAATACCGGGTATAATAATACAAAATAAGCAATACAGTTAACAGTACAAGATAATGATACAAGACAATGACAATGGTGGAGTATAACTGATGCAGTGAACTGATCCAGTTTACACATAGGTGGAAGATGTGCACACTCACTACACAGCATTGTGAGACAAAAGGGGAAGAAAGCCCTGGCCAAAAGGCATTACAGTATATAACAATCAGTTATCACATTGATTTATTTAGTTTTTCCATTTGGTTAAATATTGCCCCAGCTCCTCACTTTTCCAGATCCCATCATACCTAATCCCCTGGCTTACCGCACTACCTTTTGCCTTATTCTAAACTTAAACTCTAACAAAACACCACTATCTGATAGCCTAAGTTGGCATCTAACCTGTCTGACATTTTTTGATTTGATGAATTTGTAACTCTTGTAAAGTCGGGTGATGCAGGGACTTCGGGACGGCATCGCGGGACAAGGCTTCTCGTGTAAATATAACTTTCTTTTACTTGCAGGCTGCCAGATTTTCATTTTTTCTCTGGAGGTCCTCTTTAATGTCTGGATAATTGAAATCACCAAGAACTATGGCCACTGTTATCTTGCAACTTTTTTAATCTTTTGCAGTAACTTTACTTCCTTTATGCTATTTACATGTGGAGGCTTATAACAAACCTTACTTTTTGTTCTAGCCCCCCCCCCCCCCCCCTTCAACTTTTACTCATGCACACTAGAGTCCGAGATTCCTAATGACTAGGGGCCTTGTTTAACTGTTATTTTCTGCACCATAAAGCCCCATCTACACCATGGGACATTGCAGCGATCCGGCGGCTCGATTAGCCGCCGGATCGCCTCTTCCGCGTGCCCGCCGCGTCCCCGCTCGCCGCGCGTGCGCCGCTTATCTCCCGCACGATTCCCTGCCATTGTCCCCTCGCGGGGATCGAGCAGGGAATCGGCGGTGCGGAGATCCGTCCTGTCGGATCTTATCAATCGAGCCGCATCAGCGGCTTGATTGATAAGGAGCATCGCGCCCGCATCTACTCGTGTAGATGCGACTTAAAGACTATATGACTATATCTGTATTGCAAGATGTAGTGCACTAAGTTTATTATGTCTTGAAATACTGTCATTCATAATCATAAATATGAATTTGATACTAAGTAGAGAATGCAGAAAATCATGGTGGTTACAGTCTGGACAGTTGCTAATCAATAGTTATCCTACTCTTTGCTAGAAACCACAAGGCTAATTGTAATTATAATGTTTTAAAGATGTGTATTATTATTATTATTTAGTATTTATATAGCGCCGACATATTACGCAGCGCTGTACAGTGTATATATATATTGTCTTGTTACTAACTGTCCCTCAAAGGAGCTCACAATCTAATCCCTACCATTTCCATATATCTATATTATGTAGTGTAAGTACTGTAGTCTAGGGCCAATTTTAGTGGGAGCCAATTAACTTATCCATATGTTTTTGGAATGTGGGAGGAAACCGGAGTGCCCGGAGGAAACCCACGCAGACACGGAGAGAACATACAAACTCTTTGCAGATAGTGCCCTGGCTGGGATTCGAACCAGGGACCCAGCGCTGCAAGGCGAGAGAGCTAACCACTACACCACCGTGCTGCCCGTGTATCCTCTTATAACATTAAATAAAGTCATTATCTTGGAAAAGTAATACATATGGTTGGATTACTCATAGCAATACTCTCAGGTAGTCAAGGGGTGCACAGTTCAGTCTACCTACAAATTAGATGTGGTATATAGTCTGGCAACCTGTATATAAGATCACTGACTAGTGCAAGTCTCAGTGTTAGGCTTGCATTTAAGAACAATTTTGGAAAACGAAGTTCATAAGCTATATCAGTATAATCGTTTTCAGCGTATTTAAGAATGACATACAGTATAAATGAAATATATTAGCTTTCAGCAGAACCTACAACAGCCACCCTGAATTGTGTTTGTACCCTTGTTTATTCAGCAGAATGACCCAGCAGCCTCGAGGCTTGAGGCATATAGCATACATATCTCTACTTTTGGGTAATATGTCAAAGGCCTCTCCAATCCAAGCCTCTGTAAAGTCCAAAAAGCCATAGAACCTTGCATTGAGTTATCTAAAGTGCATGGAAAAGTTCTGCCTATGCAGCTAAAAATGGCCAGGGTATGTTTCCTGCCTTGGGAAAAACAAAATCAAGAGCAGTTAGGTGGATACATTAAAGTATTTGCAGTCATTGTTTGGTGTTAGGTTCATTTGGAACTTACCGTACTAATGTAATTCTATGGACAGCCCTTGTTATGTGAAATATTTCTACACTGATACACAAAGCATACACATGCCAGGTACAGATTAACACCTCTTGACTACATCTGGTGTATACGTTTGCAAGCTAGATAGTTTCTGCTTAGACTAATAGTGAAAATAGTGTTTATCTTGGATGAAAATAGAGCATGGGGTTTCCCCTGATGTTGTTGGCTCTACCTTTCCTAATCTGATGAGATGTATCATTCTTGCACTACTGCTAATTTTTTAATGTCCTGTTGGCTGATCCCCCACCTTTATAGAACTGAAAAGTGTGATCAGAAGATAGCTGAGCACAGTGTCTGTGCAGGGATCATTACTAAAGTGCAGCGATCAATACTAAACTGTAACCCAGGATGATCAGGAATGAGCATGTGTACATAGACTCATTGCTCTTCAGAAGAGCTCACATTCTAATGTGCCAACAACATGTTATTGTAAGTTTTGGGGCAGCCAGTTTACCTGTCGGTACATTTCTTGGATGGGCGAGAATACTGAAGGACACATGGGAAGAACATACAAACTCTATGAGGTTATTATCCTTGATGTTTCCTTGATGTTAAGGCTGTTAGCTTTCATGTTTATTTTGTGACTAATTTGCTTTAATTAAAAAAATGATAAACACTTAAAATATCAATGTAAATTATTTAACACGCTATGGAGAGTTTTTTTCTGATGTGTATATATATTTTTTGTTTTGAACTGCGAAGAATTCAAACCTTCTGACGGCTGTTTTGGTATTATTTTTTTCATTTGGCTTGAGTTTGTTTATGCTGTTGTGCATGCTGTTTATTGGGACTTTAGATTAGTCATCGCTTGCTGTTGCCTTGTTTTCTTCTCTTTGCTTGCTCTTTTTGAAGACACCTGTGGGGCGTAATGAGAAGCAGGGGGTATCATTGCTGTGTGGTTATGTGAGTACACACAATGTGTGTTATATTGTCTTTCTCTGTGAGTAATGTATGTTATTGAAATCATAATTGTATCCACTTCATTCTCATGCATGACATCTTGCTTTTGTGATTATTTTTTATGTTTCATGTACATTGTTTATTCTGTGTGAGGAAAGACGTTTTGATGCAATCATGTTATATATTTGAAGCAAACCTGTAACATCACAAATGAAAATGCAGATGGAAGGAACATAAAAAAAACAAGTGATTGTCACGAGAACTGACCATTTGCAGGCAGATCAGGAAACCAACCTGTTGTATGTATGGGGTAGAACAGCTAAGAAATAAAACATTAGCAGCAGAGTTATAAGTCTAATATTGTTTCCAGTACAGGAAGAGTTAAGAAACTCCAGTTGTTATCTATGCAAAAGAGTCATTGAGCTCCATGACTTTCAAAGTCTCAGAGAGCTTTATCTTCTGAAGCTTGTTATCTCAACTGTCAGTCACAGTATTTTCTTTTTCTCCCCAGAGGACAGGTCAATAGTTCACAAGACTGCTCTGTAAAAATATTTAGAGTGTGGAGTAGTATGTAAACTGCAAATATCAGAGAATGATGCAATATTATAAAAAACACAATATAACTGAAAATGAAAATGTAAGAATGTTTTCTTTGCTACTAATCTTCTAGTAATTATCTGTACTACACAACCAATTCATTATATCATATTTTTTTCTTCGCTTCAGTGTCTCTTTAATGCAATGGTACTAACCTTACTAGAGAGATTAGCCATTTGCCATGTTTTTCTGGCCAAGAGCTACTGAATCTTACAACATTGGATAACATGGGCACTCCTAGCCTATATACTGTTTAAACTGCAAAGGCCACAGATTCTCAGCAGCTAACAAATGTAGCATAGCCTAATATGTGGGAGGTTTGACTTTTAGATAACTCCCAGTCCCACACATTATGCAGTCCTATCTGAGACCCTGGCCACTGAAGCTTTAGTTCTGGACATGACTAGACTCCTCCAAAGAACACATGGGCCTCAACTAGACATGAAGGAAGGGGTCATTTTACGTGGAGAAGGAGATTGAAAGTGGAAGATTGAGGTTGTAAAGGGTAGCAAAACATATAAGATGGATAGCTGCCTCCAAGGGAACTGTACATAAAAGAGATGAGCTGATGTGAATGAGTGGTGGGCATAGAAAAACAGGGCTACACAAGGAACGGGTGGAAACTTTATACAGAAGGAGGGGGGTCAGAAGTGGCCTTAGGGAGGAAATGTATAAATTCAGTGTTTTTTTTTATTTAAAATAATTAGATGGGACTTGCTGCTTATGGGTAAATCAAGACCTATTTGTTATGAGTGCATCAGGGACCCTAGGTGCACATAACTTAATTTGAGGATTACTTTACTGCAAGTATGTGCAAGGACTATACCGTTTCTGCACAATTTTGTTTTATGTTTGGTATACACTATGCAATTTCTTGTCAGATAGACGGGTGAAATTGATTATTTCCGAAAGGTCTGATGTGATTTGCAATTGTTTTTCTGATCGATTTTGTATAGAAATGATCAGAAAATTGATCTGAAAAACAATCGGAAATCAAATTGGATCTGTCGGAAACAATCGATTCGACCCGTCTTTCTGATGAGAAATTGCATGATGTGTACCAGGCATTAAAAGTTTTTCCACTAGCTATCAACTGCCAATGCCCTTTATATGATTAGGGTCTGTAAGTATGCCTAATACTAGATTTCTGGGAGTTTGAAAGCGTTAGCCAGCAATCCCATCTGCTGATGCATGTGATGTTACAGGCTATTAATTAATATGGTCATCTTTGATAGTTGCCATTTCTTTGCAGAAATACATTTCAACTGATTGATATAAAATAGATGACAAGCATTAGACTTGTGTCTGGAATAATTGAAAGCATCCCTTCTGTGCATCTTGCTGTGGAGTAATAGAGATTTCATTTCAAGTTTATCACTGCCAATTCAGATTGAATATACAAATACCAGAGATGGATTAAGATGTAATGGGGCCCTAGGCAAGGTAGTAAATGCCGGCCCCTTGTGGTCCTTTGGGTAAGTTGAAGTGGAAAGAGGCCAAATAAGTTGGCAGGTGGGCCCCTTGACACCCACTAGGTCCCAAGGACCTGCCTAGGGTGCCTGGTGGATAAACCTGCACGGACTGATACAGCTGTGTAGCAGGATGATGCAGAAACAAGATAATGTTATGATCATGCACAAATTCCATGGCCAACTTTGGCAGCTGTACATAATTGTGGACAAGTACAGGTTAATAAGATGCCTACTATATAAATGTATTCAATGAATACGAAAAACATTGTCAGTAATATGGAAAAACATAGTATTCAGGCATATTTGTAATTACACTTACCATACACCCGGCCAGAGATGCAGCACTGAGTGATTTAGCATTAATAATGCAGCGCTCTAAAAAGTTACATTAGAAAAAAAGCGATTATCATGACCTTTGCGAAAATGTCAAATGCAAGCTGTGTTACTAAACTCAGTGTGGCGCGTACGCACATGCTGCCCACTTCCCACCTATTGTCCAGCAATAGCAGTCGGTTAACTAAAGCAGGAGAAGAGTGCAGAACATGGGATAGCATAAAAGATCTTGAAAACTTGGATTTGATTTTTTTCTTGTTAGGCCCCCTGCACACTGCAAATCCGTGTTCCGATTCCCATTCCAATTTGCAAATCCGATTTTTCCCTGAATGCAATCAACAGAAAAATGTAGGAAAAAAACGCAACATGCAGTAACGATTAAAAATCGGAATCGAAATCGGATGTTAAAGCCGATTAAAAATCTGAATCACATGCAGTGTGCAGGGAGCCTTAAATTGTCCTCTTTGAAATGGTCACACCTAGATCATATCAGAACATTAGGTTAATAAATGAGTGCAGTACTCACAGTGAGCTCCTTTTCATGAAAGAAAAGTTCAGACATTTGTAGATCTATTAATGATTAAGTTCTTGCTGCGAGTGTGTGCAAGGAACTGCAATAGCACAAACCATAACTCTAACAGACAAGACACAGAACATTTATTTTGCACTATTCTCCTGGTGGATCTAAAGCGCCAGAGCTGCAGCCACTCGGGTACTCAGTAGGCAGTAGCAATGTTAGGGCGTCTTACTGAATAGATGCTGGCTTACTGAACAGGAAGCCAAGATTTGAACCCTGGTCTCCTGTGTCAGAGGCAGAGCCCTTAAAGGGACCCTGAGCAGTGGGCTAAAATGAAAATCTGGACTTACCTGGAGCTTCCTTCAGCCCCCCATAGCCCACGAGGTCCCCTGGCATCTTCTTCCTCCCTGCTGTGGTCCCGCTGGCGGCTTCGGTTTAGCCACTTTGGCTAAAGTCATGCCCCCCCACCGTGTCATTACTCTGGTCGCCGTAAGGGTCCTGTACATGTGTGGTTCAGTCTTTCGAGAACTGCACATGCGCAGGACCCTTATGACGACCGGCGTGATGACGCATCAGGGAGCACAAGTGTGACTTCAGCCGACGTCGCCGGATTACTGGAGCAGCCAGCGGGACCACAGGAGGGTGAAAGAGGATGCCGGGGGACCTCGCTAGCTATGGGGGATTCAGATTTTCATTTGAGCCCACTGCTCAGGGTCTCTTTAACCAGTACACTATCCAGCCACTGTGCTAACTACTCTGCAACCCCACTAGGATATGGCCCAGAGAGAGTTGCAAACTTTTGTAACCCAATAGGTGACAAGTCCACTTCAGGATAACTCCTGTTCTCCAGTGTTGTCAAGCCTTAAGAAATTGACCCCAGTGTTGCATACAGTAAGGGTAAAGGAAACTGCACTTAGAACTTCCACGTTTTATGGGCTTTATTTAAGGCACACAGCTGTATTGTTTGGACATTTCTGCAGTGTCAAGCCAGCTTCCAGTAACACAGCAACACTAACCTATTGACTAAATAATCCTTACACTAACCGTTCACCTCCCCACCTAGCTTAACACTAATGCTGATGTGCAAGGTGTTGCATACTCCTGCTGTTTCTTGCCACTATCTGTGCTGTTCCTCCGCAGCTATTTAACGTCTTTCAGTATTTGGCTGCATCCTTCATTTCTGGCACCCAAATTATACTCTAGGTGCCGCTATAGCTGCAGTTAATATTGAGGTCTATGTGGTACTCAAAATACAAGGTGCTCAAAATACCCACTTTGTTTTACAATTGTCTCAGCATTATGAACATTATTCAGATATTTATAAAATTGAATACAGAAGGAAGTTACACAGAAATAACTTGGTTGACTTTATTCTTGGCTAGATTGGAAATGTGTAATTTGAGGCCAAGTTCTCCATTGGAGGCAGCTTACTCCTACCTAGTCTACACTGAACAGCCACTATTTATAAAGTGTGCTATTATCTACGTAACTAAAAAAAAAAGAAAGAAATATATATATATATATATATTTTATATTTTATATAACACTTTCCTCACATGGTGTATTTTTTGTATGTGGTATCTCTACATTTTTGGTGAGATATTAATGTTTCCTTATACTTCTCAGGCTCACGAAGCTGAAGAGGAGGCTAGAATGAATCCTGAGCTCGGTGATCGGCTCAAACAGCTGGACAAAGAGGTTTCTTACTACAGGGAAGAGTGTGGCAAAGCTCAGGCTGAGGTGGACAGGCTTCTGCAGATACTGAAGGAGGTTGAGAATGAAAAGAATGATAAAGACAAGCAAATAGCAGAGCTAGAAAGGTAATTTTGTCTTTAGCTTTATTTTCTCTGTGCTCTATGCTTGCTGTTTATGACCCAGGACAAAATAATTGTATAGCAACCAGCCTAGCTTACATGATTGCACTCACAGTGGATATGGGCAAAGAATAGAAAGGTAGCCACCATAATCAGCTAGAAGATGTATACTCATGGACCCTTATTCAACTTACTCTTTCCCCTAAGTTTTCCCCTTCCAAAATTATTCTGAGTACTCTCTTGCTTGCTGATGGCTTAAAAGGCATTGGGGTTGATTCACTAACTGGTATACCAAGTGCAGCGCTTGTTAAAAAATAATTAGTGGCCGCTATAGAGGCTACACTTTCTCCCTGCAGCGTAGCGTGCCTTATACTTGGTAACGCTTGTTGCTTCCTTAGCAACGCGTGCTTGTTCTAATAGCGGCTGCCTCTGTGAAGTATCTGTGAAGTATCACGACCATGATACTTCACTGTCCCCACCGCTACTATGTTAATTAACATAGTACAGGTAGGCGGCGCGGGTGTTTGCGCGACCTAGTGGACAGTGCCGTGCTATGGGGGGCGGGGGGGGCGGCTGCATAGCTAGCATAGTTGCCCCAGTATAGGGAGTTTAGTTGCCCCAGTATGGTTAGTATAGTTACCCCAGTATAGTGCCCCAGTATAGCTAGTATAGTGCCCCAGTATAGCTAGTATAGTCCCAGTATGGATAGGTAGTGCCCCAGTATAGCCAGTTAAGTGCCCAGTATAGCTAGTATAGTACCCAGATAGCTAGTATAGTGCCCAGTATAGCTACCATAGTGCCCAGTATAGGTAGGTAGTGCCCCAGTATAGTGCCCAGTATAGCTAGTATAGTTGCCCCCAGTATAGCTAGTTTAGTTGCCCCCAGTGTAGGTAGTTTCGTTGCCCCCAGTATAGCTAGTTTCGTTGCCCCCAGTATAGCTACTTTAGTTGCCCCCAGTATAGCTAGTACAGTTCCCCCCAGTATAGATGCCCAGGAGGGTGGGAAGCAACGCTAGAAGGAGGGGCAGTGGAGGCAGCGGTGGGGAGGGGGGAAATATCCCCCCCCCCCTCCCTCACCTGGGACCCCTTCTTCTGCCTCTCTCCCCCTCCGTTTTGTGGTGGCAAGTGCGGCTCGGCGGCGGGGAGGCATACGGAGAATTACTCACCACTTCTGCGTTCCAAGCGCCGGCAACGTCATGTCGTCACACATCTCCGCCTTCAATACCGCCCACTGTGCTTCCGCTAATCAGGAAGAACAGTGGGCGGCATTGAAGGCGGAGATGTGTGACGACTTGACGTTGCCGGCGCTTGGAACGCGGAAGTGGTGAGTAATTCTCCGTATGCCTCCCCGCCGCCGAGCCGCACTTGCCACCGCTAAACGGAGGGGGAGAGAGGCAGAAGGAGGACTCCCAGGTGAGGGAGGGGGGGGATATTTCCCCCCTCCCCACCGCTGCCTCCACTGCCCCTCCTTCTAGCGCTACTTCCCCCCTCCTGCACCCTAAAGTAGGTACAGGTCTGGCGAGAGGCCAGACCTGTACGGCACACCGGGCAACATGCCGCGGCACACTAGTGTGCCGCGGCACACTGGTTGGGAAACACTGCTATAAACTGTATGAAAGGAAAACAATTATGCAATAAATAAAAGTTTATTTTGGATCCCCTTCTTCCACCTCTTTGTTTATGTTACACAACTACTCATGCCTAAGAATAGGAACAAGAGTTTTGATTTTATTCAAACTTTAAGTTTAGTGTCAGTAAAAATGAGCGTTGATGCAGGTGTTATTTTCAAGATGTACACAGTGCAAGATGGAAGCCCCCATAACACAGAGGCAATAGATTCTGTAGCTTTTACTACATAAGTTAAATGGCAATGTGCTTTAACAATGTTATTTGTCAGAGATGAGAGCAAGGAAAGTTTTTGATTCAGTTTTAGACCCCAAAGTGAAATGTGTACTATTATGTAATATTATGCCATATTTTTTTGTAAACATTGTTTAAAAGAGCTTATCAAGTGTAGGGGTTGATTCACAAAACTTATCTCATGAATTATCTCACTTTACTTATTTTTTACGGAAGCTATATGGAGAGATAACTCACAAGATTAAAAAAAAAGATAATAGAAAAATGTAAGTTAAAGAGGAACTTCAGCCTAAACAAACATACTGTCATTTAGTTATATTAGTAGCAGTAGGGTATTGTACCGTGTTAGCCATCAGTAAAAGCAAGAAGTTTTAAATCAGGATGATACCATTTATTGGCTAACTAAAAATGAATAAAAACAAGCTTGCTTATTTTTATTCATTTTTAGTTAGCCAATAAATTAGCCAATAAATGGTATCATCTTGATTTAAAACTTAAATTTTATCATCCTGATTTAAAACTGATTTAAAAAAAGATTTTAAAACATTAGTTATGTTAATTAAAATAGATAGGTAATATAATCTCTTACCCAACTTGTTTTAAAAGAACAGGCAAATGTTTGATTTCATGACGGCAGCCATCTATTTGGTTGAAAGGAGGTGACAGGGAGCATGAGACACAGTTCCAACTGTCCTGTGTCCCAAGCACCTCTCCCAGTTGCTAGGCAACGTGAATAACAACATAGGAAATCCCATCATGCTTTGCACAGCATCAGGGAAAAAAAGCCCGCGCAGTTTTGTATGATAGGGCAGAGCTTAGCTTTTGTACAGCTAAAAATAAGGCTTGTGTAAGAAAAACAAAGTTCTGATGCTGTGAAACTGTTAAAGAAACACCAAGCCTTTTCAGTGCTGCTGAGTACATTTTTAGTCTGGAGGTTCACTTTAAGGCAGATAAGGTGCCTGATGCACCTCACTGTGGTAAAGTTGCCGTGCACAGGGAGCGCGTGGCGACTTTCCTTTTGCTAACATTAGAGGAGACCCACACGTTACCCCTTTAGCACTGCAGGCGTTACCGGGTTACCAGATTTTGTACAGATGGCTGGTTTTGGCATTCAGAGTGGGCTGAATCCACACTAACTTATAGTTTGCTTGGATTGGTAAATTATGTTTCTTTGCTCTTTCTATACGTCTGTCTGTTTTTCTCTCCAAATATGTATATCTCTGACAATATGTTGTCTGGTTTATTTTCTACAAAATATTGTAGCATTGCATTTCTTACTTGTTTTCCCCCAAATACTACCTCTGCTCAACTTTCACGTGGAGCTGTAGAAATTCCCTTAGCAGTGAGAAGTTCAGGTCAATGAGAAGTACAGTGCTAGACTGTCCCAGTAGGTGTAACGGGTGTGATTTTAGCACTTTAGGATATGATGTGCGAGCAGAATAAACTTGGCTAACCCCTACATTCTAATCTCCACACATAGTTGTGTCGACTTTCACAAATAGCGTGATGCCTTTTGATACTAACCTGATGCAAGAAATAATATCTCTGCTTACAAGGGACTATTAAAAGAGAAAGAATTTTTAAATACACCTTGCCTTTTTTAATCAAGGAACAAGCAAACATAAAAACTATGCATGCTAAATTAACCTCTAATTTTGCCCTGATCTAATCCTGATGCATTACCGAATTTGCTTTCCTGCAGAGTTTGAAGACTATCGATCTGGGCATTGTTTCTAACACTTCTCAAACCCCTGTAGCCTTTACACCATATACAGGCATACTGTGGCTGTTAGCAATGTCTCCTGGCCTCCCTCTGCTCTCCAAACACCCTCTGCCCTCCAAACTCCCGCACCATAGGGTTGCACCATAGTGTTTCCCCTCCGAGTTGTCGTAAATTGGAGGGAGATGCAATGTGGGGTCTGGCAACCGCCGGAGCCCCGGATTACCATTACGCGGGGCGCGCAGCATAGCATTGCTGCTTTGATGGCGTCCAGCTTCTGCGCTTGATGCAACACGTCAAAATGAACTGTTACGGAGGTTGCAAACTTTTGCCATCTAATGGTGGCCTCAAACGATACAATATGCTGAATGATTGTTTACGAAGGATTCTTCGTATGAGCGATCAGACATGATAGTTTGTGACCACAAATGGGAAAAACAAAATCTCTTAACCAATCTAATCAGATTAATGAAATTGATCCCAATTTGTGTATCGATCACGTCAATCTGATCGTATTGGTTAGGAGATTTTTGTCCCAAACTATCATTTCCGATCGTTCATGAGAAGAATCGTTCATAAATGAGCATTTGGGAAATTGTATTGTTAGTGGTGACCTTAAAAAAAATCACTCCATATTGACTAAATCTGTTCTTCAGTGCCCTGAAACTTAAGAGATCAACTCTACTGACTTTTACCTGCCTGAGTTCTTTACTGACATTTTATAAAGGATATCCCTGAAAACACATTTGTTACTTGACAGTTTATAGTGTACAGGTGCCCAGACACTTACTCGATTTCCCGCCAATAGACAGCAGATCACTGTGATGGAATCTGTTGTGAAATCGATACGCAAACGCTGACCAATCGAACGATTTCTGTCCGAAATCGATCCCTTCGATCTGGCCATGCGGAAAATTTCGCTCGATCACCAGCGATTTGGTAGTGGGTTGATAGTGGTGTTCGAATGCCCGACAACTATCACTAGCGGCAATACATTACCTGTTCTGCCAGCGCGTGTCTCCGCTTTCCCCGCGTTCCCTTCTCCGTGCCGGGCTCCGGCTGGCTTCACTTTACTTCCTGTAGGCGGACGTTTAAACAGTAGAGCGCCATCTACAGTTTAAACTTCCCTGACAGGAAGTAAAGTGAAGCTGGAGCCCTAAGCAGAAAAGAGACAGCGGATACTGGGGGACTTGCAGGTAATGTATGCTGGGGCAGCGGCAGCTCCACAGATTGTGAATCGATTTCCCAGTGAAATCGATTCAAAATCTGTTTGCAGTGTAGGCAGCCAATAGATCCCTCTGTGATCAGATTAGATCATAGAGGGATCTATCTGCTGGTCGATCTGGTGGCAGTCGACCAGTGTATGGCTGCCTTTAGTCTCTGCAAAGTGAAACTCATCAATAAGGCATCAGGCTCAATATAAATAAATCCAGATTAACATTTTTCATGGTTCTATGCAGAAGTGTATAGGAATGCCACAGATAAAGCTAAATATAAGATAAAAATTACTGCTTACACTACAGTTGTGTTAAAAATTATTCAACCCCCACTGAAATTGAGTGTTTTGGCCAGTTTGACATTGATTTTGATCATTTCAGCCATCTTGTTTACAATTAAATCAAAGAGGCACTTGTAAGTCAGACAAACATAACATAACATTTATAATGAAATAACCACAAATGTCTTTTCTGTGCTCACATCATTATCAGTTTTGATCAACCCCCAAGTGACATTCATTCTTAGTACTTAGTACAACATCCTTTTCCAAATATAACAGCTTTTAAACGTCAAGCATAGCTTGACACAAGTGTCTTGCAGCGATCTACGGGTATCATAGCCCATTCCTCATGGGCAAAAGCCTCCAGTTCAGTCACATTCTTAGGCTTACGTGCTGCAACTGCTTTCTATAAGTCCCACCAGAGGTTCTCAATCGAATTTAAGTCTGGTGACTGCGATGGCCACTCCAAAATGTTCCAGCCTTTAATCTGCAACCTTGCTCTAGTGGACTTGGAGGTATGCTTGAGATCATTGTCCTGTTAAAAGGTCTAACGTCTCCCAAGCCTCAGGTTTGTGACAGACTGCATCACATTTCATCCAATATCTCCTGGTACTGCTTTCCTGTACCTGCAGAAGAAAAACAGCCCCAAAGCATGATTGACCCCCCGCCATGCTTCACAGTAGGCAAGGTGTTCTTTTCTTCATAGGCCTTGTTCTTCCTCCTCCAAACATAGCGTTGATCCATGGGCCCAAACAGTTCAAATTTTGTTTCATCAGTCCACAGAACACTACCACAAAAGTTTTGGGATAGTGTTCTGTGGACTAATGAAACAAAATTGGAACTGTTTGGGCCCATAGATCAACGCTATGTTTGGAGGAGGAAGAACAAGGCCTATGAAGAAAAGAACACCTTGCCTACTGTGAAGCATGGCAGGGGGTCAATCATGCTTTGGGGCTGTTTTGCTTCTGCAGGTACAGGGAAGCTTCAGCGTGTGCAAGGTACCATGAATTCTCTTCAGTACCAGGAGATATTGGATGAAAATGCGATGCAGCCCGTCACAAACCTGAGGCTTGGGAGACGTTGGACCTTTCAACAGGACAATGATCCCAAGCATACCTCCAAGTCCACTAGAGCAAGGTTGCAGATAAGAGGCTGGAACCTTTTGGAGTGGCCATCGCAGTCACCAGACTTAAATCCGTTTGAGAACCTCTGGTGGGACTTAAAGAGAAACTCCAACCAAGAATTGAACTTTATCCAAATCAGTAGCTGATACCCCCTTTTACATGAGAAATAGAATGATTTTCACAAACAGACCATCAGGGGGCGCTGTGTGACTAATTTTGTGCTGAAACCCCTCCCACAAGAGGCTCTGAATACCGCGGTACTCTGGGCAAACTGCCACAATGTAACAATGTTCACAGACAGGAAATGGCTGTTTAAAGCTGTCTGTAACAGCCAGAGCAGCTAGAAACAGCTACATAACTTGCCCACAGTAACAATGTCACCATGTAATACATGTCAGAATGTGAATCTGGGAGAGGAAAGATTTTACAATGAGCAAACACTGACTAAATCATTTATACATAATTATTGTAAAAATGAAGCACTTTTTTTATTAAATTATTTTCACTGGAGTTCCTCTTTAAAGAAAGCAGTTGCAGCGCGTAAGCCTAAGAATGTGACTGAACTTGAGGTTTTTGCCCATGAGGAATGGGCTATGATAACTGTAGATCACTGCAAGACACTTGTGTCAAGCTGTGCTTGACGTTTAAAAGCTGTTATAACTGGAAAAGGATGTTGTGCTAAGTACTAAGAATAAATGTCGCTTGGGGGTTGAATAAAACTGATAATGATGTTAGCACAGAAAAGACATTTGTGGTTATTTCATTATAAATGTTATGTTATATGTGCCTGACTTACAAGTGCCTCCTTGATTAAATTGTACACAAGATGGCTGAAATTATAAAAATCAATGTCAAAACACTCAATTGCAGTGGGGGTTGAATAATTTTGAACACAACTGTATATCCAACCTTTTTTTTGCAAAGGAAAAGGAGGTGCCCAAAAATATATAAAATAACGACAAATTGTTTAAAAGAGGCTTACTTCAATAATGTAGAAAAGCAATAAGGACAACAACTATTTACTGAGCACAAATGACGCGTTTTGCAAGAATAAATCTTGCTTTATCAGGTCAATACAGAGCCAGTGGTGGCAGGGAAAGGAGTTAGAAGCGTCTCACAGGACAAAAATTATATTTCTATTCTTCAAACAAGGAAGTGGAAAGAAACAACTTCTCTATGACAAACACTTGGTAAAAACAGAAAACTTTTCAGAAAGACAGCAGGAATGCACAGGACTTTTCCAAGGTGTCAGATCTCTTGCAGACAGACATAAATGGTAGATAACAGCTACGGAACAAAATAACAGTGGGAACATACTGTTGGAAACATATCTGTTACTTCAGATTTCAAGATGTTGGTAGTGTCACACTTCTTTGAAGTATATTTTAAAGGGAACCTGAAGTGAGAGGTATATGGAGGCTGGCATATTTATTTCCTGTTAAACAACACCAGTTGCCTGGAAGTCCTTTGGTTGCATTAGTGTCTGAATCACATACCTAAAACAAGCAGGAGGCTAATTTTGTCAGAATTTTGTCAGAAATACCTGATCTGCATGTTTGTTTAAAGTCTATTGCTTAATGTATTAGAGGCAGAGAACCAACAGGGCAACCAGGCAACTAGTGAATCAAATAAGGTAGAGGGCGATGTATATAAGATTTCTTACCCTGCTACTACCTTGTATAAGATGGGTAGATTCCCCTCCTCCCACCAAGAAAAAACAAAAGTATATATATATATATATATATATATATATATATATATATATATATATATACCAGGCAACTAGTATAGTTTAACCACTTGAGGACCACAGTCTTTTCGCCCCTTAAAGTGAACCTTAAGTGTCCCAAAAAAAATGAGTTTTACTCACCTGGGGCTTACCTCAGCCCCCTGCAGCTGATCGGTGCCCACGACGAGTCGCTCTGATGCTCCGGGTCCCGCTGGCGGCCACTTCCGGTTTCGCCGTCAGGACCCGTCAGGCTGGGGAACGCGGCTGATACTACGCGTTCCCAGCCAAAATAGCACCCCTATGCGGCCATATGTCCGCATAGGCACCCGTATGCGGACATATGGCCGCATAGGGGTGCTATTTTGGCTGGGAACGCGTAGTATCAGCCGCGTTCCCCAGCCTGACGGGTCCTGACGGCGAAACCGGAAGTGGCCGCCAGCGGGACCCGGAGCATCAGAGCGACTCGTCGTGGGCACCGATCAGCTGCAGGGGGCTGAGGTAAGCCCCAGGTGAGTAAAACTCATTTTTTTTGGGACACTTAAGGTTCACTTTAAGGACCAGAGCCTTTTTCTCCATTCAGACCACTGCAGCTTTCACGGTTTATTGCTCGCTCATACAACCTACCACCTAAATGAATTTTACCTCCTTTTCTTGTCACTAATAAAGCTTTCTTTTGGTGCTATTTGATTGCTGCTGCGAGTTTTACTTTTTATTATATTCATCAAAAAAGACATGAATTTTGTCAAAAAAATTACTTTTTTACCTTTCTGTGCTGACATTTTTCAAATAAAGTAAAATTTCCTATACATTTGAGCGCGAAAGTTATTCTGCTACATGTCTTTGATAAAAAAAAAAACCATTCAGTGTATATTTATTGGTTTGGGTAAAAGTTATAGCGTTTACAAACTATGGTGCCAAAAGTGAATTTTCCCATTTTCAAGCATCTCTGACTTTTCTGCGCACCTGTAAGGTTTCATGAGGGGCTAAAATTCCAGGATAGTACAAATACCCCCCAAATGACCCCATTTTGGAAAGAAGACATCCCAAAGTATTCAGTGAGAGGCATGGTGAGTTCATAGAAGATTTTATTTTTTGTCACAAGTTAGCGGAAAATGACACTTTGTGACAAAAAAAAAAAAAAAGTTTCCATTTCTTCTAACTTGCGACAAAAAAAATGAAATCTTCCATGAAATCACTATGCTCCTCTCTGAATACCTTGAAGTGTCTACTTTCCAAAATGGGGTAATTTGTGGGGTGTGTTCACTGTCCTGGCATTTTGGGGGGTGCCTAATTGTAAGCACCCCTGTAAAGCCTAAAGATGCTCATTGGACTTTGGGCCCCTTAGCGCAGTTAGGCTGCAAAAAAGTGCCACACATGTGGTATTGCCGTACTCAGGAGAAGTAGTATAATGTGTTTTGGGGTGTATTTTTACACATACCCATGCTGGGTGGGAGAAATATCTCCGTAAATGACAATTTTTTAATTTTTTTTACACACAATTGTCTATTTATAGAGATATTTCTCCCACTCAGCATAGGTATGTGGAAAAATATACCCCAAAACACATTATACTACTTCTCCTGAGTACGGCGATACCACATGTGTGGCACTTTTTTGCACCCTAACTGCGCTAAGGGGCCCAAAGTCCAATGAGTACCTTTAGGATTTCACAGGTCATTTTGAGAAATTTGGTTTCCAGACTACTCCTCACGGTTTAGGGCCCCTAAAATGCCAGGACAGTATAGGAACCCCACAAATACCCCATTTTAGAAAGAAGACACCCCAAGGTATTCCGTTAGGAGTATGGTGAGTTCATAGAAGATTTTTTTTTTTTTGTCACAAGTTAGCGGAAATTGATTTTAATTGTTTTTTTTTTCACAAAGTGTCATTTTCCGCTAACTTGTGACAAAAAATAAAATCTTCTATGAACTCACCGTACTACTAACGGAATACCTTGGGGTGTCTTCTTTCTAAAATGGGATCATTTGTGGGGTTCCTATACTGCCCTGGCATTTTACGGGCCCAAAACCGTGAGGAGTAGTCTTGAAACCAAATGTCGCAAAATGACCTGTGAAATCCTAAAGGTACTCATTGGACTTTGGGCCCCTTAGCGCAGTTAGGGTGCAAAAAAGTGCCACACATGTGGTATCGCCGTACTCAGGAGAAGTAGTATAATGTGTTTTGGGGTGTATTTTTACACATACAGATGCTGGGTGGGAGAAATATCTCTGTAAATGACAATTATTTGATTTTTTTTACACACAATTGTCCATTTACAGAGAGATTTCTCTCACCCAGCATGGGTATGTATAAAAATACACCCCAAAACACATTATACTACTTCTTCTGAGTACGGCGATACCACATGTGTGACACTTTTTTGCAGCCTAGGTGCGCTAAGGGGCCCAACGTCCTATTCACAGGTCATTTTGAGGCATTTGTTTTCTAGACTACTCCTCACGGTTTAGGGCCCCTAAAATGCAAGGGCAGTATAGGAACCCCACAAGTGACCCCATTTTAGAAAGAAGACACCCCAAGGTATTCTGTTAGGAGTATGGTGAGTTCATAGAAGATTTTTTTTTTGTCACAAGTTGGCGGAAAATGACACTTTGTGAAAAAAAAAACAATACATATCAATTTCCGCTAACTTGTGACAAAAATAAAATCTTCTATGAACTCATCATACACCTAACAGAATACCTTGGGGTGTCTTCTTTCTAAAATGGGGTCACTTGTGGGGTTCCTATACTGCCCTGGCATTTTAGGGGCCCTAAACCGTGAGGAGTAGTCTTGAACCCAATTGTCTCAAAATGACCTGTGAAATCCTAAAGGTACTCATTGGACTTTGAGCCCCTTAGCACAGTTAGGCTGCAAAAAAGTGTCACACATGTGGTATCGCCGTAATCAGAAGTAGTAGTATAATGTGTTTTGTGGTGTATTTTTACATATAACCATGCTGGGTGGGAGAAATATCTCTGTAAATGACACATTTTTGATTTTTTTTTACACACAATTGTCCATTTACAGAGAGATTTCTCCCACCCAGCATGGGTATGTGTAAAAATACACCACAAAACACATTATACTACTTCTCCTGAGTATGGCGATACCACATGTGTGACACTTTTTTGCAGCCTAGGTGCGCTAAGGGGCCCAACGTCCTATTCACAGGTCATTTTGAGGCATTTGTTTTCTAGACTACTCCTCACGGTTTAGGGCGCCTAAAATGCCAGGGCAGTATAGGAACCCCACAAGTGACCCCATTTTAGAAAGAAGACACCCCAAGGTATTCCGTTAGGGGTATGGTGAGTTCATAGAAGATTTTATTTTTTGTCACAAGTTAGTGAAAAATGACACTTTGTGAAAAAAACTAAAAATCCAATTTCCGCTAACTTTTGACAAAAAATAAAATCTTCTATGAACTCATCATACACCTAACTGAATACCTTGGGGTGTCTTCTTTCTAAAATGGGGTCACTTGTGGGGTTCCTATACTGCCCTGGCATTTTAGGGGCCCAAAACTGTGAGTAGTCTGGAAACCAAATTTCTCAAAATGATTGTTCAGGGGTATAAGCATCTGCAAATTTTGATGACAGGTGGTCTATGAGGGGGCAAATTTTGTGGAACCGGTCATAAGCAGGGTGGCCTCTTAGATGACAGGATGTATTGGGCCTGATCTGATGGATAGCAGTTCTAGGGGGTGACAGGAGGTGATTGATGGGTGTCTCAGGGGGCGGTTAGAGGGGAAAATAGATGCAATCAATGCACTGGGGAGGTGATCGGAAGGGGGTCTGAGGGGGATCTGAGGGTTTGGCCGAGTGATCAGGAGCCCACACGGGGCAAATTAGGGCCTGATCTGAGGAAATCAGGTGATTGATGGGTGTCTCAAGGTGTGATTAGAGGGGGGAAATAGATGCAAGCAATGCACTGGCGAGGTGATCAGGGCTGGGCTCTGAGGGCGTTCTGAGGTGTGGGCGGGTGATTGGGTGCCCGCAAGGGGCAGATTAGGGTCTAATCTGATGGGTAACAGTGACAGGTGGTGATAGGGGGTGATTGATGGGTAATTAGTGGGTGTTTAGAGGAGAGAAGAGATGTAAACACTGCACTTGGGAGGTGATCTGATGTCGGACCTGCGGGCGATCTATTGGTGTGGGTGGGTGATCAGATTGCCCGCAAGGGGCAGGTTAGAGGCTGATTGATGGGTGGCAGTGACAGGGGGTGATTGACGGGTGATTGACAGGTGATTGACAGGTGATCAGGGGGGATAGATGCATACAGTACGCAGGGGGGGGGGGGGGTCTGGGGAGAATCTGAGGGGTGGGGGGGTGATCAGGAGGGGGCAGTGGGCAGGGGGGGGATAAAAAAAAATAGCGTTGACAGATAGTGACAGGGAGTGATTGATGGGTGATTAGGGGGGTGACTGGGTGCAAACAGTGGTCTGGGGGGTGGGCAGGGGGGGTCTGAGGGGTGCTGTGGGCGATCAGGGGGCAGGGGGGGGAAATCAGACCACTGCAGCTTTCACGGTTTATTGCTCGCTCATACAACCTACCACCTAAATGAATTTTACCTCCTTTTCTTGTCACTAATAAAGCTTTCTTTTGGTGCTATTTGATTGCTGCTGCGAGTTTTACTTTTTATTATATTCATCAAAAAAGACATGAATTTTGTCAAAAAAATTACTTTTTTACCTTTCTGTGCTGACATTTTTCAAATAAAGTAAAATTTCCTATACATTTGAGCGCGAAAGTTATTCTGCTACATGTCTTTGATAAAAAAAAAAACCATTCAGTGTATATTTATTGGTTTGGGTAAAAGTTATAGCGTTTACAAACTATGGTGCCAAAAGTGAATTTTCCCATTTTCAAGCATCTCTGACTTTTCTGCGCACCTGTAAGGTTTCATGAGGGGCTAAAATTCCAGGATAGTACAAATACCCCCCAAATGACCCCATTTTGGAAAGAAGACATCCCAAAGTATTCAGTGAGAGGCATGGTGAGTTCATAGAAGATGAACGGGTTTGACGGGTGATTGACAGGTGATTGACAGGTGATCAGGGGGGATTGATGCATACAGTACGCAGGGGGGGGGGGGTCTGGGGAGAATCTGAGGGGTGGGGGGGTGATCAGGAGGGGGCAGTGGGCAGGGGGGGGATAAAAAAAAATAGCGTTGACAGATAGTGACAGGGAGTGATTGATGGGTGATTAGGGGGGTGACTGGGTGCAAACAGTGGTCTGGGGGGTGGGCAGGGGGGGTCTGAGGGGTGCTGTGGGCGATCAGGGGGCAGGGGGGGGAAATCAGTGTGCTTGGGTGCAGACTAGGGTGGGTGCAGCCTGCCCTGGTGGTCCCTCGGACACTGGGACCACCAGGGCAGGAGGCAGCCAGTATAATAGGCTTTGTATACATTACAAAGCCTATTATACAATGTTTCAGCAGCGATCCGGGTGCTAGTAACCCGCCGGCGCTTCCGAACGGCCGGCGGGTTACAGCGAATGGTGGGCGGAGCCAGTCCCCGGCGGCTGATCGCGTCACGAATGACGCGATTGCCGCATAGCCACTCCCGCAGCCGCCCCCGCCGATGGGCGTATTGCGGTCGTTTGGGCCCGGACTTTGCCGCCGCCCATCGGCTGGGGGCGGTCGGGAAGTGGTTAAGGCTGCTTCCACACAGGGACGTTACAGGCGCACGTTAGTGCGCCTGTAATGCTCCCCCAATGCACAGCAATGTAACACAAGTGGGCTGTTCACACAGCCCACGTTGCGTTACATGTAACGCTGCACGTTGTCGGGAAAGTGCAGCATGCTACGGCGTTAGAGCGGCTATAGCCTCGTTAGACTGTTTGCACATGCGCAGTGGGGGGAGGAGAGGAGGCGGGGAGAGCCAGCTACAGTAGCCGCGCACATGGCTACTTAATTTTCACTGCACTGGCGGCCGCTGATTGGCCGGCGGGATCACGTGATGCGGAGTGTCTCGCTCCGCATCACGTGGTCCCGCCGGCCAATCAGCGCCACTCTGAGAGACTTTATAGGGATAGAGCCGCCTAACGCAGCTCACTCTACCGTCCTCTCTTGCAGCACCATATGATTCGTTAGGTGCACGTTATGCGACCTTAACGTGGCACCTAATGCAACGTCTTGGTCTGCAAGTAGCCTAAAGGGAAATATGTATGACAGCCTCCATATCCCTCTCACTTCAGGTTCCCTTTAAAATCTTAATGAGCAATAATGCCCAGGACACACCATCCAATTTCCCCTTGTTATTGATGGATCAATTCAATAATGATGCATCATGATCTACTGACTGAGAATTGGATCAATTTTGTGCAGTAATGATCCAAAAATAATGCCGCTCTGGATCTGGAGTACAGAATAAAAGAATAAAAAATATCCATTCAACCCAATCTGATGGGAAGCTACATGGTGTGTAGTAGGCATAAGGCAACTCTACTTCCCTAGTAGCAATTATCCTGACTACTCTGCACGAATAGGGGAAGAAAATTAATCAAGAATTACAGGCATTTTTCTGCAACAGGTTAAACGTTATTTTTATAGAAGTTTAAAGGTGGACACACACCATACATTTTTTTAAATATCTGTTCAATTCAAGAATAGCAATTAATTTTTCTGACTGGTTGTATCAATTCAAAAATCTGACCAATGTACCACACACCTATGTTCAATTTTTTTCCAATCATGAATAAAATTATTGTAAGCTCAGAAAAAATGAATTGGAACTGTACATGAAATAATTGACAATCCGTCATACACCATACAATTCTTGATAGTTTGTCTGAAATTTCCAAATGTCCAATCTCCAAAAATGTAAAAAAAACAGGGAAATTCAACCGGATTTATCAATCAAAAATAAAGAAAAGCTCTAAATTTTTTGGGACAACTGATCAAAATTATATAATTGATGAAAAATTGGATTGTTTCATTGTATGGTGTGTGGCCATCTTAAGAGTGGAGATTGAGGCTATAACAAATACCCAGGACTTTATTTTGCTTACAGTTAATGGCCTCAATTCACTAAGATCATGCTGGAGAAAATAAAGCAAGAGAAAACGTACCACCACACAGTAAGAGAGTTATCTTATCTCTTCATTCCTTAAAGAGAACCTGTACTGAGTAAAATTATTTAAAATAAACACATGAGGTAACTTCAAATAAATATTACATAGTTACCTTGCCATCAGTTCCTCCCAGAAGCTCACCATTTTCTTTTGACAATGATCCCTTCCAGTTCTGACAACATTTTGTCAGAACTGAAATATACCAGTTGCTGTCAGTTATATATCAGTTGCTGTCAGTTACAGCTGAGAGGAGAAATGATGTGTCCATGTTTCTCTATGGCTCAAGTGGGCGATGTTACAGTTTAACTGTGTGCTGACCAGGAAGCTGTTATGGGGTAATGGCTATTTTCAAAATGGAGGACGGAGAATTCCATTGATCACAGTGGACAAACAGGACGCAGGAGAGGAAAAATAGATTGAACAGTAGACTATACAGGAGGTAAGTATGACTTGGGTATGTTTATTTTGACTTTTAATTTTCAGTACAGGTTTTCTTTAAGTTACCTCCTCTGTAGTTAATTTACCTCCTCTGTAGTTAATTTACCTCCTCTGTAGTTATTTTCACATGCAGTTAATAAACAGCCTGTCTTTAACTCTGGAGTTATTTTAAGGATTGAAGAGTTAACTTAAAGACAGAAGAGTTAACTTTAGGTTTGCCTGAGGTAAAATGTTTCCTAAATAGGACATGCCTCATCACCATGGTGATCACTCTAGAAACGTTATTAAAGACAGGAGATAAGCTTAGTGAATTGAGGCCAATGTCAGTTAATATCTCTATGAGATAGGCCACAGTACCCGCAGTGCGATGGAAATGTGTTGATCAGTGCAGAAGGTGCACATTTGCATTGCAGTCAATGGTTGTGGTAGTGGTGCAGCGTGCATTCACATACCAGCGAGGTCTTGCAACACACTTCCTGTCTGGACGTGTACACGTGACTAAGGGGTTACATGCAAGTGACGTCTGATGTTTGAGGGGCATGCATTTTTTCCTGTCTGCACTATCTGCTGCAGGTACAAATCTGCATTCAAAGGTGCAATGTGCTGCAGTAGGCTCTTCTTCCACGCGAATATTGCACCATGTGTGTGACCAGCCTTAAAGGGACACTTAAGTCAAACAAAAAAAACGAGTTTTACTCACCTAGGGCTTCCAATAGCCCCCTGCAGCTGTTCGGTGCCCTCG
Source organism: Hyperolius riggenbachi (assembly GCF_040937935.1). Lineage (NCBI taxonomy): Eukaryota > Metazoa > Chordata > Amphibia > Anura > Hyperoliidae > Hyperolius > Hyperolius riggenbachi. Next base: position 172,247,796 of record NC_090654.1, on the reverse strand, counting down.
CCGTCTCCCTCCGATCCACCTGGCCCTGCCGGCAGCCACTTCCTGTTTTGGTGACAGGAGCTGACAGGCTGGGGACGCGAGTGATTCTTCGCGTTCCCAGACACATTAGCACCCTCTATGCTGCTATATGGTATATGATATATAATATAGCAGCATAGATATTGTGGCCAGGTAAGCGAAGAATCACTCGCGTCCCCAGCCTGTCAGCTCCTGTCACCGAAACAGGAAGTGGCTGCCGGCGGGGCCAGGAGGATCAGAGGGAGACGGCGAGGGCACCGGACAGCTGCAGGGGGCTATTGGAAGCCCCAGGTGAGTAAAACTCATTTTTTTTTTACTTAAGTGTCCCTTTAATGTGTGCAGCTCCAAGAAAATGTTTATGATATATAAAGCTGTTTATGCCCTGCTTGTTTTTGGTGTTATTGGATGACAGAAGGTAACTATATCCAGCTAATGATTTCCGTTTTTTTTTTTCTGTCCTATGGGAATTTTCAGTTATGGGTGAGTAAATGGATTGCTATCTTTCTTTGTACCTGAGTGCATGGAAAAATTGCTATGGAACTACTGAATGCAAAAAAGCATGATGCCATTTCTGTTCATCCAGTAGTGCAGATTACTTTGTGCATTCTTTACTAAATTGTGACATTTATATGTTAAACTACATAAAGTTTATGTTGCAACATTTAAGCATGTTACACTCTGCATCATTGCAGATACACCTTTTTCACAATGTTTGTGATCTTGGAGCACAAAGCAACTGTATTTTCACTCATTTCTGTTAATGAAACGCTTTTCTAGAACTGCACCATACTTGAATTTAAAGCATTTTGCAGCTTGTTAAACGGAATGCTTTTGTTAATTTCCCTTTAAGTGATGCAAGAGTCAGCACTCCTTATTGTTGTATTTTTTAATCCAAGATGCAAAATAGATATCAAGCTGTCGGGACCACCACAGGGTCTCTTTATTGAGGCATACGATCAAAACAAAATCTCCATGTATAGCAGGGCTGTCCAGTGGAGCTCACTCCTGTAGTGTGCTTGGATCCAGTTCTTGCAAAAAAAAATAATGAGGAGACGTCATTTCTCCTCAAATGTGAAGTAGTGGAAATTCCATTCCTTACAGTTGTGTGAACTGTGATCAGCAACTTCCTCCTGGCATAGCCTGCCCATTCCATTCTCTGAAGCTCCCTGAAAACAATGAACCTCCCCATTATAGTGGGGGCAGGTTGGTCGAAACCAATGTAAGGAAAATTGGAGCACAACAGACGCGTAAGTTGCTTTTGATTTTGACAAATCTGGTCCATTGTCTCTTAAGCTGTCAGACAATCATCTGGTGAGATCTAATTGCTTCCCAGGGAGGTAGTCAGCTGACTGACTAGAGAAAAAGTTTGTCAGCAGCTTTTGCAGTTATTATCATATGAAGGAAACACACTTTTTTTTTGAAGGTATACAATTCTTATATAAGGTCCAATCCCATAAAACCTTATAGGGTTTCCTTTAACTGATAATTTTCTGTGTTCTGCACATGATGTTGACTACTTGTCATGAGTGATGGCCAATGAGATGCCAAGACCTCCAAGGTGATGCAGATTTTATCGTCATTTTAGACAGATTTATGCAGCTTGACAAATCAAATGCAGAATCTGGTTCATTTTTAATCAGCATATATTTGCGTATAATTACCCTAAATGTGCATCAACTAGAAAATATTTGCATCTCATTGACCATCCCTATTTATTAAGTACCTCCTTTATTGGCTGTTATGGCCACTAGAATAAACTTGGAACCAGTGAAATATGAAAGCCTTACCTTCATGTTTATTTTGAGACGCTGACTTGATAAGTGGTGAAGCCATGGGATGTATATGATTGACAAGAGATAAGAAGCTACCAATTTAAAAAATATATATTAGTTGTACCTTCTATATCTGTCATGACAGACTCTATATTTGTCATGACAGGCTTGATGTAAAGTAAGACTCAATCCCTGTTATTTCTTTGTTTTTTTAAAGCAAAATAAATGTCTCAGACATGTTACAGGTTTATTGCTGTCTGTGTTCAAATGTGGCACATTTTGGACACTTGGGAAAATAATGAGGGGGGGGGGGGGATTTATTAAAGGCATACTTTGCCCTGTGGATAAGCATGAATTGGGATTCCCTCCAATTTTTTCAGTTTATGCACATTACAATACCCCTCCAGTATTTTCATCTCGACATCCTCCTCTAAAATATCCTCGGACCATCCAGACAAATTTTGTAAAGCTTTAACAGACATGTTAATACGTTGGAGATTGGATTGATTAACAGAACGAGAAACCTTGGAAATATGAGGGGCCCAAAAATTGTAAAACTTATTTAACAATACCAGCATAGACAATCTACCCACTTTAGCAAGGACAAAGGAGCACGACTGCCCATTAAACAAGAAATGGTGTTTAGAAATAGAGTAATTCTGGAAAAGTCAAACATGTACCCCGTCTAAGGTCAACCAACTGACCCAAGTGCTCAACCACCCTCTCCTGCCAATCAAGGAAACCCCCATGAGCAATGCTAGCTGGGAGACCCGGATGTCCCCACAGAGGCATGTACTTACATATCTGTGGAGAAGTGGAAAACAATTTACGGAGCTCCCTCCAAGCTATCACAGTGTCCCTAAAAATTCTACTACATTTAAATGTTGGTGGAAGATCTTTTGGTGGAGTATGCAGTAATCCTGCCAAAGACCGGGGTTCTGCATAGGACGATCCTTGGTCAAAGTTAGAGTACACGCTAGTTTTGTTTACCCAGTCTCTAATATTTTGTGTGAGGCAAGCTAGATTATGTCTATGGATATCTGTGTTAGCCAGCCCTCCCCATTCCTTAGGTAAATGTAGCTTAGTGAGTGATATCCTGACCTTTCTGCCCCTCCACAGAAACCGAGAAAATGCTCTATTTAACTCTTTAACATCATTTCAACATAAAAGCATTGGTATTGTTTGAAGGGGTTAGAGCAAACAACCAAAGCTAATTGATTGTATTAGTGCTGCTCTGCCCATCAGGTTCAAGGGCAGGTGCTCTCAATATTGAAGCTGATGTTTGATGTCTGCAATAAGTGGAGTATAGTTGAGCAAATAGAGTAATGATTGGTCTTTATGTATCTTTTTCCCTAAATAGGTAACTTGGGAACATATTGTAATTGACAGATGACTCATGTCTGTAGATGGAGCTCTTGGAGATAGTGAACATCAGTTCACTCTAAAACATTTATTTTAAATCTGCTAAGAGAGCTAACCTCCCTTAAATCCAGAACCTTACCCAGATGGACACTAGGATCTTTCAGAAAGAGCAAGACATCATCAGCAAACATGGCCTGAGACACCAACCCCCCACCAGCAGCTAAGCCTTCAATCTAAATCTCCAATATTTTGGTCAGTGGCTCAAGAGCCAGATTAAAAAGAAGGAGGGATAAAGGACACCCTTGCTGTGTGCCCTTTTTAAGTACAAATAGTTCCGACAAATGTCCTGGCGTATATGCGGGTATGCATGACCGCTATTAACCACTTGCCGACCGCCCACTACCTATGGGCGTCGGCAAAGTGGTACCCCCAGGACCGCGGGGACTGAACAGCCGGGGATCGCGCGCATAGATGCGCGCGCATCCGCCGGCATTAGGCTCCGCCTACCAGCGACGTCAAGTTGCCGGCCATTTAGAAGCACCGGCGGGTTGTTAACTCCCGATCTGCCGCATAGTAATGTAATGTATACAATGTGTATTATACAGGCTGCCTCCTGCCCTGGTGGCCCCAGTGATCGAGGGCAGGAGGCAGCCCCCCAGTAAACACCCACACACACACTGATCCTGCCCCCTAATCGCCCACAGCACCCCTTAGACCCCCCCTGATAACCCCCTCAGACCACTGTTTGCACCCAATCACCCCCCTAATCACCCATCAATCACCCCCTGTCACTATCTGTCAACGCTATATTTTAGATTAGGTCCTAAACTGCCCCCTGGGGGCTCCTAATCACCCCCCCTTCACACCCTCAGATCCTCCCCAGACCCCCCCTGTGTTCTGTATACATCTTTTCTCCCCTGTAATCACCCACTGATCACCTGTCACTCACCCATCAATCACCCCCTGTCACCACCTGTCACTTCCACCAGTCGGATCAGATCCTAACCTGCCCCTTGCGGGCACTTGATCACCCGCCCACACCCTCAGATCGCCCGCAGACTCGCCCTTAGATCACCTCCCAAGTGGATTGTTTACATCTGTTTTCCCCTCTAATCACCCACTGATCACCCATCAATCACCCATCAATCACCCCCTGTCACCACCTGTCACTGCTACCCATCAGATCAGACCATCATCTGCCCCTTGTGGGCACCCAATTACCCGCCCACACCCTCAGATCGCCCTCAGATCGCCCTCAGGACCCCCCCCCCCCCGATCACCTCCCCAGTGCATTGCTTGCTTCTATTATCCCCTCTAATCACACCCTGATCACCTATCAATCACCCCGTCACCCCCTGTCACCACCTGTCACTACTACCCATCAGATCAGACCCTAATCTGCCCCTTGCGGGCATCCAAACACCCGCCCACAATCTCAGAATGCCCTCACACCCCCCCCGATCACCTCCCCAGTGCATTATTTACATCTGTTCTCCCTCTAATCACACCCTGATCACCTATCAATCACCCCGCCACCCCCAATCACCACCTTTCACTGCTACCCATCAGATCAGACCCTAATCTGCCCCTTGCGGGCACCCAAACACACACCCACACCCTCAGATCGCCCTCAGACCCCCACCCCCGATCACCTCCCCAGTGCATTATTTACATCTGTTCTCCCCTCTGATCACCCATCAATCACCCATCAATCACCCCCTGTCACTGCTGCCCATCAGATCAGACCCTAATCTGCCCCTTGCGGGCACCCAATTACCCGCCCACACCTTCAGATCGCCCTCAGACCCCCCCCCCCCCCCTGATCACCTCGCCAGTGCATTGCTTGCATCTATTCTCCCCTCTAATCACACCCTGCTTAACCTTCCTGGCGGTAACCCCGAACGTAGTTCGGGGTAAGCCGCGCAGGAGGTTTTCTCCGGCCCTACTGGGCCGATTTTCTTAATTTTTTTTTGGCTGGACGCAGCTAGCACTTTGCTAGCTGCGCCAGCACACTGATCGCCGCCGGCCTGCGCCCGATCGCCGCTATCCGTTGCGGCACGCGGGCCCCCCCCCCAGACCCCGTGCGCTGCCTGGCCAATCAGTGCCAGGCAGCGCCGAGGGGTGGATTGGGACTCCCAATGACGTCACGACGTCGCTGACATCGGTGACGTCATCCCGCCCCGTCGCCATAGCGACGGGGGAAGCCTTCCAGGAAATCCCATTCTTTGAACGGGATTTCCTGATCGGAGATCGCCGAAGGTGATCGAAGAGGGCCCAGGGATGCCGCTGAGCAGCGGCTATCATGTAGCGAGCCCTGGGCTCGCTACGATTTAAAAAAAAAAAAAACAACTGCCGCGCTGCCTCCTGGCGGAATTTTTCATACCGCCAGGAGGGTTAAAAACAAGAAGAGAATTGAGAGCCCAATATGGTGCAGTATTGTCAGGTAAAATGAAGAGTTTAATACAATTTTATGTATATATACTCACAAACACGGGTTACCCATGGGCAACTACTTTAAATGCAGGTGGGGAGCATTAGGACCTGACCCCACTCAGGTTAAGTCGCTCTCTGTAGATAGTAGATGGGGATGCACCCCTCCACCCAGGGTGGACTAGAAGATCAGCAAAAACTCAGTATACAGAGGCGCCAGAGTAGAGTAAAACGTTTTAAAAACCGCTTAAAAGCAGAGTGGGATGTTAACCTCTTGACGACCAGCTAACGCCGATTGGCGTAAACTGGTCGTCTGCGGGTTACCATGGAAACGGCCGCTCGATCGAGCGGCCTTTCCATGTCAGTTCACGGAGGGTGTCTCCGTGAACAGCCGGAGAGCCGCCGATCGCAGCTCTCCGGCAAAATGTAAACAGGCGGGGAAGAAATCCCCGCTGTTTACATCATACGGCGCTGCTGCGCAGCAGCGCCGTAAGGCAGATCGGCGATCCCCGGCCTCTGATTGGCCGGGGATCGCCGGCATATGATAGGCTGAAGCCTATCCTTCAATGCGCAGGACGGAACTCCGTCCTGCGCATTACGGAGAGAGGGAGGGAGGGAGGTAAGGAGGAAGAGGGCGGAAATGGCTGCGGAGGGGGGCTTTGAGGAGCCCCCCCCCCGCAAAACGCAGATGGCCGGCGGCGATCAGACCCCCCCAGCAGGACATCCCCCTAGTGGGGAAAAAAGGGGGGTAGTCTGATCGCCCTGCTGCACTCCTGATCGGTGCTGCGGGCTGTAGAGCCCCCGCAGCACCGATCAGTGAAAAATCCATTGGTCGGCAAGTGGTTAAGGTGGACTCACCTCCCTCTTACAAAAAAATAAAACTCACTTGAGTCTCGATAAAACAGAATTGACAAATAATTTATTCAACTCCACAAATGCAACGCGTTTCGCGGGCGTGACCCCACTTCTTCAGGCAAAAATGGGAGCACAACTCAGTGGGTCAAGCAATAGGTTTGAGCGCCTCTGTGACAGTGCATTGATTGCATCTATTATTGCCTCTAATCACCCCCTGAGACACCCATCAATCACCTCCTGTCACCCCCTAGAACTCCTATCCATCAGATCAGGCCCTAATCTGCCCCCTGCGGGCTTCTGATCACCCGGCCAAACCCTCACCCGCCCCACCGGAGTGACAGAATTTTTTTTTCTGATCACTGCAGGTATTTACGACTTAATTGTGGCTGAGACCAACCGTTATGCCACACAATACGCAACCGCCAATCCAAGATAATAAAGTTCAATTGTACTGCTGCGCTCTCCAGTCCTGTAATGAAAAACACACTCCACATAGGGCAATATTGTTCAGACTTTCTGTTTCCAGATGCCTCCAGTGCTTTAGTGCTCCCCAAGTGTCACACCAATATGTGTCCCTCGTCCCCTCTCACTGGATGCTCACCAGATTATAACCACCTCAGCTTTCAGGTGGATCTTGAGCATATCGTTATGTTCACTTGCTATATTCACTTGCTTCTGTTTAAAAAGAGAAAACTCCACATAGAGTAGTACAGTTCAAACAATAGAACACTTCACACGCTACAAACACCGTGGCTATGCATCAACACCCCTTAATCGTGTCACTGCAACTCATTTCATGCCACACTGCTCACCAGATGTAGCCCACCTCCATTAATAGGTGGAAACTGCGCTTTTTGCTTTGATCCAGTCAAGACTTCAATGCTGCTCAGTGGTTTAAAAAAGCCTCTTGCAGGGACTTTTCTTTATTTTTACTAAAATTTGCTCAAAATAAAAACATAAAAAACAAGAAAACGCATATAGCGTATTACTGACAACAGTGCCTCAGTGCGCAGTAGATCTATTACACTTACGCCTTCTGAAGCAATCTGCGCATATCATGTACAGGTGGATGCCAATGCCCATCCGTCTGGCTCCCGGGTGCGTTCCCACACTTCCGCGTTTGCCTGTTCCGCCTCCTCGCTCAGTCGCAGGGTATATCCTTGTGCGCTTCTCTATTGAGAATAGAGAAGCGCACAATAGATATACCCTGCGACTGAGCGAGGAGGCGGAACGCGCAAACGTGGAAGTGTGGGAACGCACCCGGGAGCCAGACGGATGGGCATTGGCATCCACCTGTACATGATATGCGCAGATTGCTTCAGAAGGCGTAAGTGTAATAGATCTACTGCGCACTGAGGCACTGTTGTCAGTAATACGCTATATGCGTTTTCTTGTTTTTTATATTTTTATTTTGAGCAAATTTTAGTGAAAATAAAGAAAAGTCCCTGCAAGAGGCTTTTTTAAACCACTGAGCAGCATTGAAGTCTTGATTGGATCAAAGCAAAAAGCGCAGTTTCCACCTATTAATGGAGTCGGGCTACATCTGGTGAGCAGTGTGGCATGAAATGAGTTGCAGTGACACGATTAAGGGGTGTTGATGCATAGCCACGGTGTTTGTAGCGTGTGAAGTGTTCTATTGTTTGAACTGTACTACTCTATGTGGAGTTTTCTCTTTTTAAACAGAAGCAAGTGAATATAGCAAGTGAACATAACGATATGCTCAAGATCCACCTGAAAGCTGAGGTGGTTATAATCTGGTGAGCATCCAGTGAGAGGGGACGAGGGACACATATTGGTGTGACACTTGGGGAGCACTAAAGCACTGGAGGCATCTGGAAACAGAAAGTCTGAACAATATTGCCCTATGTGGAGTGTGTTTTTCATTGCAGGACCGGAGAGCGCAGCAGTACAATTGAACTTTATTATCCAGGGTGTGGACTTTTCTGCAGCGATCCCATTGACTGTATAGGGTGGTAATTATTTTGTGAACCGTGGCGCGGTGGTGTATAAATTTGATCGCCAATCCAAGAAGCTACCATGCCCAGCCTTTTCGGTGGAAACCACTCCAAGTTTCTGAACGTAACACTTTTTGGGTCCTTCTCCTTAACATGGGTCTAGTCAAAAAGAATGTAATGTGGCCTTATTGGTCTATGCACCCAATACATCACACGCACATGTTCTCTGCTGCAATATCCAGGTCACGATTTGAGAACATCCTGTGCTTTCTGCACTTCAGTGCCAATACAACCTTTCATCTAAGAGGCCACCCTGCTTATGACCGGTTCCACAAAATTCGGCCCCTCATAGACCACCTGTCATCAAAATTTGCAAATGCTTATACCCCTGAACAGTCATTTTGGGTGGGTTTAGAACATTACAAATAGTGCAAAGTGCTGTACTAGACTTCAACATGGACATGTTTCACCAACAGGCTTCATCAGAAAGTGCGCTATACATATATACAGTAGTTACAATGACATCCATTTGGAATACAATAAAGATTGATATGCATTTTTGAAATGTATTAGTCTGGTGCTGTTTATGGGGATCCAGGGGCGCCTCTAGCCATTTTTTCACTCCAGGCAAGAAAACCTGTGCCCCCCCCCCCCGTGGTGACTCCCCATGACAATAATAAAAGTAGACCTGACCCAGACCTTGGTCCTGATATTTTTAATATCAATTACGGTTATTGGTGCGGTGCGACTAGCACACAGCACCATCCTCCCCCTCCTGTGCCCCCATTCTGCTCAGTCGTAATCTTCGACTGAGCAGAACGTCAAATATGGACGGGGAGGAAGTGGCAGTTCCTCATCCCCTCTTCCCATCCATAATGCAGCCCCTTCACCTGGCGCTCTAGTTCCGCTCATTAACCACTGCAAACAGGAACCACAGAGCTGCGCTGTGTGCGGACTTGTGATTATCGAGGTCGGATATCCTTCCAACCTCAATCACCACAAGACCGCACACAGCACAGCTCCCCTGCATGCTGTGTGCAGCAGATCATAACGGGACCTGAAGCGGCAGGTGGAGGGGGCTGAGTTGAGGACTGGCACAGGGAGGAAGAACTGCCACTTCCTCCCTGCCCATATGTGATGTCAGAACGGGGGCCGCAGGGAGTGCTGGAGGTGGGAGGATGACGCTGTTAGCTAGTCACACAGCACCAGGGAGGAAAACATATTAAAAATTCTGGCGACAGGGGTGCATTAATGCTGCAATGTTTCACCATAAAATAATCCTAATGCAGCAATGTTTCACCATAAAATAATCCTAATGCAGCAATGTTTCACCATAAAATAATCATAATGCTGCAATGTTTCACCATAAAATAATCATAATGCTGCAATGTTTCATCAGAAAATAATCTTAATGCAGCAATCTTTTACCAGAAAATAATCCTAACGTGCAGTATACGTTACCTGTCTGTGTCCGCCAATGGTTGTCTCCGCACTGCCTCACATACACATGCCCCACCTGGTTACCAGCGTATATGTGGGTGCCTGTGTGATGTCACATACACACCCACATATACACCGGCAACCACGTAGGGCACATGTATGTGAGGCAGAGACGGACACTGCCAGGTAACCTATACTGCACAGGGAACCTGGGGACCAGGGACGGATCTAGGGGGGGGGGGGGGGGGGCAAGCGGGTCTCTTGCCCCAGGCGCAGTTTGTTGAATTCTTAAAAAGGCAGCAAAATTTAGATGGGGAATGGCAGTTTAGGCGCCAAAACCTGACCTTGCCCCAGGGGCAACTTGGTCTAGATCCGTCCCTGCTGGGGACACAATTTACATTAGGGGATAGTGTTGGGCGGTCAGATGCGGCATCACAAGACCAATTCCTGATCAGTTTCAGCATGAAATTGATCAGGATTCAGCCAGTGGTGTATGGGCAGCTGACAGATCTCTCTCTGATCAAATTCGTTCAGAGAAAAATCTGTCTCTTGGTTGATCTACCTATCATGGCTAGATGTATGGGCACCCAGAGCAAAGTCCTAGATAGTTGGGCAGCACGGTGGCATAGTGGGTAGCGCTCTTGCCTTGCAACGCTGGGTCCCCGGTTCGAATCCCAGCCAGGTCAAAATCTGCAAGGATTTTGTATGTTCTCCCCGTGTCTGCGTGGGTTTCCTCCGGATACTCCGGTTTCCTCCCACATCCCAAAAACATACAGATAAGTTAATTGGCTTCCCCCTAAATTGGCCCTAGACTACGATACATACATAGACATAGGACTATGGTAGGGATTAGATTGTGAGCTCCTCAGTGAGACAGTTAAAGAGAACCCGAGGTGGGATTTTATTATGCTAGTGGGGCACAGAGGCTGGTTGTGCACACTAACACCAGCCTCTGTTGCCCCATGCTGTGCCTCCAAGACCCCCCTGTGCGCCGCTATACCCCCGCAGTGCTGGCGACACGCAGCGTGTCGCCATCACAATATTTACCTAAGCGCTGTCTGTCAGCGCCGCTCCCCCGCCTCCTCCGTATCGGCGCTACCCGCCTGTGTCCCTTCCCTCCAGCTGTTTGGAGGGAAGTGACGCGGCGGGTAGCGCCGATACGGGGGAGGCGGGGGAGCGGCGCTGACAGACAGCGCCTTTGGTAAACATTGTGCTGGCGACACGCTGCGTGTCGCCAGCACTGCGGGGGTATAGCGGCGCGCAAGGGGGTCCTGGAGGCACACCATGGGGCAACAGAGGCTGGTGTTAGTGTGCACAACCAGCCTCTGTGCCCCACTAGCATAATAAAATCCCACCTCGGGTTCTCTTTAAGTGACAAGACAATATACTCTGTACAGCACTGCGGAAGATGTTGGCTATATAAATACTAAATAATAATAATAATAGTTGCTCTAAGAGGCATAGCAACAGGGGGTGCAGAGGTAGTGACCGCATCGGGGCCCTTGGGCCAGAGGGGCCCCGAAGGGTCCTCTCGCTATCACAGTATTAGCTCTCTGTTGGTCCTGTGCTGGCAATAATCACTTCTATAGATGCTTTGAATAATAGTGATTCCAAAAACAAATACGGATAAGTTAATTGGCTCCCCCTAAATTGGCCCTAGACTACAGTACTTACACTACATAATAAAGACATATGGCAATGGCAGGGATTAGATTGTGAGCTCCTTTGAGGGACAGTTAGTGACAAGACAATATATATATACACTGTACAGCGCTGCGTAATATGTCGGCGCTATATAAATACTTAATAATAATAATAGTGATCACTAGCAAGCTGCTCCCCATCCCCTTCTTGCACCTTTGGTTTTGGTGTGCATTATCAATTGTTATGTATAGAGTGCTTGGGGGGCCCATGTAAAACTTGCATCAGGGCCCACAGCTCCATAGCTACGTCACTGCTCTGACTTGTGTGCCCATGTTTACCTTCCCCCCACTGTTAGCATGCTGCTTTTTATTGCTTCCCCTCCCCCCAGCAGGTGCCGGTCAGACAGTGTTTTTATCAGGAGTGAAGATCTCCTGGCACCAGTGCTGATTAAAGCAGGGGATGTGTGAGTCTCCGGACAGTCAGCTGTGCACTATGAGCTGCTCAGAGCTGTGTATATCAGCATCATCATTCAGCTCATATGTTACAATGCCGATATACACAGCTCTGGGCTCACACAGTGCACAGACAGTCAGCTGCCTTGTCCTCCTGTCTCCTCGGCACTTATCAGCATTGCTGCGCTGATTCCAGTCTCCCCCTGCAGCTCACCCTCACCTCTGCCTGCTCATCACACAGGGGGCACAGGAGAAGCATGGATAGTTCAGACAGCGGCAAGCCTGGGGACCCGAACTTCTGGCTGGCGGGGGGCGGAGTTAGAGGCGGCGCCACACGCAGCAGTAAACAAATCGTGCGGCTGCTGCTAGGGAGAGGGGCGGGACAGGGGATTGGGAGGAGGTGGAGTGGGTGGGACTCTAGTGAGAGGTTCCTGGCTAAAAGTCTATTGGCTGGGCCTGGGCGGGGGCGTGTATACAGGCGGCAGAGTGTAAAAGTACGATCGGACACAAGCGCAGCTGCAGCTGATTGCAATAGCGGCGATTAGCTGCAGTCTCCTGCCACAGCAGCGCGCCCCCCCTTCATGCCGCTCCAAGCAGCTGCCTCTAGTGCCAGTGGCTTTAGGCGCCCCTTTGGGGATCTCCTTCTTTGGTTGTCATATTATAGTTTTTTTTTCCCCCTAGCACATTCTAATTGATATATTACTACAATAGTCTTATACAAATCATTATCTTGCATGGTGCTGGTCCCAATTTTTTGAGTAAACAATGACATCCTACACCACAAATTTACATATATTACAAAAAAAAAAACCATCATAAAAAGCCGCAGTCAGAGCTGTGATGTTTTTTTTTTTTTTTTTTTTTTGTAATATATGTAAATATGTGGTGTAGGATGTCATTGTAACTACTGTATATATGTATAGCGCACTTTCTGATGAAGCCTGTTGGTGAAACATGTCCATGTTAAAGTCCATGTACAGCACTTTGCACTATTTGTAATGTTCTAAACCCACACGTCATTTTGTTGGTGTGTTGGGGGGACCGGATCCAAGGTGGACACACCATTCCAGTACATTGTCCACACTAGCCAGGTAGTGTTCCACTGTCCTGCCCGCAGACCTAGCAACTGTGCAGGCATCTATCAATAGTGTTGGATAGCTACACCTTGCTTCAGTGTTTCGCACTGCAGCAGAAGGGGATGAGCAAAGACCCCCACACTTTGATTTAGATCACTCATTGGAGACCTCCACAGGATAGCATCCACAACTGTGGAACTCCACTTTTTAACTCATATTGTTGTATATATAAGCAAAATTATTATGTTTTTACATAAGTACCCATAGGGTCATGTCCTTCTCGACCTAAGTGCGTGATTACTATTTCCCTGGTGCCTATTTACATTCGGTTATATATTTCTCCCACCCAGCATGGGTATGTGTAAAAAAACACCCCAGAACACATTATACTATTTCTCAATATGGTACGGCGATACCACATGTGACACTTTTTTGCAGCCTAGGTGCGCTAAGGGGCCCAAAGTCCTATGAGCACCTTTAGGCTTTATAGGGGTACTTACAATTCAGCACCCCCAAAATGCCAGGACAGTAAACACACCACACAAATGACCCCACTTTGGAAAGTAGACTCCCCCAAAGTATTCAGAGAGGGGCATGGTGAGTCCATGGCAGATTTCATTTTTTTTTTTTGTCACAAGTTAGCAGAAATTGAAACTTTTTTTTTTTTTTTTTTCCACAAAGTGTCATTTTCCGCTAACTTGTGACAAAAAATACTTTTACCCAAACCCATAAATATACACTTATTGGATTTTTTTTTTATATCAAAGACATGTAGCACAATAAATTTTGATAAAAATGTATATAGACATTTTACTTTATTTGAAAAATGTCAGCACAGAAAGTTAAAAAAAAAATCATTTTTTTGACAAAATTCATGTCTTTTTTGATGACTATAATAAAAACTAAAAATCACAGCAGCAATTAAATAGCACCAAAAGAAAGCTGTATTAGTGACAAGAAAAGGAGGTAAAATTCATTTATATGGTAGGTTGTATGACCGAGCAATAAACCATTAAAGCTGCAGTGGTCTGAATGGAAAAAAAGTGTCTGGTCCTTAAGGGGTTTTAAGACTGCAGTCCTTAAGTGGTTAATTGCCTAATAGAGCCCTGAATTTTCATCTTGTCAGGCACTGCATCAAGCCATCCCCAACTCACGTTATCAAAAGCCTTCTCGGCATCCAATAACAAAGTGGCATAGTATTTACATACTTTGGGGTAGACCTGAACATAGTCCTGCACAAGCAATAATTTTCTTATATTTGCAACCGCTAAATGATTACGCAAAAAAACAGCTTGGTTGGGACTGACCAGTTTAGAAAGCATAATGGCAAGACAATCTGCCATGATTTTAGGTGGCCATACATCAGGTGACTTGGTGGCCGATCGACCATCCAATTCGATTATTATATTCGAATTGGATGAAAATCGGTGCCTCCATGTGCATGCCCGACACACCTCGTCGGGTGTGTGGCGGTACGGGTGTGCAATTTCCTGAACGAGCGACGAGACAATGAAACCCCCGCCGCTACCGGCGCTATGTATAAATGTGCCCGGTGTGTGCATTTATACGTTACCTGCCCTGTAGCAGCGTGTCTGACGTCAGACACTATGCGCCAGTGCCTGGAACGGAGAGACGCACGGAGGATTACGGACACCGCGCGGAGGCTGCTACAGGACAAGTAATGTATATTGCACACATTATACATTGGGGCAGCGGCGGTGCGGACTTAGCCGATTCCCTGAAGATTTCTTTTATAAATATCTTTATTAAAGATAGCATAATAATTACAACTTTGCTTTGTGATGTTTGATGTTAAAGTACAGATCTCATGAGTTGTATATAATTGCCATCTTCTAACAGTATTAACAGAACTATTGAACTATACTTAGTTCCAATATAAATTTCCAATTGCATACAAAATAGCAAAAACTATTGGAACTTGACATGCATTAACATTACAGTATTAACAGTGTCAGTACCTCCAGATACAGGTAACAGTACAAGATATTTTTAATTTCAGCAACAGTGAGAACATACCAAAGCTGTTGCTATCCCCAAGAAAATAACATTTGCACTATAAAGCTGACATTGCTGTAGGGAGGTACTCTAAGACCGAATTTGTGTATAGCTCATAACAGATTTATTATAAACCAAACAGAAAAACAACCATACGGCTAACAAAACTATTAATAATAGAAGCATCCAGTTGCCTGACATGGATAGACCAGTTCGTGGATATTCAGGCATCATCCCTCACTTATTAAAGAGAAGGAGAGTTCTGAAATTACAATGACTGTAGAAAAACGTCCACAGTCAAGGGGGGAGGGGACTCAAAGCACAGGGTCGAGCTCTGGAGCACACCATTATCAAAACATTAGTAATAATAAGCACTGTACATCTACCCCATCAACTAAAATATAAGAAAATTGTAGAAAAAGAAAAAAGATAAGTTAATGGGGTGTTCCAGAAGGAAGAATCAAAATGAGACCATAGTCTTATATCACCCATTCTCGATTTGCGAAGATGCTGAATTCTGCGAAGAGATGTTTCTATTCCTCGCTTTGCTGGGGGTCCAGATCGGTGAGAGAGCTTTGGATTGTCTCTTTTGTGGGGTATTCAAAGGTGGCTGTAATCCCAGTTGCCTTAGCATCTTAGATCCTTCAGAAGGCAAAGTAGCAGTGAGATTGGTTCCGTTATGCGTCACCACTAGCTTAAAGGGGAATCCCCATCTGTATCTGATATTCGCCTCAGTAAGGACCTTAGTGATTTGCTTCATATTTTGCCGTTTTTCTAATGTAACCGGGGATAGATCTTGGTATATTTGGATCTTGTGACCTTCATACTCAATATTTTGTTCCTGATGAGCTTTGTGCAGTATTTGCTCTTTGATCAGAAAGTCTTTCATGCAGAGGATTATATCACGTGGTGGTAAATCTGGGCCTGGTTGCGGCCTAAGCACTCGGTGTATGCGGTCACATGTAAATCCCTCCGTTGGTGTATCTGGGAGAAGGTTAGCAAAGATTTTACTCACATGTGGTATAACTTCTTGAAAGGTTTCTGGGAGGCCCCTCACCCGAAGATTATTTTGTCTTGTGCGGTTATCGAAGTCTTCCGATTGGGATTGTAGGCTTTTTACCGTGTCTGCTAAAGTAGCGTGTTCTTCCTGCAGCTCTTTATGAGCGATCAGTAGATTGTCATGCTTAGTTTCCAGCCTATCAACGCAGGTTCCCAGTGTGGAAATCTCGTGCGTCAGTGAGGCCTCCACCCTACGTAGTTCCGATTGGAACTTACCGGCCAGTCTTCTATACATGCTGTCCAAACCATCCATTAAGTCTTGTTTAGAGAGTTTTTTCTCACGTCCCGGTTTTGCTTGCGACCAGTCTGGGTCTGAATCTGGCAGTGAATCTTGTGAAGGAGTGGGTGAGCTGCGGCCATCTTGTGAGCTCATTATGGCTGAGCGCGGTCTGAGTAGATAATCTCTCATTCGTTGTTTCCAGGTCGGATCAGTTTGTTTCTTCTTCCTAGACATGCACAGCTGCTTTCCGCAGGGGGTGCGTATTAGATTATCCATTAAAATGCTCACAAGCCCCTGCTTTAGGCGTTTTTAGAGCTGCAGTGATATGGAGCTACATACGGCTGCTTCCGTCCTCGAGCACGCCGCGCATGCGCCCCCCGATTCCCTGAAGATTTCATGCTGAAATTGGATGGGAATCAGCCTGTAGTATATGGGTAGAATCAACCAAAAATGAATTTATCTCTGATCAGATTCGACTAGAGATACATTTGTCTTTTTGGCGAATCTGCCCATAATCATCAGGTCTATGGGTACCTTTAGACAGAAGTTTCAAATCTTGATTGATCAGCGAGATCAGACAATATGAACCCGGCTGCGTCAAATCTTTATCCCGGCTTAGGGAGGAGCTTAATTTACTGATGTAGGATATTTACCCTCCCTCAAAATCGTATTAAACAAAACCGTGAGATAGGGCACCACCTCCTTGCGTAGAAGTTTGTAAAATTCCGGCTGGAGACCATCAAGCCCTGGGGCCTTCTTGTTAGAAAGTTGTTTAATGGCTCCTGTGACCTCCCCTTCAGTGATATCTGCATTAAGCTTTGCCAGATCTGCATCTGAAAGGGATGGCAAGGAAATACCAGATAGCAGGCACAGACTATCAGATGAGCTTCTAGGTGAAGTAGACTTAGTATATAGATCTTTATAGAAATCATTAAAAAATGGATTTGATTCCCTTGGGATCGTTTTGCAGTTGCCCTGCTGGTGAACACAACGATTTGATGAACGAACCCATGGTAGGTGGTCTGTCCATTTTTGAGAGAGCAGTACCCATCTTATTCCCATATTTATAGTAATACAAATCCTTATATGACTTCACATACATCTACCTATTTTTAAAACTGGCCTCAGAATTGGACTTAGTCTTTAGCTACTTCAACTTGGATGCCAGAGAGGGTGTATCTAAATATTCTTTGTGCCAAACAAAGCTCGATTAAGGATTGAGTGTATGCCTCATGTGACTGTTGGCTCTTTACCGCAATATAACTGATAATCTTCCCTCGTATAGTAGGTTTTGCAGCTTCCCGAAACAGGAAGATATTTATTGTGTGCCGAGCATTGTCATCTTCACTGTATATTTCAATCACCATTGTAACAACATTGTGGCAAAGCCTTCATCTTCATAAAGATAAGAAGGAAACATTCAAATAATATCGGACCCCCTTGGGGTTGTCGGAGAAAACTCAATCTAAATAGGAGCATGGTCTGAGATCACCAAATCCAGGAGAGAAGAAGTAATAATCTGGGGCATAGGCCTAAGGCAAGATTAAAAAGTAATGAAGGTGGTAGGTAATGCTCAGTCTCTGGATGGGAGCATGAAGATTAGGCAAGTTGAGTTCACTCAAATGCATAGCATGGATGCACAGTAATGGAGGTGCATGATCAGGTAGGACGCAAAAGGAGGAGGACCCTGCCCGAAGGCTTACAATCTAGAGGGAGAGGTAGGGACACGAAAGGTAGGGACGAGAGCTTGGAAGACTGTAAATAATGGCCAAGCAGTAAAGATTTAGCTATTGTGAGAGAGCTAGGAAAAGAGCTTTTAGATCTATCTTTTCTCAAACTGGCCAACACATTAAAATCACAGCCCCCCCCCCCCCCCCCCCGTTTGATTTGGACATGACCCAATGACAGAGTTTCAGATAACACAGTCTGGAGAAAATGACTTGTCTTCCTCAGTATGAGCATAAACATTAAAAAAACTCTACGTCCTCACCAGGTAGCCACAGCCGGAGTCTCACCCATCTGCCCTCTCCATCAGAGTGAACATCAGAAACCTCTCCTTGGATATTTTTATGAAGCATGATAAGAAGTCCTGATTTGCGGTGTAGGGCAGGGGATCCAGAGAAGAAAAACAAAATAAAGCATAGTCACATGACTCCACATTTTTTCTGAACGTAATCCTCCAAATTGTCCTCCAAAGACCAGCCCCCTACCAGTTCAAGAATGTGAAGTGTGAGGGAAATTCAAATATTAAAGGGGCACTACAGCGAAAATCTTCAACATTTAACCACTTCAGCCCGAGAGCAATTTTCACATACAGGCGCTGCTTCCATTCATTGGCCAATAACTTTATTACTGCTTATCACACCTAAATGATCTATACATTGTTTTTTTCAGGACAAATTAGGCTTTCAGTGTGTGGTAATTTTGTTTAGTAATCACCTTATTTTCTATGCATTTTAAAGGGAAAATAAGGGAAAAAATAGAAAAAACAAACTATTTCTCCAATTACATCCATTATAGCTTTACAGTAAACAGTGCTGACTATAAGTTAAAACCACTAATTTTATTTGCTCATCCATCCTGGTTATTTGTTTTTTGCTTTCTCATTGTACACTACGGATGATTACAAGACCTTATTTTCAAAAATAATAGTAATATACCCTCATGGCATACATTTTTAAAAAGCCAGGTTCCTAAAGTAATAATATATGTTTTTTTCTTTTATATTCTGTCACTTTGTTTTCATTTTACAAGTCTTTTATTTTGGTTCAGAATATGCGAACTTTAATTTCTTTTGATTCAGTTTGTGACTAAAAAGAATACAGGAGGCATGGGCCTCAACCCTAAAACTCTTTAAACTGTATTCTATTACCTATCATGGTTAAAATGATACCACATATGTCTCTTGTAGCGTTGCTAAAACTTTCCCAAGTTTCATTATAATTCTGAAAATTACTTTTATGTTTGATTGAGTTTGTCCCTACCTATTTTTCATGTGAGGTGGGTCACAGCTTTTAGACACACCAAAATTTATTCTACAACTTGTCCCTGTTAAAATGATACCACATGTGCCTCATTTAGTGACAAACTAGAGGTGCACTCTCCACAACAACACTGGACAAATATATTCGTCCAGTTGTCTTTAAGTGGTTAAAGTATGTGCAAACATGTACAAATAAGAAGTATTTTTTCCCCAAAGTAAAATGAGCCATAAATTACTTTTCTTCTATGTTGCTGTCACTTACAGTAGGTAGTAGAAATCTGACAGAAGTGACAGGTTTTGGACTAGTCCATCTCTTCATAGGGGATTCTCAGCAAGGTTTTTATTCTTTATAAAGATATTCCCAAAAAAGGATTTAAACAATGATGCTAGCCATGCTTCCCTGCTCCCTACAAAGTTTTTTGGCAGTTGGACAGAGCAACTGCCATTCACTAAGTGCTTTTGAAAATAAATATATCCCTGACAATCCCCTATAAAGAGATGGGCTAGTCCAAAACCTGTCACTTCTGTCAGATTTCTACTACCTACTGTAAGTGACAGCAACATAGGAGAAAAGTAAGTTATGGCTCATTTTACTCTGGGAAAAATGTACTTCTTATTTGTATATGTTTGCACATATTTTAAATTTTACAGTTTTTCACTGTAGTGCCCCTTTAAATTGAACAGAAAACCCTGGAAAAGAAGGATAATAATAATAAACTAATAAAAGCAACAACCAGGAAAGAAAGAGAGTCCCCCTTAATTAGGATGGCCCCTGCCCATGCTAAAAGGATGTAGTATTCGAGACAGTATCTCATAAGGGATCATCTACAGTATTCTTCAGAAAGGATAGGGACTTTATCGCCGACTTGAAAGTGTGGGTGATCTTGTTATCATCCATAGTCCTCAGTGGCAGTATATTACAGCGCAAATTTCCATTATTTTTCTATACACGTGGCTCATGCTGAATTAAACGATTGACGCTTTTTAGAGACCTCAACAGAATAGTCATTAAACAGTCGAATCTTTGCTCCTTCAAAGTCTACTGGTTGTCCCAGATCTCTAAATGCACGCAGAATTTCGTTTTTTTTCCCCTGCAAAATCTAGATAGCGTGCAAGAACCAGGCAGGGGGGTTGGGGCGGGGCACCGCGTTGTTTGGTGTCAGTCTGGGTGCAACTCTGTCTGCCCGCTCAACTTTGCAGCCCCTCTTAAAGCCCAGCAATTTGGGAAGGGTAACCGAGCTGAACTCTCGTAGTGCATTGATTCAGGTATCCTCACCACGAGATTATTACGACGTGACCGCTTTTCAAGATTCTGAAGCTTTTCTTTTATTTGCTTATTTTCCTCTGCAAGCTTTTTACAATTTCCTAACTCCTTGGCCCGCTCATCTTTAATAGTTTGTATACGGAACTCAGCATGATCAAGTCTCTGGCCATGAGCCTGTAATATGCCATTTTTAACCTGAATGGATTGATCTAATGTAGCCTGCAGCGTTGCCTGCAGTTCAGTGGCCAGCTTCCTAGCAACCTTCAGGGCTAGCTTTTTATAGTCTATTGCCACCTTTCCTCTCTCACCTCTAAGAGGAGCATGCAGGTCATCATCGGTGTCCCATTCGGCTGTCCGCTGTGGATTGGAATCCCAGTCCGGGGATCTGTGCTGCGTCGCTTGTGGGAAAGCCGCACTGGCGTCCATGATGGATTCCTCCTCCTCCGGCGTCTGTTTCCCGAGTGGCAGGCCGCAGCAAATAGCGGTCCATCGGCAGGAGAGCGGATGTCAGCGGGACCTGTGCTACCTCCAGATGCACTTGGGGAGAAAGTGGGGGCGCTTTCTATGGTGTGCTATCCGCTGGAAGGGGCTAGGCTAGCAGAGCGCCACAATCAGCCGCTTTTTATGCAGGAGCCGGAACCGGAAGTCAAAGTTCTGTTCTTGTTTGATAAAATAATTGCAGTCTCTGTTGTTGGCATGATCATTGTTATTTTACCAAAAGTTTAAATTTCCTTTAACCATTACTTACACTTAAAACTAACCTTCACGCTAACTGAATTCTAAAACTACCCCCACTGAATAGTAATCTAAAGTAAGATATTCCCCCTAAACTAAGCTAAAACATGACTACTAGCTAGAAATTCTCATTTATACACATTTGTAAAGCGGGTTTCACATGTTCCTTTGGTGGCTTAAATGCAGCTGTCATAGTTCCAGCTAACAACCAAGCTTCTTCATTCCTGTGTTGGCTTACGATTTATTGTTAGATCTATGGCTGGGCATGGACATACTTATTTTTCTGCCTAATTTTATCCCATACAGCTAAGTGGGACTTTAAAGGGGTATTTATCAATATGCCATTTTGAAAAACAAGGGGTTAAATAGAGAATGCCGAAGACAGGTCATTCAATGGTAGTTAAAATCATAGCTTTATTAACAAATATAACAAATTATCAAAAAACATCACACATGACAAAGACATGTTTAAAAGTACAAAAATAGTACACTTTAAAGGAGAAGCATGTTATAGTGTTGTATTGAATCAAATAAGTAGAGTACAGATATAGCTGATTTGTCCCACTCATGTTTACAGAATAGGATCTAATACAGGATAATTCTCCTTTTTTAGGGAATAGTTCTCCTCACCCGGAGATCCCTATGGAGCAAAGGTGCCTGTTTCAATATTTAAGTGTTTTATACATGCAAAAGTTGAGCAAAGACATTCATAAATCTCAATGCAATTCATGAAACATCTATACTGTAGTAGAGAGAGGCGTCTAACTTGCGGCTAGTAGCATCTTTTGGCACTTTTACCTGGCCTGAGGTAGTTGACACGTACCCACGAAATGCGTTTTGCCAGTGCATAACAATAATAATAATTAATCTAATACACTAATTTGCCTTCATTGAGGTAAGCCACCTCACCCTTTTTTTATTTTATGTTATCATATCGTATGAATTTTTGAGATAAGGAATAGGAGAGGTATGCCACGAAGGAGCACAAATATTAGTTTCAAAATGCAAAAACGTTATTGTACATATATTGACAGTTATTAAAACCATATAAAATCAAATGTCAGCATCCTCCCCACTCTCCCAAAGAACCCCTATGCTACCCAGAAAAAATCCAACAACAATATGTTCAGAAGAAAAAATCTTAGGAGTTATGGAAGCTTCATCAAAAAAGGTTTAAACCAATCAAAAAGCTGCACAGTAGAAGCAGAGCAATTGTCAGTTCAGAAAAGGTTTGCTTTAAAGGGAACCTGAAGAGAGTAAAATTATTTAAAATAAACACATGATGTAGCTGCAAATGAATATTACATACTAACCTCACCGTCAGTTCCTCTCAGAGGCTCACCATTTTCTTCTTACAGTGATCCCTTCCAGTTCTGACAATATTTTGTCAAAACTGAAATATAACAGTTGGTGTCAGTTATATATCAGTAGCTGTCAGTTACAACTGAATGTGCTAGGTAATGTCCATGTATCCCTATGGCGGTGATATGACAGTTTAACAGTGTGCTGACCAGGAAGCTGTTATGGGGTAATGGCCATTTTTAAAATGGAGGATGGAGAAATCCATTGATCACAGTGGACAAATGGGACGTAGGAGAGGGGAAAGAAAGTAGTAGACTACACAGGAGGTAAGTATGACCTGTGTATGGTTATTTTGACTTTTTATTTTCAGTTCAGGTTCTCTTTAAATAAACAGCTGTATAGCAAGCTTGAAAAAGGTGTTAGCAATTCCTTCACTTCCAGATGAGCATACACATAGATAGAAGAGACACAGTGGACTAGTGAGGTAATCCTCCATTAGGTCCTATCATTTGGGCTATAGTCCATTCAGCAACACAATCCTCTGCATAAGTTCAAGCTGTAGAGTTGAATTAAAGCCTTTAGTAGCAGGTTAAAAGCAAGGAAGCATGAATCAGCCAGCAGTATGCAAAGCAAGCACTGAGCAGTAGCAGTGTATCCCTCCTTGGTTCCCAAGCAAGTTCAAATTGCATTCAGAAGCAAACTCAGATTGCACTTGGAGACAATTATAATGCTGTATAGCTTAGCAATCACTGGGTTAGACACATACAGTTCAATGTAACCAGGCTCAACCATGTGTATGTGAAAATGCTGCTAGTGCTGGCATATTGAATTATTGATATTTATATTGAATATTTATTTGATTTTAACGTATGTTATCATATCTGTGCGCATCTCCCCCCCATCCCCACCTTGTACCAATACAGTAGTGTTCACTTCTTCAGGAGAGAATGCTGACGTCATGTGAGTAAAGCGGGTTTCAAAGTAAGTCTGGGTTCCCATGTGGTTCAATTTATGACTGACATATCGAAAACAGATTGGATCACAATCTGATGGAGTCCAAGCAATTAGGTACCCTTTCTGCTATGTCCACAACAAGTTAGGCAGAGTAGCTAAGTTGAATCAGTTTTTTTAAGTTTTTCTGTTTTAACCCTCTGGGCGATACAATTATATCGCCCAGGAGGTGGCGCAGCACTATTTTTTTAAATTTTTTATTTTTTAAATCATGCCCAGGGCTCGCTACATGATAGCCGCAGCGCAGCGGCATCCCCCCACCCACTCCGATCGCCTTTGGCGATCAGAGTAAGCAGGAAATCCCGTTCAGAACGGGATTTTCTGCTGAGCTTCCCCGGTCGCCATGGCGACGGGGCGGGATGACGTCCCCGACGTCTTGGACGTCGTGACGTCAGAGGGAGTCCCGATCCACCCCTCAGCGCTGCCTGGCACTGATTGGCCAGGCTGCGCAAGGGGTCGGGGAGGGGGGGGGGCTGCGCGGCACGGCGAGCGGTGGCGGATCGGCGGCGAGCGGCGGCGATCAGAAGTTACACGCAGCTAGCAAAGTGCTAGCTGCGTGTAGCAAAAAAAAATTATGCAAATCGGCCCACCAGGGCCTGAGAAATCCTCCTGCGCGATATACCCCGAGCTCCGCTCGGGATTATCGCTCAGGAGGTTAAACAGTATAGAGAAAAGTTTAAACACATTTGCACTTTCATATTAACATCAATTTCATTTTGCAACAGTATTAGACAAAACAGTTGACATAAGCGTGACAGAAGAATGGTCGATCATGTTTAACCTTAACAGGTAACAAAGTTAAACTCACTATATAAATCCTTTAGATGAGTACCAGTGAACAGGTATTCACCTATTTCTAAGCCTCTATCGGCCGGGTGAATTTTTGTTATCCAGAGAGACAAATTATGTTCTTTGCACAACCTATAGTAAAAATATATAACTCTTCAATAGCAAGAAGGCAATTAACTAATCAGGTGTGGTGTCAAAAATACAAAACCATAAATATACAAGAGGACCAAGGGCACCTCGTCCACCAGGCCGAACCAATTGGTCGCCTGGGGCGCTGTGCGATGGAGGGCGCTGCCCCAGGTGGGGGGGGGGGGACCGTGCCGACCCCCAGGTAGTGAACTGGCCACGGCATCTATTAGACTGCGGAGTCAGAGAAGGGCTATGGGAAGATGGCGTCCGAAGTCCTGCTCTGGAAACTATTTGTGTCTCCAGTACAGGGCTTCGGGTGCCATCTTCCCGTAGCCCTGCTCTCTGCCTGTCAGTGCCGGACTTTCACAGCTGGAGCGGGGAGCTGCGCGCCGGGAGAGAAGACTTCTGCAGGAGGTGAGTAAATGCTTCTTTTTTTTACAGGTCCAATGATTTTCTGGTGAAACACTACACACAAGACGATTATTTTCTAGTGAAGGATTGACACATTACGATTATTTTCTAGTAAAACATTCCCACATTACGATTATTTTATGGTGAAACATTGTGTTATGAATATTTTCTGGTGAAAGATTGTCGCATTACGATTATTTTATAGTAAAACACTGCCCACATTATTATTATTTTCTAGTGAAAGATTGCCACATTATTTTCTAGTGAAGCCTTGCTGCATTACGATTATTTTCTGGTGAAAGATTGTCACATTACTATTATTTTCTAGTGAAACATTGCTGCATTACGATTATTTTCTGGTGAAGGATTGCCACATTACGATTATTTTCTGGTGAAATATTGGCGCATTACGATTATTTTCTAATGAAACATTGCTGCGGTACAATTATTTTCTGGTGAAAGATTGCCACATTACGATTATTTTCTAGTGAATCTTTGCTGCGTTTCGATTATTTTCTGGTGAAAGATTGCCACATTACGATAATTTTCTAGTGAAACATTACTGCATTACGATTATTTTCTGGTGAAAGATTGCCGCATTACAATTATTTTCTGGTGAAACGCTGCCCACACTACGATTATTTTCTGATAAAACATTGCTGCATTACGATTATTTTCTGGTGAAAGATTGACACATTACGATTATTTTCTAGTGAAACATTGGTGCATTACAATTATTTTATGGTGAAACATTCTGCATTATGAATATTTTATGGTGAAAGATTGTCACATTACGATTATTTTATGGTGAAACGCTGCCCAAATTATTATTATTTTCTAGTGAAAGATTGCCACATTATTTTCTAGTGAAGCCTTGCTGCATTATGATTATTTTCTTATGAAAGAGTGCCGCATTACGATTATTTTCTGGTTAAACATTGCTGTTACGATTATTTTCTGGTGAAAGATTGCCACATTACGATTATTTTCTGTTGAAACGCTGCCGACATTATGATTATTTTCTGATGAAACATTGCAGTATTGTGATTATTTTCTGGTGAAAGTTTGACACATTACGATTACTTTTTGTTTTCTAGTGAAACATTGCTGCATTATGATTGTTTTCATGGGGGGGGGGGGGGGGCACCACCCGGGGGGGGGGGGGCACAGGTTTTCTCGCCTGGAGTGAAGAAATGACTATAGGCGCCCCTGAAGAGGACATGCACACCGAGCTTTTTCGAATGCAAGTAAAAAATGGTATTATAGTCAAAAAAGTAAAATGTATTGGCCTGACATCAGTGCCAAATAAGCAAAGGTGTACATCATATACAAATATACATAGGAAATGTCACAGAGACATAAATTGTGAAAAATGCAAAAGATCATATGACTACACACTACAATATAATGGCATAAATTGCATAGAGTAGTAATACCACAGAAATGGTTGGTCATGTGTAGTAAAACAAATGTGAAGCCAATGTCCATTAGTGGGGGAGGGGGGGGGGGAGAGCCCACCCAATATAAGCATAGTCCAGCAAAATTTGTATATGCAAACAGTCTCTTAGCAAAGAATGCAGAATGAGAGGAGGTGCTGACACCCTCTTATTACCCAGACCTGATGTCAGTGTTTCGGAGAGACTCTCCTTTGTCAATGGGTACAGCGGCAGGCAGGCAACCACAGCAGGAGAGCAGCATCTCTCCACTATCCTGCTTTGGTTGCCTGCCTACCGCTGTACCCATTGACAAAGAAGATTCTCTCCGAAATGCTGATGTCGGGTCTGGGTAATAAGAAGGTGTCCTCCTCTCATGATATGATTGTTTGTATTTTTCATGATTTATGTGTCTGTGACCTTTCCTATGTATATTTGTATATAATTTACTTATTTGGCATGTAGGGCCAATACATTGTACTTTTTTGACTATAATACAATTTTTTACTTGCATTCGAAAAAGCTTGGTGTGCGTGTCCTCTTGTACATATATGAATTTCTGTTATCCTAATAGTTGTTAGCTGTATGAGCCCTGCCTCCAGTGAGGTGGGGTTTACTTGAATGGAATTTTTTACATTTTAAAAGGGAACCAAAAGTTAGAGGAATACACATTTTCATACCCTTATAAACAATGCCTGTAATCCTTCCACTTCATACTTCCTTTAAGCAGATGACAAATTGAGGACACCAGTGGCGTTCCTACTGTAGGGCGCAGGGGGGCGTGGCGCACCGGGTGATGGACAGCTAGGGGGGTGTCGCCACGACCCCCCACAGCAGCAGAGCAGAAGGGGATTAGCGGAAGCACAGTGGGCGGCATTGAAGGCGGAGATCTGTGACGACATGACCCTGCCAGCTCTTGGAACGCGGAAGTGGTGAGTAATTCTCCACATGCCTCCTCGCCGCCCCTGCACTTGCCGCCGGTAATCTATGGAGGGGGAGAGAGGCAGAAGGAGGGGTCCCAGGTGAGGGAGGGAGGGGGGATATGTCCCCCCTCCCCACTGCTGCCCCTCCTTCTAGTGGTGCTTCCCCCCTCCTGGGGCAACTAAACTAGCTATACTGGGGCAACTAAACTAGCTATACTGGGGGCAACTAAACTAGCTTTACTGGGGGCAACTATACTAGCTATACTGGGGGCAACTATACTAGCTATACTGGGAGCAACTAAACTAGCTATACTGGGGCAACTATACTGGGGGCAACTATACTAGCTATACTGGGGGCAACTATACTAGCTATTCTGGGGACAACTATACTGGGGGAAACTGTACTAGCTATACTGGGGGCAACTATACTAGCTATACTGGGGGCAACTGTAATAGCTATACTGGGGGCAACTAAACTAGCTATACTGGGGGCAACTATACTAGCTATACTGGGGGAAACTGTACTAGCTATACTGGGGGCAACTATACTAGCTAATACTTTAAATTACAGTTAGCTCTGCCCTCATCCGGTCATGACCACGCCCATTTTCCATGCCCATTTTTTAGGGGGGGGGTGTCTTTTAATGCCCAGTACCGGGTGCCAAATGCTCTAGGTATGCCACTGGAGGACACCAAGGATGGTAATATTTTTATGACAAACATACTGCATTTTACAACATGTAAAGCATGTATATGTAGAATCTGTAAACCTGTGAATAGTACAAAATCACCTCACTTTTGTAAAGTGTGCTCAGCAAGATGTGTGCACCATGTAATTATAAGGTAAATATTTAGTGTTCTTTATGGGAATCGGCTTTACAGGCCTCATTGTTTTCAACGCATTTCCACAAGAGAAGAATTACACTAAAAATGTAAATGAGCTATTTATAGTATTCCAGGCTGTGGTGGGTACTAGTTTGCGTCTACCTGGGAGCAATTAATAGCATCTAACATGTCGTGTGCAATCTGCCATTACATTACCTTTGAACTGCCTCTATTAAACAGGATACCAGTCTGCACTGCTCAGCCCTCACATTTGTTTTAGTCTTTTCTTATTTAAAGACACATCAAAGATGTGTTTATGTGCGGAAAGCATTCTTGGCCTGATTAAACACCTCTCTTGACAGCAATCTGGAAAAGAGATTGATAAGCGTATTTTTCGTGGCCGTACATGGAACCGTGGAACAATTGCAGACTTCCAGGGGGCTGTTGTGCAAAACTTCCATTATAAAGCTTCCATAAACTTACACAATCCTTCATATTTATCTTTTTCCCCTGCTGTACAAATACTCACATCACAAGAAAACCTTTGATGTATTGTTGGGGAATTAAGAATAATAGGATGGCTGAGTACATTCTGCATATAAAGACTAATTCTCATTACCCAAACAAGTCTTAAAATAAATTATTTTGAATGTGCTGTGTAGCTATCCTTGGAGTCAGAAATTTAACGCAAATTTAGCTTTGCAGTTTGTGATTTATGGGTGTCTATAGACAATTCCTGATGCTTGGATTTTAATGTGGTTTATATTTATTGTCTTAACTTTCTGACAAAAGTTCTAGCGCTAACCAATATGTGGTGATTTTCAAGGAAATTGACTATGCACAGCTCAGTCTTACCTTAAAGAGGAGCTGTTAGGTATAGGGTCTCAGAGAAAAAAACACATATATCAGTAGCTAAATATTGACTGTACTTACATTACCTATGCATGTGGGCAGCACGGTGGCATAGTGGTTAGCTCTCTCACCTTGCAGCGCTGGGTCCCTGGTTTGAATCCCAGCCAGGGCACTATCTGCAAAGAGTTTGTATGTTCTCTCCGTGTCTGCGTGGATTTCTTCTGGGCACTCCGGTTTCCTCCCACATTCCAAAAACATACAGATAAGTTAATTGGCTCCCTCTAAAAATTAGCCCTAGACTACAGTACTTACACTTCATAATATAAACATATGGCAATGGTAGGGATTAGATTGTGAGCTCCTTTGAGGGACAGTTAGTGACAAGATATATATATACACTGTACAGCGCTGCGTAATATGTCGGCGCTGTATATAATTACTAAATAATAATAATTAAAAAATAATAATTTCACTGTCCACGTTTGGATCTCACAGAATTTTTATATAGTATTTGAAGAGAATGATGCTCCTGACAGCTCATGGCAGGTTCCATCTTTGTCTGTCTTGTATGAAGCCAATTGTGATGTAATATCCTCCCTTACCTTGCTTCCTGATGATTCGACTAAAAAAAAAGATCAGGATCAAAGATCCTAATGGTTCATGATCCGGACAACACTACTGTGCAGTGAATATTAATTAGCCATGTGGCTAGGAACAATAGCGGACTCACGGAGTATACTCTAACAGAACATGTGCCCTGTGAACAGCACATTGATTTTTCAGTGCTGGCTGCTGTTACAAGCTGCTGTAACATGAGCCTGTAACTTCCCACTGTGAAAGCAGCCTTAGGGCGGAATTGGGAAATGAAGGGGAGGACCAAGGGAGTGCACTGGGGCGAAGAAGCAGCCCCAGAATGCTTTGCAGTATCTGTTATGCATCCTGCCGGCCTACTTAGGTGCTTGGGAATACAGAGCCTTGCTGTTCAGCAAACATCAAAGTAAGAGAGACTTTTAACTTCAGTATTGCCTTTTTGGCTTCCTTCTAAACTGTTTAACACAGGAGAATAGAGGTTTAAATTAGCTTTTGCAGCCTGACAGTTACTCTTTAATAGTTCACTAGTTTAACTTGAAGTGAGTGTAAAGCCGGGGAAAAAAAGTCAGATGCTTACCTATGGACAGGGAGGGCACTGGATCCTATGGAGGATCCTATGGAGCCTTCCCTGTCGTCTCTTTCTTCCCTCATTCCAGCGTTCTCACCGCCGTTGTGTGCACTCGATAGGGATGGTGCTGCCTTGGAGAACTCACGAAGTATGTGATCAGTTTGATCAGCTGATAGATTTGTAAGGTTCTGATTTGCTTTGATGACTTCCTGGTTTCATGCATGACCAGCAAATCAGAGCTTTACAAATCTATCAGCTATTCAAACTGATCACATGCCTCTCTGTGAGTTCTCCAATGCAGGGCCATCCCTAGCACTCGATCAATTGGTTGAATAAACGTCTTTGAGCCCTTGGGAGACTTTGGAAGTGCTCATGTCCCTAGTACTTCTGAAGATAGGAAGCTCCATAATGTGCATGCGTGAGCGTGCTTGCGCAGTACAGAGCCGCCCGTCTTTGGAAGTACTTATGTACATGGGGGTGACGGCTCTGGAACTAGGGGTACAAGAGAGGCCAGGGAAGGTTCTGTAGGATCAAGAGCCTTCCCTGTCTATAGGGAAGTATCTAACTTTAACCATTTCCAATCTTATGTAGGACTGTGTCCCACATTGACATTTTCCAGTATAGGCCAAATGTTGGGCATAGTCGGGCATAGAGAAACAAAAATCTGATGAGACAAAGATTGAACTCTTTGGTGTGAATGGCAGGCATCACGTTTGGAGTAAACAGGGCACTGTTCATCACCAGGTCAATACCATCCCTACAGTGAAGCATGTGGTGGCAGCATCATGCTTTTGGGCGGGTTTTCAGCCGCAGGAACTGGGAGACTAGTCAGGATAAAGGGAAAGATGACTGTAGCAATGTAAAGAGACTTACTGGATGAAAAACTGATCCAGAGCACTCTTGAACTCAGACTGGGACTACGTTTCATCTTTCAGCAGGACAATGTCCCTAAACACACAGCTAAGATATTAGGAGTGGCTTTAGTAAAACTCTGTGAATGACCTTGAGTGGTCCAGTCAGAGCCCGTACTTGAAGCCAAATCTCTGGAGAGATCGTAAAATGGCTGTGCACCGATGCTTCCCACTCAACCTGATGGAGCTTGAAAGGTGCTGAAAAGAGGAATGGGGGAAACCGGCCAAGGATAGGTGTGCCAAGCTTGTGGCATCGTATTCAAAAAGACTTGAGACTGTAATTGCTGCTACAGGTGCATTGACAAAGTATTGAACAAAGGCCATGAATACTTATATATTGTACATTATTATTATTTAGTATTTATATAGCGCCAACATCTTCCGCAGCACTGTACCGAGTATATATAGTCTAGTCACTAACTGTCTCTCAAAGGAGCTCACAATATAGTCCCTACCATAGTCATATGTCTACTGTATGTATGTATAGTGTAGTGCATGTATATTTTAGTCTAGGGCCAATTTAGGGGGAGGCCAATTAACTTATATGTATGTTTTTGGAATGTGGGAGAAAACCGGAGTTCCCAGAGGAAACCCACACAGATACAGGGAGAACATGCAAACTCCTTGCAGATGTTGACCTGGCTGGCATTCGAACCGGAGACCCAGCACTGCAAGGCAAGTGTGCTAACCACTACGCCACTGTGCTGCCCATACATGTGATTTCTCTCTCTCTTTTTTTTTTTTTTTTTTTTTTTAATAAACGTATTATTTAACATTATTATTTAGTATTTATAGATCGCTGACACCTTCCACAGGACTGTACAGAGTATATTGTTCTGTCACTTAAAGAGAACCCGAGGTGGGATTTAATTATGTTACTGGGGCACAGAGGCTGGTTGTGCACACTAAGACCAGCCTCCGTTGCCCCATAGTGTGCCTCCATGTCCCCCCTGTGCCTCCATGTTCCCTCCGCTGATAGGAGGGAAGTGACGCGGGCGGGTAGCGCCGATGCGGAGGAGGCGGGGGAGCGGCGCTGACTGACAGCACATAGGTAAACATTGTGCTGGCGATGCGCTGCGTGTCGCCAGCACAGCGGGGGCATAGCGGAGCGCAGGGGGGACATGGAGGCACACTATGGAGCAACGGAGGCTGGTCTTAGTGTGCACAACCAGCCTCTGTGCCCCAGTAACATAATTAAATCCCACCTCGGGTTCTCTTTAACTGCCCTCAGAGCAGCTCACATTCTAATCCCTACCACAGTCATACTATAGGTCTATGTATGTATCATAGTCTAGGGCAAATTTTATGTATAGTGTATAGTGTATTGTATAGGCGCTTTATAAATAAATAAATAAATAGAGTATGGATCGTAGTCTAGGGCCAATTTAGGGGGAAGCCAATTAACCTATTTGTGTTTTTGGAATGTGGGAGGAAACCAGAGTGTTCTGAGGAAACCCACACAGACACAGGGAGACAGGGAGAACATGCAAACTCTGTGCAGATAGTGCCCTGGCTCGGATTCGAACTAGGGAACCAGCGCTGTAGAATTCTGAGGGAAAAAAAATAATTTAATGCATTTTGGAATAAGGCTGTAACATAACAACGTGGAAAAAAGTGATGCGCTGTAAATACATTCTGGATGCACTGTAAATGTGCTGACTACCTGTATATAAGGTGGGCAGTTTAGATGTTTACATGCAGAAATAGACACTACCGGATAATATATAACAACGCATTTTCTGAATCAACAATTACTCTTAGTTTCCCTACCAGTAACTGTTATTTATTTATGTATTTATTTTGATGTTATTTTTTATTTATAGAGTACTGTATTGGTGATAACTACAGCTTTAACTGTAGAATCCACAGCAAGAGTCTGTCTCCCTCCCTCTCTCTTAAAACAGAAAGTATTTGAGATTATTCAGATTGGAGTGAGCATATGATTTCTCCCACAATGCAGCACTGCTGAATATGCAAATCATCCTTTGTTTTCCCTTTAAGTTAAATACACCTCCTGAACCAGTGGGATACAATGATTTGTCAGCTTGTTAGTTGTTCAGAGCCACAATAATCCAACATGCATACAGACATTTTTGGATTGGTTGATCCTCATCAGTGCATGGCATGAATTAATGTAACTCTATGGGGTAGGTCTTTTTTTTGTAATACATCCAGGATGGCCTGAGAAACTCCAGAAGCACTTAGCAGAATCTTATTGTGTGTACACACTTGAAAGATTAATTAAAGATCTTATGCTGGGTACACACGTTGCGATTTCCCACTCGATCCGCGGGATCGATTGGATCGATTCGATTATTTCCAACATGTTCGATCGGGTTTCGAAGGATACAGCCATCGATTTTGCATACTTCATATGACGGCTGTATCCATCGAAACCCGATCGAACATGTTGGAAATAATCCAATTGATCCCGCGGATCGAGCGGGAAATCGCAACGTGTGTACCCAGCATTAGACCAATTTTACCCCCTTCCATGTATTAACCTCAACTTCACATGTAACTTTAACCTTTCATCATGAATAACCCCTATATATTCCTAGTGGTGTGGGTCACCCCGAGCTGCTTGGTTACTCTGTTGTACTGGTCCAAGCCTTATCCCATACAGCCATATCAATCCCTGCCATGTACTGATGAGGGCCAAAAGCCCGAAACATACTGTCTACATGTGGGGTTGGTGTGGCTGTGTAATATTTAAAGCAATAGACTTGCTATACACCAGCGGTTCTGGGTGCTTGTCTAGCTTACAGGGGCGAAAAGAGATAATTTGCATATTCAGTAGTGGTGCATTGTGGGTAACCACAAATGTTCACTTATAGCTGAATTATTGCAAATTTCCTTCTGTTTTAGAAGGCAAATCTCACCATGTAACGATCTTACCAGTCAGTGGCTCCAGCGAGGTCGCAGCCAGCTCTGGAAATGGAGCTTTGCTGACTTCCTACTGCAGCGGCATCCCCGGATCCCCTGTGCTTGTGGCTGAGCGCACCACCAGTCCCCCCAGGCGAACACACGCATCTCTGAGAGGTTCTTATACTCTCAGATGGGCCCCGTGTAATTAGAGTCAGCTGACATGCTTGTGGCTGGAAAGTGTAATGGTTAAGGGCTCTGTCTCTGACACAGGGGACCTGGGTTCAAATCTCGGCTCTGCCTGTTCAGTAAGCCAGCACCTATTCAGTAAGGCGTTTCTTGGGCAAGTCTCCTTAACACTGCTACTGCCTACTTAGTGCGCTCTAGTGGCTGCCTCGCAAGCGCTTTGAGTCCGACAGGAGAAAGGCGCTATACAAATACTGCAATTACAATTATTATAATTTGTCAGCTAACACCTTGCTTGGAAATTGCCTTTGGTCAGCTGGTTTCTGTTATGCTGCTCTGATTGGTTGTTTTCTCCTGGGGGTTGGTCTATGTTCCTTTCTGTCTGTACTTAAACTCCTTGCTGCAGTCTCTCGTTGCCCGTGATAGCAATCACTCAGTGATAAACTTACTGTATTTCAATGCGACTGCCAGACTGACTTAGATACGACTTTAGCTTACTGACCACTCTCTCGCCTAGTCCATTGTACCGCAGCCATCTGATCTTACGTGTATGACCTTAGCCTGTTATTTACTCTGATTCTGCCTAGTCCATTGTACCGCAACCATCTGATCTAACGTGTATGACCTTAGCCTGTTACCGACTCTGATTCTGCCTGGTCCACTGTACTGCAGCCATCTGATTTATCGTGTATGACCCTAGCCTGTTAATGACTATGTCTGTCTCATCCATTGTGTATTGTATCACATAGCATCTAGCGTGATATTATCACGGGCCATTATATGACTTATTATGGAGGAGCTACAACAACAGGTCCTGTTGCTCACAAGGGCTGTTAACCAGCTCACAAAACAAATGGCTGCTCAGCAGGCCCAGTTGGACCATCTGGCTAACGCACAGCCCCATGCTGATCAACCAACAGCTCCTTGTAACGATTGTGGAATTATCTCCGTGGTGAATAGAGAACGCGAACGCTTGCTAAACGGTTACCTCACCGAGTCTACAGCAAGCGTTCGTTCCAGACAAGACAGACAGAAGGAGTAACCAGTAGCAACCGCAGCTCTGTCCTACACTCCCAGACAGAGTACAGAAGGAACCACCACCACTACCGCTAGGGCGAATGCGATC
The DNA here is from genome assembly GCF_040937935.1 of Hyperolius riggenbachi. Taxonomy (NCBI): domain Eukaryota; kingdom Metazoa; phylum Chordata; class Amphibia; order Anura; family Hyperoliidae; genus Hyperolius; species Hyperolius riggenbachi. Next base: position 172,212,593 of record NC_090654.1, on the reverse strand, counting down.
CAAACAGACAGACAGATGGAGCAACCAGTAGCAACCGCTGCTCTGACTTGCACCCCTAAGACAGAGTACAGAAGGAACCACCGCCACTACCACTAGGGTGAATGCGATCCCAACAGACAGAACGATTTCCTGTCGACCGCCGCTGGCGACAGGACAATCACAACAGATAGACAGTACAAGGCAATACAGATAATACAACAACCTGACTACGCTAGAAGGAATGCCTAGTGCACTCCCAAGGAATTACTCTAAGATAATCTTTTTTTTTTTTCTTTTACTTTCAAATATCGTGTTTATTTGTATAAAGAATCGCATTACAGATATATATAAGAAAAAGGAAAGAACTTCAAACATCAGATATCAGACAAGCTTTAGAAAACTGAGACGTATAAGGTACATATAGGTCTGAAAATTAGAGATATATCTCACGTTATCATATAGCGTACCTTAAGAGTTGCTAATACATGTCAAACATCTTGCGATTCTTAAATTGAAGTTGAATGCACAGAGCTACCTTTAAAAAGTACACAAATTGTAACTTTTTAGTAGGAAAATTGTATAGACCCATCAACTAACCTGCTCTGCGCAATATATATAATTATGTAATTTAGAAAGAGGAACGTCCTCCCTCTGAAAAGTAATAAGTGTATATGTATGAGAGTATGTATAGAGTTATAAAATGGTATCTGATAATAAAATAAAATACAATAAAAAGTAACCCTAGAAGAAAAAAGAAGAACAGAAGAACAACGAGAAAATAAGTACTCTACCGTTAATATAATATGGTCCTAGGCCAGTGCCCCGATTCAGGTAATCTATAGTCAAGAGTGTGTAAGGAGAAGTGAGCAATTTGACTTCCAAAGCTATCCTTCCCCTCATACCTTCATAATAGAGTTAAGATGATTCCCATAAGGGGATGTCAACCATTGTGTCCACACTTCATAGAAGTGTGAAGTGTTATCTAGAAGCAGATATGTCAGGTTTAAACAAACATCATTTATTTTACATATCAAAAGATTCCAGTCAATATTGTCTTTTCTCCAAAATTTTGCTATTAGAACATTAGCTGCTGTAATTACCTTCAGCAGGAATCTGTTCTCTTTATTAGAGTTGTGTGGAGTAGACATTTAAAAGAGCGTTTGATGGGGAAGGGAGTATTCTTTTTCCTAAAATTTCACAGCATAGCTGATATGTTTTTTCCCAAAAGTTGGATACCTTTACACATTCCCACCAAATGTGGTATAGAGATCCTTTTGTAGTGCAACCTCTAAAGCAGCTAGCTGAGTTAGATGGGTTAAATTTTGCTAATCTATCTGGGGTAATGTATGCTCTAAAGAGAAGTTTAAAAGACGTTTCAGTAATTGAGACGTTTCTTGAGCATTTTGCTGTTTTAGACCATACTTTATCCCATTCTGCCTCTGTAAGTTCTTGACCCAGATCTTTTTCCCAGTCCAACTGGTATCTCTGTTTAGTATCATCACCCTCCAGGAGTGATTGATAGATAATGGATATTGACTTGTTAAAAATATCATGATTCTTATATGTTTTCTCCAGTAGAGTCATCTTGTTAGGTGTACGGTTCTGTCCCCAGTTGCTTAGAATATAGCTTTTTATCTGTAGGTATCTAAAGTATTCAACTTTTGGGGTATCCATTTTGGCGTATAATTCATGCCAGGTCAATAATTTTCCTCCCGAAATCAGGTCTGCTGGGCAAGTGATACCTGACTTGATCCACCACTCAAAGGCCTCGATTCATCAAGACTTATCGAATTGGTTAACGACAGTTTGGTAAAATACCGAATTCGTTAAGTTGATTTCAGGATTCATCAAATTTATCTACAGCTGTTAGCGAGCATTCGGTAATAATTCGGTAATCATTCGTTAGTGTTGCATTAAAACGGAAGAAAGTGCAATTCATGAAAATGAAAGTGAGCGTGGCTTGGCGTTATATTTAGGATTAGTTATCTCCTTCACTGCTCTGTCGTTATTCCTGTCAGATCATTGCTGACAGAGAAGATCGAGCCATTTGAAGTGGTTATGTATCAGCTGAGAGTGATTCAAAGGTGCAGAAGGGCAAGAATAAGGTCTAGAACTATATCAATTTGCAATAGAATAGATTTATTTGCTATAACAGGACATCTGCATTTCTCTTGAATCATCTTGTAAGAGAACACAGGCAGTGCCAGGGTTAACTAATTTGCTAGCTGCACTATATTTTTTTTTAGAAAAGGCTCTGATCAAATTGTGGGATTGTCCCAAGCCACTTACAGAATCCTGGTCCAGGTGTTAAGCCCTATTCAGAATGTTGCTACGTAGTGTTCAAAGGACTGCCTTTTACCCACAATTCCATGGGAATCTTATGGCCTTGTGTTAAATTACCGCTGTAAAATGGAAATATCGACACGTTACCGAATGGTTACTGAATTGTTATCGAATTCACACCGAATGAGGAAAAACCTTGATGAATACAACTAGAAATCGCTAAACTTCAAATTCGGTAATTTAACAAACTGGAAAAAAGTTATCTCAAAGAGAATAATGAATCGAGGCCAAAGTCTCTACTCGTTAACCCAGGAGTAAAGTTACATAGTTACATAGTTATTTTGGTTGAAAAAAGACATACGTCCATCGAGTTCAACCAGTATAAAGTACAACACCAGCCTGCTCCCTCACATATCCCTGTTGATCCAGAGGAAGGCGAAAAAACCCTTACAAGGCATGGTCCAATTAGCCCCTAAAGGGAAAAATTCCTTCCCGACTCCAGATGGCAATCAGATAAATTCCCTGGATCAACATCATTAGGCATTACCTAGTAATTGTAGCCATGGATGTCTTTCAACGCAAGGAAAGCATCTAAGCCCCCTTTAAATGCAGGTATAGAGTTTGCCATAACGACTTCCTGTGGCAATGCATTCCACATCTTAATCACTCTTACTGTAAAGAACCCTTTCCTAAATAAATGGCTAAAACATTTTTCCTCCATGCGCAGATCATGTCCTCTAGTCCTTTGAGAAGGCCTAGGGACAAAAAGCTCATCCGCCAAGGTATTATATTGCCCTCTGATGTATTTATACATGTTAATTAGATCCCCTCTAAGGCGTCTTTTCTCTAGACTAAATAAACCCAGTTTATCTAACCTTTCTCGATAAGTGAGACCTTCCATCCCACGCATCAATTTTGTTGCTCGTCTCTGCAACTGCTCTCATTCGAACCGGAGACCCAGCACTGCAAGGCAAGTGTGCTAACCACTACGCCACTGTGCTGCCCATACATGTGATTTCTCTCTCTCTCTTTTTTTTTTTTTTTTAATAAACGTATTATTTAACATTATTATTTAGTATTTATAGATCGCTGACACCTTCCACAGGACTGTACAGAGTATATTGTTCTGTCACTTAAAGAGAACCCGAGGTGGGATTTAATTATGTTACTGGGGCACAGAGGCTGGTTGTGCACACTAAGACCAGCCTCCGTTGCCCCATAGTGTGCCTCCATGTCCCCCCTGTGCCTCCATGTTCCCTCCGCTGATAGGAGGGAAGTGACGCGGGCGGGTAGCGCCGATGCGGAGGAGGCGGGGGAGCGGCGCTGACTGACAGCACATAGGTAAACATTGTGCTGGCGATGCGCTGCGTGTCGCCAGCACAGCGGGGGCATAGCGGAGCGCAGGGGGGACATGGAGGCACACTATGGGGCAACGGAGGCTGGTCTTAGTGTGCACAACCAGCCTCTGTGCCCCAGTAACATAATTAAATCCCACCTCGGGTTCTCTTTAACTGCCCTCAGAGCAGCTTACATTCTAATCCCTACCACAGTCATACTATAGGTCTATGTATGTATCATAGTCTAGGGTAAATTTTATGTATAGTGTATAGTGTATTGTATAGGCGCTTTATAAATAAATAAATAAATAGAGTATGGATCGTAGTCTAGGGCCAATTTAGGGGGAAGCCAATTAACCTATTTGTGTTTTTGGAATGTGGGAGGAAACCAGAGTGTTCTGAGGAAACCCACACAGACACAGGGAGACAGGGAGAACATGCAAACTCTGTGCAGATAGTGCCCTGGCTCGGATTCGAACTAGGGAACCAGCGCTGTAGAATTCTGAGGGAAAAAAAATAATTTAATGCATTTTGGAATAAGGCTGTAACATAACAACGTGGAAAAAAGTGATGCGCTGTAAATACATTCTGGATGCACTGTAAATGTGCTGACTACCTGTATATAAGGTGGGCAGTTTAGATGTTTACATGCAGAAATAGACACTACCGGATAATATATAACAACGCATTTTCTGAATCAACAATTACTCTTAGTTTCCCTACCAGTAACTGTTATTTATTTATGTATTTATTTTGATGTTATTTTTTATTTATAGAGTACTGTATTGGTGATAACTACAGCTTTAACTGTAGAATCCACAGCAAGAGTCTGTCTCCCTCCCTCTCTCTTAAAACAGAAAGTATTTGAGATTATTCAGATTGGAGTGAGCATATGATTTCTCCCACAATGCAGCACTGCTGAATATGCAAATCATCCTTTGTTTTCCCTTTAAGTTAAATACACCTCCTGAACCAGTGGGATACAATGATTTGTCAGCTTGTTAGTTGTTCAGAGCCACAATAATCCAACATGCATACAGACATTTTTGGATTGGTTGATCCTCATCAGTGCATGGCATGAATTAATGTAACTCTATGGGGTAGGTCTTTTTTTTGTAATACATCCAGGATGGCCTGAGAAACTCCAGAAGCACTTAGCAGAATCTTATTGTGTGTACACACTTGAAAGATTAATTAAAGATCTTATGCTGGGTACACACGTTGCGATTTCCCACTCGATCCGCGGGATCGATTGGATCGATTCGATTATTTCCAACATGTTCGATCGGGTTTCGAAGGATACAGCCATCGATTTTGCATACTTCATATGACGGCTGTATCCATCGAAACCCGATCGAACATGTTGGAAATAATCCAATTGATCCCGCGGATCGAGCGGGAAATCGCAACGTGTGTACCCAGCATTAGACCAATTTTACCCCCTTCCATGTATTAACCTCAACTTCACATGTAACTTTAACCTTTCATCATGAATAACCCCTATATATTCCTAGTGGTGTGGGTCACCCCGAGCTGCTTGGTTACTCTGTTGTACTGGTCCAAGCCTTATCCCATACAGCCATATCAATCCCTGCCATGTACTGATGAGGGCCAAAAGCCCGAAACATACTGTCTACATGTGGGGTTGGTGTGGCTGTGTAATATTTAAAGCAATAGACTTGCTATACACCAGCGGTTCTGGGTGCTTGTCTAGCTTACAGGGGCGAAAAGAGATAATTTGCATATTCAGTAGTGGTGCATTGTGGGTAACCACAAATGTTCACTTATAGCTGAATTATTGCAAATTTCCTTCTGTTTTAGAAGGCAAATCTCACCATGTAACGATCTTACCAGTCAGTGGCTCCAGCGAGGTCGCAGCCAGCTCTGGAAATGGAGCTTTGCTGACTTCCTACTGCAGCGGCATCCCCGGATCCCCTGTGCTTGTGGCTGAGCTCACCACCAGTCCCCCCAGGCGAACACACGCATCTCTGAGAGGTTCTTATACTCTCAGATGGGCCCCGTGTAATTAGAGTCAGCTGACATGCTTGTGGCTGGAAAGTGTAATGGTTAAGGGCTCTGTCTCTGACACAGGGGACCTGGGTTCAAATCTCGGCTCTGCCTGTTCAGTAAGCCAGCACCTATTCAGTAAGGCGTTTCTTGGGCAAGTCTCCTTAACACTGCTACTGCCTACTTAGTGCGCTCTAGTGGCTGCCTCGCAAGCGATTTGAGTCCGACAGGAGAAAGGCGCTATACAAATACTGCAATTACAATTATTATAATTTGTCAGCTAACACCTTGCTTGGAAATTGCCTTTGGTCAGCTGGTTTCTGTTATGCTGCTCTGATTGGTTGTTTTCTCCTGGGGGTTGGTCTATGTTCCTTTCTGTCTGTACTTAAACTCCTTGCTGCAGTCTCTCGTTGCCCGTGATAGCAATCACTCAGTGATAAACTTACTGTATTTCAATGCGACTGCCAGACTGACTTAGATACGACTTTAGCTTACTGACCACTCTCTCGCCTAGTCCATTGTACCGCAGCCATCTGATCTTACGTGTATGACCTTAGCCTGTTATTTACTCTGATTCTGCCTAGTCCATTGTACCGCAACCATCTGATCTAACGTGTATGACCTTAGCCTGTTACCGACTCTGATTCTGCCTGGTCCACTGTACTGCAGCCATCTGATTTATCGTGTATGACCCTAGCCTGTTAATGACTATGTCTGTCTCATCCATTGTGTATTGTATCACATAGCATCTAGCGTGATATTATCACGGGCCATTATATGACTTATTATGGAGGAGCTACAACAACAGGTCCTGTTGCTCACAAGGGCTGTTAACCAGCTCACAAAACAAATGGCTGCTCAGCAGGCCCAGTTGGACCATCTGGCTAACGCACAGCCCCATGCTGATCAACCAACAGCTCCTTGTAACGATTGTGGAATTATCTCCGTGGTGAATAGAGAACGCGAACGCTTGCTAAACGGTTACCTCACCGAGTCTACAGCAAGCGTTCGTTCCAGACAAGACAGACAGAAGGAGTAACCAGTAGCAACCGCAGCTCTGTCCTACACTCCCAGACAGAGTACAGAAGGAACCACCACCACTACCGCTAGGGCGAATGCGATCCAAACAGACAGACAGATGGAGCAACCAGTAGCAACCGCTGCTCTGACTTGCACCCCTAAGACAGAGTACAGAAGGAACCACCGCCACTACCGCTAGGGTGAATGCGATCCCAACAGACAGAACGATTTCCTGTCGACCGCCGCTGGCGACAGGACAATCACAACAGATAGACAGTACAAGGCAATACAGATAATACAACAACCTGACTACGCTAGAAGGAATGCCTAGTGCACTCCCAAGGAATTACTCTAAGATAATCTTTTTTTTTTTTCTTTTACTTTCAAATATCGTGTTTATTTGTATAAAGAATCGCATTACAGATATATATAAGAAAAAGGAAAGAACTTCAAACATCAGATATCAGACAAGCTTTAGAAAACTGAGACGTATAAGGTACATATAGGTCTGAAAATTAGAGATATATCTCTAGTTATCATATAGCGTACCTTAAGAGTTGCTAATACATGTCAAACATCTTGCGATTCTTAAATTGAAGTTGAATGCACAGAGCTACCTTTAAAAAGTACACAAATTGTAACTTTTAGTAGGAAAATTGTATAGACCCATCAACTAACCTGCTCTGCGCAATATATATAATTATGTAATTTAGAAAGAGGAACGTCCTCCCTCTGAAAAGTAATAAGTGTATATGTATGAGAGTATGTATAGAGTTATAAAATGGTATCTGATAATAAAATAAAATACAATAAAAAGTAACCCTAGAAGAAAAAAGAAGAACAGAAGAACAACGAGAAAATAAGTACTCTACCTTTAATATAATATAGTCCTAGGCCAGTGCCCCGATTCAGGTAATCTATAGTCAAGAGTGTGTAAGGAGAAGTGAGCAATTTGACTTCCAAAGCTATCCTTCCCCTCATACCTTCATAATAGAGTTAAGATGATTCCCATAAGGGGATGTCAACCATTGTGTCCACACTTCATAGAAGTGTGAAGTGTTATCTAGAAGCAGATCTGTCAGGTTTAAACAAACATCATTTATTTTACATATCAAAAGATTCCAGTCAATATTGTCTTTTCTCCAAAATTTTGCTATTAGAACTTTAGCTGCTGTAATTACCTTCAGCAGGAATCTGTTCTCTTTATTAGAGTTGTGTGGAGTAGACATTTAAAAGAACGTTTGATGGGGAAGGGAGTATTCTTTTTCCTAAAATTTCACAGCATAGCTGATATGTTTTTTCCCAAAAGTTGGATACCTTTACACATTCCCACCAAATGTGGTATAGAGATCCTTTTGTAGTGCAACCTCTAAAGCAGCTAGCTGAGTTAGATGGGTTAAATTTTGCTAATCTATCTGGGGTAATGTATGCTCTAAAGAGAAGTTTAAAAGACGTTTCAGTAATTGAGACGTTTCTTGAGCATTTTGCTGTTTTAGACCATACTTTATCCCATTCTGCCTCTGTAAGTTCTTGACCCAGATCTTTTTCCCAGTCCAACTGGTATCTCTGTTTAGTATCATCACCCTCCAGGAGTGATTGATAGATAATGGATATTGACTTGTTAAAAATATCATGATTCTTATATGTTTTCTCCAGTAGAGTCATCTTGTTAGGTGTACGGTTCTGTCCCCAGTTGCTTAGAATATAGCTTTTTATCTGTAGGTATCTAAAGTATTCAACTTTTGGGGTATCCATTTTGGCGTATAATTCATGCCAGGTCAATAATTTTCCTCCCGAAATCAGGTCTGCTGGGCAAGTGATACCTGACTTGATCCACCACTCAAAGGCCTCGATTCATCAAGACTTATCGAATTGGTTAACGACAGTTTGGTAAAATACCGAATTCGTTAAGTTGATTTCAGGATTCATCAAATTTATCTACAGCTGTTAGCGAGCATTCGGTAATAATTCGGTAATCATTCGTTAGTGTTGCATTAAAACGGAAGAAAGTGCAATTCATGAAAATGAAAGTGAGCGTGGCTTGGCGTTATATTTAGGATTAGTTATCTCCTTCACTGCTCTGTCGTTATTCCTGTCAGATCATTGCTGACAGAGAAGATCGAGCCATTTGAAGTGGTTATGTATCAGCTGAGAGTGATTCAAAGGTGCAGAAGGGCAAGAATAAGGTCTAGAACTATATCAATTTGCAATAGAATAGATTTATTTGCTATAACAGGACATCTGCATTTCTCTTGAATCATCTTGTAAGAGAACACAGGCAGTGCCAGGGTTAACTAATTTGCTAGCTGCACTATATTTTTTTTTAGAAAAGGCTCTGATCAAATTGTGGGATTGTCCCAAGCCACTTACAGAATCCTGGTCCAGGTGTTAAGCCCTATTCAGAATGTTGCTACGTAGTGTTCAAAGGACTGCCTTTTACCCACAATTCCATGGGAATCTTATGGCCTTGTGTTAAATTACCGCTGTAAAATGGAAATATCGACACGTTACCGAATGGTTACTGAATTGTTATCGAATTCACACCGAATGAGGAAAAACCTTGATGAATACAACTAGAAATCGCTAAACTTCAAATTCGGTAATTTAACAAACTGGAAAAAAGTTATCTCAAAGAAAATAATGAATCGAGGCCAAAGTCTCTACTCGTTAACCCAGGAGTAAAGTTACATAGTTACATAGTTACATAGTTATTTTGGTTGAAAAAAGACATACGTCCATCGAGTTCAACCAGTATAAAGTACAACACCAGCCTGCTCCCTCACATATCCCTGTTGATCCAGAGGAAGGCGAAAAAACCCTCACAAGGCATGGTCCAATTAGCCCCTAAAGGGAAAAATTCCTTCCCGACTCCAGATGGCAATCAGATAAATTCCCTGGATCAACATCATTAGGCATTACCTAGTAATTGTAGCCATGGATGTCTTTCAACGCAAGGAAAGCATCTAAGCCCCCTTTAAATGCAGGTATAGAGTTTGCCATAACGACTTCCTGTGGCAATGCATTCCACATCTTAATCACTCTTACTGTAAAGAACCCTTTCCTAAATAAATGGCTAAAACATTTTTCCTCCATGCGCAGATCATGTCCTCTAGTCCTTTGAGAAGGCCTAGGGACAAAAAGCTCATCCGCCAAGGTATTATATTGCCCTCTGATGTATTTATACATGTTAATTAGATCCCCTCTAAGGCGTCTTTTCTCTAGACTAAATAAACCCAGTTTATCTAACCTTTCTCGATAAGTGAGACCTTCCATCCCACGCATCAATTTTGTTGCTCGTCTCTGCACCTGCTCTAAAACTGCAATATCTTTTTTGTAATGTGGTGCCCAGAACTGAATTCCATATTCCAGATGTGGCCTTACTAGAGAGTTAAACAGGGGCAATATTATGCTAGCATCTCGAGTTTTTATTTCCCTTTTAATGCATCCCAAAATTTTGTTAGCTTTAGCTGCAGCTGCTTGGCATTGAGTATGATTATTTAACTTGTTGTCAATGAGTACTCCTAAGTCCTTCTCCAAGTTTGATGTCCCCAACTGTATCCCATTTATTTTGTATGGTGCTAGACCATTAGTACGTCCAAAATGCATGACCTTACATTTGTCAACATTGAATTTCATCTGCCATGTATGTGCCCATATAGCCATCCTATCCAGATCCTGTTGCAATATGACACTATCTTCCTGAGAGTTAATGATTCTGCACAATTTTGTATCATCTGCAAAAATAGCAACATTGCTCACTACTGCATCTACTAGGTCATTAATAAATAAATTGAAGAGCACTGGACCCAGAACAGACCCCTGTGGGACCCCACTGCTAACAGTCTCCCATTTTGAGTATGATCCATTGACCACAACTCTTTGTTTTCTGTCCATTAGCCAGTTCCCTATCCATGAACACAGACTCTTCCCCAGTCCTTGCATCCTCAACTTTTGCACCAGACTTCTGTGGGGAACAGTGTCGAAGGCCTTTGCAAAGTCCAAGTATATCACATCTACAGCATTCCCAATATCCATATTAGCATTCACTACCTCATAAAAGCTGAGCATGTTAGTCAAACAGGACCTGTCTTTAGTAAACCCATGTTGATGCTGAGAAATAAGATTATTTTCTACTATGAAGTCATGTATAGTATCTCTTAGTAACCCCTCAAATAGTTTGCATACAACTGATGTTAAACTTACAGGTCTATAATTTCCTGGATCAGATTTTTTGCCCTTCTTAAATAATGGGAAAACGTGGGCTGTACGCCAATCCACTGGGACTCTGCCAGTTGCAAGAGAGTCACAAAAGATAAGATAAAGGGGTTTATCTATAACTGAACTTAATTCCCTTAGGACCCGAGGATGCATGCCATCCGGGCCAGGTGCCTTGTCTATTTTTAATTTATTTAGTCTTGCCTTCACTTCTTCCTGCGTTAAGTATTTAATATTACAGTTAGAAGATTGAGACTCTTCCGCCTCTGTAGTTTGCAACAGTGCTGTTTCTTTTGTGAAGACAGAAGCAAAGAAAGCATTTAATAACTCTGCCTTACCTTGGTCATCCACCATTGAGTTCCCATCCTCATCCTTTAGGAGTCCTATACAGTCAACCTTTCTTTTTTTAGAGTTAATGTACTTGTAAAACTTTTTTGGGTTAGATTTGATATCCTTAGCGATTTGTTTTTCAGCTTCAATCTTTGCCTGCCTAATTTCTTTTTTACAATTTTTATTGCACTCCTTATAATTGCTTAGTGCAGCCTCGGTCCCCTCCTGTTTTAAGACCTTATAGGCATTCTTTTTCCTCTTCATTTTATCTTTAACCTTTCTATTCATCCATAGAGGCCTTTTTTTATTCCTAGACATTTTGTTTCCATATGGGATATACATACTACAGTATTGATTGAGTATAAGTTTAAAAGCTTGCCATTTCCCTTCAGTGTCTTCCCCTTGTAGTACATTATCCCAGTTCACCAAACTTAGTGCCTGCCTAATTTGAGTGAACTTTGCTTTTCTAAAGTTCATAGTTTTAGTGGTCCCGCTGCCCCGTGGCCTATCAGTCACCAGCTCAAACGTTATCATGTTGTGATCACTATTTCCCAAATGTTCTTGAACCTGCACATTTGATACATTATCTGGTCTATTAGAAATGATCAGATCCAGTAACGCATTCCCCCTAGTTGGTTCAGTTACCATTTGAGTCAAGTAATTGTCCTGTAGTGCTGCCAGAAATTTGCTGCTTTTACCAGAATGGGTAGCCTCAATACTCCTGTCAATGTCTGGAAAGTTGAAGTCGCCCATAATTATGACCTCATTTTTACCTGCAGCTTTTTCAATCTGCTGTAGTAATAATCGCAGTTCTGCAGCTTCATTAATAAGACGTGGCCTGTAGCATACCCCAATAAGCAATTGGCAGCTTTTATTTCCACCATGAATATTTACCCAAACGGACTCCACATCTTCGCAATCTTCCTCCATCTCATCGTTGAGGACAGCTGTAAGAGAATTCTTAACAAAGAGACAAACCCCTCCACCTTTTTCCCTGTTCTATCCCTCCTAAACACATTGTATCCTTTTAAATTAGCTATCCAGTCATGGCTTTCATCCATCCATGTCTCGGTTATTCCCACAATGTCATAGCCTTTGTCATTCAGAATGAACTCTAGTTCGTCTATTTTATTTGCAAGGCTCCGAGCATTGGTTACCATGCACTTTATATTTTTACCACCACATTTACCAAAGTTAGGGTTATGAAACAGAGGTGAGTATCTGGATAGCTTTAGAACTAGCTTGAACTTGAACTTTAAACAGTTCCATAGTTTTAAAGAGTCTTGTGTTATTGGAGAACCTTGTTTTATAATCTCTTTTGGAACCTCCTGCCACCAAATCATATCCTGAATTTGATATGGGTGAATGTAATCGTTCTCTAGTTCCCTCCATTTTGCTTGATAGCCTCTGAAAGAAGCTCCTAGCTAGTAGTTGCGAGATCCTGGCTGCCTTTAAGTATCTGATTAGATTTGGTATTCCCAAACCTCCCCGTTGTTTTGTCTTAAGCATAATATTTGCCCGGATTCTGGCCTTCTTATACATACATATAAATTTAAAAGACTCTTTTTGGAAGGCTTTGATATGAGCCTTGGGGATTAGCATAGGTATAGATCTAACTCTAAGATAATCTTAACAAATAATTAGCAAAGGCTGAGACTCCAGGTAAGTTAGCAGGAACAAACCATCATGACCAGCAAGGAATTCTGGGAAGAAATGGTTTTTATACTGCAAGCCAGCAGAGGAAGCAGCTAAGCAATCTGCATGACAAGTGGATGCAAATTCCTCCCCAGAACAGCAACTCTGCAGCTTGCAGAGTGGAGACAGGTCTCTTTTCCAGGGACCTGCAGCACTCAGACCTAACAAATGGTCAAACAGCTGTCTCCCTGTGCAGACAGCAGCGCAGATCATTACAGTACCCCCCCCCCCCTCCTGGGACGGCTTCTAGACATCTCTCTCAAAACTGATATTTCCCAAAAAAAATCTGACTGAACACTCATGAAGGTCAGGACAGCCCGACAAGGCCCAATTTTAGAGTCAATCCTCCCGAGACTGAAGTCGTCGGAAGCAGAAGCCACCGAAACATGCCCATCAGTACTACAAGCCTCAGCGTAACACCCATCAGGACTGTGAATGCCAGAGAAGAACCCATCGACACTCTCCGAGCAATACCCACCACCTTCCAGGGACCGTCCAAAAATACCAAACCTCCCACAATACCTATGCGAAGTGTCCCTATCAACACAAAAGCCACTGTTGATCCCATCCAGGGTACCAAGACAGATTTCTCCCAGAATCTCCCAGAACACTTTGAAGCTCCGCAGAGATCCTGTAACGATTGTGGAATTCGTTCCGTGATCAGCGCACAAGACGTGCGCTGACACTGCGGAAATCCTCCACAAGCGTATAATTTGCGGGAACCCAACAAAAGGTGCAATGCACCTGTAGAGGGAAATTCCTGTCGACAGGGGGAGCTGTGGAGTGCAGCGGAACAGCTCCTTTGCCCTGCCACACACGCCAGACAGGAATTGCACGAAGGGACGGAACGCAGGGCAAGATAGCCCTGAAGGAGAGAGAGCAAAGTGACAGATTGTATGTGTGTGCACCAAACTAGTCGCCAACCCGCGACGGTGCATACACAACAGCAGATAGGAAGCAGGAACGCAATCGCGAGAGAGGCGATTGCCAGAGGTGACACAAGGCTACAGCAAGGCAGAGCACAAGAGTAGCAAAGGCACAGCAAATCATACAATGAGGAGATACGGAAAATAACAAACACTAGCTAAACGTGAACACCGCACTCATTCGCAACAGTGCACGCATTTATGCGCGGTCCCCGCGTGATAAGCACAACAGAGACAAGCATGCCTAACTAACCACCGACAGACAAACACGAAACAGAGGACGCGAGCGCTTGCTTAACGGTTACCTCACCGAGCCTCCAGCAAGCGTTCGTAGCAGACAAGACGGACACACGAAAACATGAACAAGCGAGAGATAGGATCCACAGCACTAGCGAAAGTGGCTAGTGCGATCCAGGAAGACAGAACAGAAGGATCCACAGCGCTAGCGCAAGATGCTAGTGCAATCCAGGTACAGAGTAGCAGACCAGAAGGATCCACAGCACTAGCGCAAGATGCTAGTGCGATCCAGGAAGACAGATCAGAAGGGGCTACCAGTAACAACCGCTGTTCCGGTTAGCACCCAGACACACAGAATGATTTCCTGTCGGCCACCGCTGGGACAGGACAATCGCAACAGACAAACAAAACAGATATGCAATCCTAACTGCACTAGGGAAACCTGCCTAGTGCAGTCCCAGGAATTACTCTAGGCTAATCTTCAACAAAGAGCAAGGCTGACACTCCAGGCAAGTGTTACACAGGATCTAACTCTTATGACCAGCAACTTACTGTGGGAAACATAGCTCTTTATAGAGCAAGCCCACAAAGGATGTGGCTAGGCAATCTGCATGACAAACGTATGCAAATTCCTCAGCAGCAAGCGGCACAACTGACAAAAGGTCTCTTTTCCAGAGACCTGCAGAATGCAGACCTGAACAGTGGTCAAAAGGCTGCCTGCCTGCGCAGGCAGCCACGCGGATCCTCACAGATCCCAAGAGGCCAGAACGTTCACCAGGCTCACATGGAGAACTATCAAGAACCCTTATGGAACCTATGACAATTCCGGATTCAGAATTACCAGGACGACCATCAAGATCAGGGCTTTCAGGGACCACTTCTGGGCATGCAGGCAGGCAGGCAAAATCAGAACATGTCTCCAGCGAGGAAGCATCTGAGCATGCTGGTAACCGAGACACACTTGGGCATTCTGGCTCACAGAGCGCATCGGGGAACACTAGCATAAGAGAAACCTCAGGAACTGCCAACCTCAGAGTCTGTCACGACAAGACCAAAACCAGGAGCGGGCAGAGAAACATCACGAGTAGTGGTCACAAGTACTGGTCTTTCAAAAGAAGACTTGGACTCAGACTTAGATTTCTCTGTGACTGTAATATTATCTGACCAAGACTCATTATTGACTACGCATGACTGAAGCTCCGCAAGAGCTGCAAAAGTAGTCAGCATAACAGCAATGCCTACTGAAGTGGGCAAAACCTCAAACGGCCCTGCGGGGCAGGAGGCACCTCCTAAAAGTTCTGCACCGTTTGGGAGGAACTCGGAGACCTCCAGAACATCAAACAAGACTTCAGAAGCATCATTTCCCAAGTTTTCTGACAAAGATTCTGAACTATCCATGTTACAGGGCCGAACATCAAATACCTTCTGCGGACAGGGCAGATGTCCCAGGGATGGTTCCACCATACGCTGGGACTGAATTTCATCTTCAAGAACAGGATGCACAGGAATATCTAGTGAAACCAACACTGACTCTCTGAATCTAGTTTCACTGCAGGCATTATATCGCACAGATTCAAAGTCCACACAAGCAGAAGAAAATCTTTCAAAATTCACACAGGTGTCAACAACAGTGGTACACCCATTCATTTCAGATCGCACAGTATCCAAATTCACTTGCTTTACCCCAGAAAGGCAGGAACAATCATCTGATAACGATATCTCTTTATTGGAATCAATTGGTTGATGTGTGTGCAATTCATCCAAAATCATATGCCACACACAAATCACCGGATCCACAAAACACTCGTCACACTTATCAGATTCAATCAAAGTGTACACAGAATCGATACAAGCATTCGGAATCTCTTCGCTTTCTGCGATGTAAAAATCGCAAAACGCCTTCCAATCAAACTCGAACGCCTCAATCAAAGCCCCAATCTCCCACGGAGCGAATGGAGGCTTAAACAACCCTATATCAAAGAAACCCTCTTATGGGTTGGGATCAGGAACATGCATAGATTTTCTTACTGCTTTAATATAATGTATAATTCTGCCTATAATAGGATCCACATATGCTTTTGCTTTGGGTAATGAAACCTGAGATAAATCGTACAAATTGGAAATTCCCTCTACACTGGGAATTTTGGTTTGGCTGGTCATACTGTAACGATTGTGGAATTATCTCCGTGGTCAGCGCACAAGACGTGCGCTGACGCTGCGGAAGTCCTCCACAAGCATATAAAACGACAGAACCCAGCTTGGTGCAATGCACTTGTAGAGGGAAATTCCCACCAGCAGATGGAGCTGTGGAGTGCAGAGGAACAACCGCTCTGCACTGCCAGAGATGCCAGCTGGGAATTGTACGAATTGCAACAATGCAGGGCAAGATAGCCCTCAGAGAGAGAGAGTGAGCACAGCAACAGAATGTATGTGTGTCCACCAATCTAGTCGCCCCCCCCCCCCCCCCACGGCAATGGTGAACACACAACAGCGGAAACCAAGTGGGAACGCAATCGCAAGAGTGGCGATTGCCAACAGTGACACAAGACCGAATAAAGACAGAGCACAAGTGTAGCAAGAAAGACACAGCAAATAACAATGATCAGAACGCCAAGGAAAATAAGAAACGCACTCGCTAAGCGCGGTCACCACACGAAAAGCGCAACAGCGACAAAGCACGCTAATGGCGCGGTTTCCGCATGAAAAGCACAACAGAGACAAAACACGCCAACCCTAACTAACCAATGTAACAAGAAAATGAATAGAGAACGCGAACGCTTGCTAAACGGTTACCTCACCGAGTCTACAGCAAGCGTTCGTTCCAGACAAGACAGACAGAAGGAGTAACCAGTAGCAACCGCAGCTCTGGCCTACACTCCCAGACAGAGTACAGAAGGAACCACCGCCACTACCACTAGGGCGAATGCGATCCAAACAGACAGACAGATGGAGCAACCAGTAGCAACCGCTGCTCTGGTTTGCACCCCTAAGACAGAGTACAGAAGGAACCACCGCCACTTCCGCTAGGTCGAATGCGATCCCAACAGACAGAACGATTTCCTGTCGACCACCGCTGGCGACAAGACAATTGCAACAGATAGACAGTACAAGGCAATACAGATTATACAACAACCTGACTACGCTAGAAGGAATGCCTAGTGCACTCCCAAGGAATTACTCTAATATAATCTTAACAAACAATTAGCAAAGGCTGAGACTCCAGGTAAGTTAGCAGGAACAAACCATCATGACCAGCAAGGAATTCTGGGAAGAAATGGTTTTTATACTGCAAGCCATCAGAGGAAGCAGCTAAGCAATTTGCATGACAAGTGGATGCAAATTCCTCCCCAGAACAGCCACTCTGCAGCTTGCAGAGTGGATACAGGTCTCTTTTCCAGGGACCTGCAGCACTCAGACCTAACAAATGGTCAAACAGCTGTCTCCCTGTGCAGACAGCAGCGCAGATCATTACACTCCTAATGTTCAGTCTGTACCTCCTCCAACTTCTCCTGTGCAGACTCCTTTGGAGCCTAAAATGCCACTGCCAGAGAAGTTTTCTGGTCAGATTTCTGTAATTTTATGAACAGTTGTCTAACTTACTTTGAGGTTTGCCCTAGGTCTACAGGGTCTGAGACTCAGAAAGTATCCTTGATCAAGTCCCTTCTGCAGGGGGATTCACAGACTTGGGATTATGGCTTACCACCTAATCATGAAGCTCTTACATCTGTGGATAATTTCTTTAGGGCCATGTCTATTATATATTCTGACCCTGATGTTTCTGCTACTGCTGTTTGCAAGTTAAGGGAACTCCGCCAGTGTCGTCGAACTGCAGAGGAATACGCTGCAGAGTTCAGGCGTTGGTCAGTCTCAACCAAATGGAGGGAGGCCGCACTTCTGGACCAGTTTTTGTTTGGTCTATCCTATTATGTATTAGTCAGTCACCCAGACCCACAGACTTTGGAGAATGCAATTTCTCTAGCCATTTGAGTGGATAGGCGAATTAGGCATCAACGGCAGGGTCAGGGTCAACGGCTCAGTTGCCTGTCGTGGGAGTCTCTCGTTCAGGTAACAGTGTGAAGTGTGAAGAAGAACCCATGTAGATAGGGTTTTCCAAACTTTCTCCTACAGAGAAACTCAGAAGACGCAGGGAGGGCCTGTCTCTATACTGTGGTGTCAAAGGACACTTCGTCCAAAATTGTCCTGCAAAGAAGTGGTCGGAAAACTCCAGCGCCAAGGTGAAGTCAGGGGGAACTTCACTTGGGCGATCAGGTTCTTCCCCTCAAAATGAAAAATATACTTTTACCTGTAACCTTACATTGGCAGGATAAGTCTTATCACTGTCAAGCCTTTGTTGATGGCAGCTGTAAATTTTCTTGACTCCACTTTTGCCTCTAAAATTGGAATTCCGGCCTTAAATTTGCAGGACAAGATCTACGTTACTGCTATTGATGATTCGCCTCTTCAGGCAAATCAACCTATTTCCATTTCTCCAAAAATCTCCTTACAGGTAGGGGCATTGCATTTTGAAACTCTACAATTGTATCTGCTCAAAATGCCTTCCAGCCCACTGGTCCTGGGTCTTCCTTGGCTACAGTTACACAACCCACACATTGATTGGTGTTCTGGTCAGCTTGCTAACTGGTCTCCCTATTGCTTTGACAACTGTCTTAACCACTTGAGGACCTAGGGCTTTACCCCCCTTAAAGACCGGCCACTTTTTTTTCCATTCAGACCACTGCAGCTTTCACGGTTTATTGCTCGCTCATACAACCTACCACCTAAATGAATTTTGGCTCCTTTTCTTGTTACTAATAAAGCTTTCTTTTGGTGCTATTTGATTGCTCCTGCGATTTTTACTTTTTATTATATTCATCAAAAAAGACATGAATTTCGGCAAAAAAATGATTTTTTTAACTTTCTGTGCTGACATTTTTCAAATAAAGTAAAATTTCTGTATACATGCAGCGCGAAAAATGTGGACAAACATGTTTTTGATAATAAAAAAACCATTCAGTGTATATTTATTGGTTTGGGTAAAAGTTATAGCGTTTACAAACTATGGTGCAAAAAGTGAATTTTCCCATTTTCAAGCATCTATGACTTTTCTGACCACCTGACATGTTTCATGAGGGGCTAGAATTCCAGGATAGTATAAATACTCACAAACACTGGTCCACATGACAGCCCAGGGGCCCCAGGTCTCTCTCACTCACTGGGGCCCCCAAACCACCATGCGACACCTAGAGGGAAGTGTGGGCAAGCCCTGGGCCTCTCACCTCCAGGGAACTCACCCCACCACCTCTAAACTGAATGCCAACTGCAACAAACACAATTGCTAACTTCCAGTCAGAGCAATATCCTGCCTCTATCTGGCCAGCAGACGCTTGTCAGCCAATCAGGTGCACTGTCATACACCCTTTGCCTGCTGTACCATACCTAGCAGGAATTACATAGATTAGCATTCAGGTGGGAGGCTTCGGTTGGACGCAATCGTGAATTGCGTCGTTTAACAGGGACGCCCCGTGTAGGCACATCTCCCACACGGTCCCCTCCCTAACCACTCACCTGTCAACCGCATCGTAGAAGCTGCAAAAAATAAAATTTAAAGTCACAAACACTGGTCCACATGACAGCCCAGGGGCCCCAGGTCTCTCTCACTCACTGGGGCCCCCAAACCACCATGCGACACCTAGAGGGAAGTGTGGGCAAGCCCTGGACCTCTCACCTCCAGGGAACTCACCCCACCACCTCTAAACTGAATGCCAACTGCAACAAACACAATTTCTAACTTCCAGTCAGAGCAATATCCTGCCTCTATCTGGCCAGCAGACGCTTGTCAGCCAATCAGGTGCACTGTCATACACCCTTTGCCTGCTGTACCATACCATAACAGGAATTACATAGATTAGCATTCAGGTGGGAGGCTTCGGTTGGACGCAATCGTGAATTGCGTCGTTTAACAGGGACGCCCCGTGTAGGCACATCTCCCACACGGTCCCCTCCCTAACCACTCACCTGTCAACCGCATCGTAGAAGCTGCAAAAAATAAAATTTAAAATCACAAACACTGGTCCACATGACAGCCCAGGGGCCCCAGGTCTATAAATACTCCCCAAATGACCCCATTTTGGAAAGAAGACATCCCAAAGTATTCACTGAGAGGCATAGTGAGTTCATAGAAGATATTACTTTTTGTCACAAGTAAGCGGAAAATGACACTTTGTGACAAAAAAAAAAAAGTTTCCATTTTTCTTCTAACTTGCGACAAAAAAAAAATGAAATCTGCCACGGACTCACCATGCCCCTCTCTGAATACCTTGAAGTGTCTACTTTCCAAAATGGGGTCATTTGTGGGGTGAGTTTACTGTCCTCGCATTTTGGGGGGTGCTAATTTGTAAGCAACCATGTAAAGCCTAAAGGTGCTCATTGGACTTTGGGCCCCTTAGCGCAGTTAGGCTGCAAAAAAGTGCCACACATGTGGTATTGCCGTACTCAGGAGAAGTAGTATAATGTGTTTTGGGGTGTATTTTTACACATACCCATGCTGGGTGGGAGAAATATCTCTGTAAATGACAATTTTTTAATTTTTTTTACACACAATTGTCCATTTACAGAGATCTTTCTCCCACTCAGCATGGGTATGTGTAAAAATACACCCCAAAACACATTATACTACTTCTCCTGAGTAGAGATGTTGCGAACTGTTCGCTCGGCGAACATCTCTGGGGCTTTTACTACTTCCGGGTCGCTCTGACCCGGAGTAGTACGCCTGCGCTGCCCGGCGAAGCGCGTCCTAGATCGCGCTCCTGTTGCCGGGCACTCTCTGCGCATGTGCGTGACGTCGTTCATGTATATAGATAGATGTAAACACTGCGTTTGGGTGGTGATCTGATGTCGGATCTGCGGGCGATCTATTGGTGTGGGTGGGTGATCAGATTGCCCGCAAGGGGCAGGTTAGGGGCTGATTGATGGGTGGCAGTGACAGGGGGTGATTGATGGGTGGCAGTGACAGGGGGTGATTGATGGGTGATTGACAGGTGATTGACAGGTGATCAGTGGGTTATTACAGGGAAGAACAGATGTAAATATTGCACTGGCGAATTGATAAGGGGGGTCTGAGGGCAATCTGAGCGTGTAGGCGGGTGATTGGGTGCCCGCAAGGGGCAGATTAGGGTCTGATCTGATGGGTAACAGTGACAGGTGGTGATAGGGGGTGATTGATGGGTAATTAGTGGGTGTTTAGAGGAGAGAATAGATGTAAACACTGCGTTTGGGTGGTGATCTGATGTCGGATCTGCGGGCGATCTATTGGTGTGGGTGGGTGATCAGATTGCCCGCAAGGGGCAGGTTAGGGGCTGATTGATGGGTGGCAGTGACAGGGGGTGATTGATGGGTGATTGACAGGTGATTGACAGGTGATTGACAGGTGATCAGGGGGGATAGATGCATACAGTACACAGGGGGGGGGGGTCTGGGCAGAATCTGAGGGGTGGGGGGGTGATCAGGAGGGGGCAGTGGGCAGGGGGGGGAGATAAAAAAAATAGCGTTGACAGATAGTGACAGGAAGTGATTGATGGGTGATTAGGGGGGTGATTTGGTGCAAACAGGGGTCTGGGGGGTGGGCAGGGGGGGGGGGGGGGTCTGAGGGGTGCTGTGGGCGATCTGGGGCAGGGGGGGGGAAATCAGTGTGCTTGGTGCAGACTAGGGTGGCTGCAGCCTGCCCTGGTGGTCCCTCGGACACTGGGACCACCAGGGCAGGAGGCAGCCTGTATAATACACTTTGTAAACATTACAAAGTGTATTACACACTTTGTATGCGGCGATCGCGGGGTTAACATCCCGCCGGCGCTTCCGTATAACCGGCGGGATGTTGCGGCGGGCGAGCGGTGACAGGCGCCGGCGGAGGATCGCGTCACGGATGACGCGATCGCTCCGCCCATGCCCCTACAAGGACCGCCGCCTTTGGGCATGAGCTGGTCCTTGCGGGGTCCACTTCCCGGCCGCCTCTGTGCGTTAGGCGGTCGGGAAGTGGTTAAGTCACTCCCATTGCATAATGTTGACATTAAACTCAAGAGACTGCCTTCCTGTTATAAAGATTTCGCTGATGTTTTCTCTCCTCAGGCCGCCGATAAGCTCCCAACCCACAGACCTTACGATTGCCCTATTGATATTTTCCCCTATTGGTCTGTGCATTTGTATAATCTCTCTGGCCCAGAAAAACAGGCCATGAAAGATTATATCAGAGAGAATTTAGTGAAGGGCTTTATCCGTCCCTCTTCCTCCTCTGCTGGTGCAGGGTTCTTCTTTGTGGAAAAAAAGATCGGGGTTTATGTCCTTGCATTGACTATCGAGCCTTGAACAAAATCACAGTCAAGATGATTTATTCACGCAGGTATCAGGGGCGAGAGTGTTTACTAAGTTGGATTTAAGAGGAGCATATACTCTCATCAGAATTTGCCAGGGAGATGAATGGAACACAGCTTTTAATACTCAGGATGGTCATTACGAATACTTTGTGATGCCTTTTGGTCTTTGTAATGCCCCAGCTGTCTTCCAAGATTTTGTGAATGACATTTTTAGAGATTTTTTGGGGTAAATTTGTTGTTGTTTACTTAGATGATATCCTGATTTATTCTGTTTATATGTCTGAACATCGGAAACACGTGCAAGCAGTTTTACAGAAATTAAGAGAAAACTCTCTAAGCTAAGTTGGAGAAATGTGTTTTCGAAGTCTGTCAGGTTCCATTTCTAGGCTACATTATTTTCGACACAAGTCTATCCATGGACCATGGGAAATTATCTTCAGTCATGGATTGGCCTCAGGCCAGGGGTTTGAAAGCTCTTCAACACTTTCTGGGCTTTGCTAATTATCTTAAGTTTATAAGGAATTTTTCCAATCTGGTTGCCCCCCTGACTGATCTCACCAAGAAAGGGGCAGACCCGTCTATTTGGTCCCCACACGCATGTAATGCTTTCACAGTTCTTAAGACTGCCTTTCTGTATAGAGGTAGATTCATCCGAGATTGGTGTAGGGGCATTGCTTTATCAGTATTCAGGCCAACCAGAAAAACTTCATCCGTGTGCTTTTTTCTCCAAAAAATTATCTGCAGCTGAACGCAACTATGACATAGGGAATAGAGAACGTCTGGCCTTAAAAATGGCCTTCGAAGAATGGAGGCACTGGTTGGAGGGGGCGAATTACCCAGTTACGGTTTATACCGACCATAAAAATCTGGAATATATTGAGGGAGCTAAAAGACTCAATCCCAGACAGGCACGCTGGGCCATGTTCTTTTCTCAATTTAATTTTACCATTACGTTCAAGCCAGGTTCCAAAAACGTCAAGGCTGATCCTCTGTCTCGATGTTTTGAACTGGAAACCTCTTGACCAGTGTCTCCCAAACCCATCCTGCCTAAGGGCCTTTTTCCACTACCCAGCGATTTGCGATTTGATTCTGATCGCAAATCCCAAGGTACATTAAACTAATGCAAACTGCAGCAATTTCCATTAGTGCGATGCGATTTAAGTCAAAACGCGATCGTCGTCCTGCCGCGTTTTGGATGCGATTGAGCTCTACTATACTGAGTATAGTAGCTAAATCGCAATCGCATGGTGGAAATTGAAACGCGACTGCGATCGTAATCGCGATCGCATTTCATAGTGGAAAAGAGCCCTAAACGTTGTGTGATCGCTGCTTTAGATTCTCAGTTATTCCCTGAACTCTCCAATCTCCTATCACCATTTCAGAAGGAGATTTCTCCTGGTATACCTCCTGACGTTTTGTTTGCTCTTTTTCATTTACGTTTGCAAGTGCTTTGTCAATTCCATGACTCAAAACTGTCTGGCCACCCGGGTGAAACTACGATTCTTGAGTTATTATCACGACATGTCTGGTGGCCCTCTTTGAGGAAAGATTGTAAAGCCTTTGTCGGTGCCTATGATGTCTGTGCCAGGAATAACGTTTCCAGGGTTGCCCCTCGGGGTAATCTTCTGCCGCTGCCCATTTCTCTGAAACCATGGACTCATTTGTCCATGGATTTTATAGTTGACTTGCTACCCTCTGAAGGTAACAGTGTGATCTTGGTTGTGGCAGACAGATTCAGCAAAATGGCACATTTCGTTCTGTAACACAAACTACATTGTGCTAAAGTCTTAGCTGATTTATTTGTTAAACATACAGTATCTTCCGCTTACATGGGATTCCTGAGCATATTGTCTCTGACAGAGGTGTTCAGTTTGTCTCACAGTTTTGGCGGGCCTTCTGCTCCCGTTTAGGGATTGCGCTTTCTTTTTCCTCTGGATTTCACCCCGAAACCAATGGTCAGACCGAGAGGACCAACCAAACTTTAGAACAATACTTGCATTGTTTTGTCTCCAGTTGTCAAGAATCATGGTCGGAATTTTTGCCTTTTGCTGAATTCTCTTTTAATAATCTGCCTAATGCTTCCACCAAGTTATCGCCTTTCCTGATAGTCACTCGTCTGAGTCCTAAATTTTCCTCATTATCTGTTTCACCCTCTACTTTTCCCGCATTGGAAGATTGGTTCACTCGAATGAATTCTGTTTGGGTGCAGGTTCAACAAAATTTACAGAAGGCAGTTTCCCAACAAAAGCATTATGCTGACCTTCATCGGTCTCCAGAGTTTGAGTTCTTTCTTGGGGATCTTGTTTGGGTCTTTACGCGAAATATTCCTCTGCGTCAGCCCTCTTCCAAATTGGGGCCCAGGTATATTGGCCCTTACCCTGTACGGGAGAAGATTAATAATGTCACCTATCGGGTTACCTTGCCTCAGTCCGTGCGGGGGTAAACTCTTTTCACGTCTCTTTGTTGAAGCCAGCAGTTAATGTTATTCAGACTTCTTCTCCACCAGCTTCGGTGGAGATTGATGGCGAACCTGAATTTGAGGTAGAAAGAATCTTTGAATCTCGGAAGGTTAGAAATTTGTTACAGAATTTAATTGATTGGAGGGAGTATGGTCCTGAGGAGAGATGCTGGGTTCCTTTGGTCAGCTGGTTTCTGTTATGCTGCTCTGATTGGTTGTTTGCTCCTGGGGGTTGGTCTATGTTCCTTTCTGTCTGTACTTAAACTCCTTGCTGCAGTCTCTCGCTGCCTGTGATAGCAATCAGTACATTGGTTTTGCTGGGCACTTTATCACTCAGTGATAAATTTACTGTATTTCAATGCGACTTTCATTACTCAATTATTGTATTTCAAAGCGACTGCCAGACTGACTTAGATACGACCTTAGCTTACTGACCACTCTCTCGCCTAGTCCATTGTACCTCAGCCATCTGATCTTACGTGTATGACCTTAGCCTTTTACCGACTCTGATTCTGCCTAGTCCGCTGTACCGCAGCCATGTGATTTATCGTGTGTGACCCTAGCCTGTTACCGACTACATCTGTCTCATCCATTGTGTATTGTATCACATACCATCTAGCGTGATACAGCAAGCATTGCTTAATAGTAGGAGGGCTTTTCGGTCTCTTTTATCCCCCTATACATTACTAGTGGTTTGGGTCACCCCGAGCTGTTTGATTACTCTATCCTGAATAACCAAATCTAACCTCCCCTTACATAGTCATTAAGTGTACCAGAGGAGGATTAAAATATAAAAGTTATCTACTTACCTAAAAAAGAGGGACCCCTAGATTATATCAGACAGGAGCTTGTCGGATATGTTCTTGTGATCGCCACTCCGCGCTGTTTACGAGCACAGCCATACTGCGCCTGCACACGAGCGGCTATGTTCTACTGCACGGGCGGCCATACTTGTGCAGCTGCAGTATGGCCAGTTTTGTGCACAATGAGGAGCACGGCAGGGCCGGAGCTACCATAGGAAAAAATGGGCAATTGCCCCAGGGCCCCAGAGCCTGTGGGGGCCCCAAGGTGTCCATCCCCATCTTAACTGTTGCTCCCCTGGGACTCTGCAAAGTCTGTTAAGTTGGGCGGTGATTGTGGGACGGTCAGCAGCCAGCTCTTGGACCCAGGAGGAAAATTTGGCTGCAACAAAGGGCCTCTAATGATGTTTGTTGGTCGGGGGTGTCTGTTGGGGGGCCCCCAGGCTAATTTTGCCCTAGGGACCAATTGTTACTTGAACCGGCCCTGGAGCACGGAAACGATCTTCTAAAGAGTCCTGGGCACCAGTAGGGGTCTCCAGGAGGATATGGAAAACCTCTGTAGGGTCCAGTCGGTGCCCTCTTCATAAGTAAGTAGCTAACTTTTTTTTTTTAATCCATCTCTGGTTCCCTTTAATCCATACTCAACCTCCATCATGTATTTCAGCTTCAGTCGTGGGTACAAAATCGCCCGTCACTGATAATATTGGCATTGCACCTGTAACTCAGTCCAGACCGTAATGCATTTAATGCAGTGGTTACTTCATTGACCTTTGTGCCGTCAATGGTGCAGCGTAAGATTCACTTTGTTAGAAATCCACCTGCACTCCTGTTCTCATCTCATTTTTGGAAAGGTGCTTAGCATATGGTCATTTAGGACAATGATCTAATGAGATGCTGTAATTTTTTTTCTAGGCGATGTCTGTCCAAGACAGAAGATATTGTTTAACGCGCCTATATACTGCCTGCCACGCATACTGTTGTTATAGTTTTGTCTAGTTTCACTTTTGTCATATTCCGAACTTCCTTTCAACATTACTCGATATTGCACAACATTACTCGATATTGTGGGGTGATCAACCTTCCGATAATTTTATCAAATGAGTAGAGAATCAGCGCGGCAACATGGCTGGCTAAACGACCTCTCAATTGTTTTCCTGCCAAAATTGGGCAAACGGATCGAATGGAAATGGTGGAATATCTCGGTCGCAGGGGCTCAATCTGGTGCTTGGTGGTAAAAGCGTTCAAAATGCCAACAACTGATAGACCCCGGCGGTATCCCCCCAAGTGTATGCGCCCCTACCAGTGCCTGTGCTCAATGTCAAAAGTTTACCTTTCCCCCGGCACAACTCCTGGCCTTCTCCGGTGTCACCGATTGTGCCTTTTCCACGTAACACTGGTGCATGTAGTGATGTCACTATATTATTATTTATTTATAAATCACTAACATATTAGCTGCACAATAAATGCAAACAATGATACAAAGGATGACAGACGTAGCAAGGTTATATAACATAGGACAAAGCTATACAAGGCAAACAAGGTACATAATACATGATCATGTGATTTTGGGCTGGTTAGATAGGCCCAGTAATACAAGTTTGAGGCAGTCATAGGAAAGGAGCACACGATCATGTAGAATATACTAGGGAAGGGAGGACCATGCCAAAGGCTTACAATCTAAAGGGAGGGAACATGGACACACTAGGTACATGCGTCAAGTCACATGGTACAGGCCCTTGTGGTGACATTTGGCACTGGAGGCGGCCAGGTGTCTCATCAGTGGGCAGGTGAGCCTTTAACACTGAACATTGGGGGGTGGGGGAGGGGGGAAGACACATACACTTAAAGAGAATCTGTACTCTAATATTCTTACAATAAAAAGCTTACCATTCTATTCATTATTTTCTCCTGTGCCCCTCTGTGCTGTTTCTGCCACTCTCTGCTGCAATCCTGGCTTGTAATTAACAGTTTTAGGCAGTGTTTACAAACAAACTAACCAGCTTCTAATAGGCTCAGCTAAGCATAGTGTATGAGTCATTCAGAGTATGCAGGGGGCCTGCAGAGGGTGTGTATCGCTTCTACCAATCACAAGCAGCCCTGCACATTCCACACAATCAAGCTTTAGCCCGACAAACAGGACAGAGGAAAGATACATTGATTTATTACAGAGACAGTGCAGTTAGGAAAGACTGCAGTAAGCCAGAGCAGATTAGAACAGGCATAGGAACTTATAGGATAGAAGAACTAAGGCTGAAAAAATTGTTACAGAGTCTCTTTAAAGTGACTCTGTAACAAAAATTACAACGTTTTTTCTACCATCCTACAAGTTCCTAAACCTATTCTAATGTGATCTGGCTTGCTGCAGCTCTTTCTACTATAACCATCTCTGTGATAAATCAATGTATCTTTCCCCTGTCAGACTTGTCGGCCTGTGTCTGGAAGGCTGCCAAGTTCTTCAGTGTTGAACTGTTCCTCTATGCACACTCCAGTGTGTGTTTTATTTACATAAGCCAGCAGCTTCTCTGCTATCTTATCAGTGATAGAAGAGAGCTGGATAAAAATCCTCCTCTGGAGGCTGTGAAAGGAGCTGGTCTGTCACATACTAAGGAATTAACGACATAGGCAGAGCTGTCTGCAGGAAGCCTGTAATGTTCAGTGCATGAGAGAAGCTGGGGACAGAAGGTAAACACACACAAGTGATCTCTTGAGATTCAGAAGTAAGGCTGTATACAGCCTGCTTGTGTATGGATGTATTTTCTATGTGTGGACATGCTGTACATCAACCTACTTCCTGTTTTGGTGGCCATTTTGTTTGTTTATAAACAAACTTTTTAAAACAGTTTTTGACTACTTTTAATGCGGCAGGGAGCGGTGAAATTGTGACAGAGGGTAATAGGAGATGTCCCCTAACGCACTGGTATGTTTACTTTTGTGCGATTTTAACAATACAGATTCTCTTTAAGGAGAAGCGGCCTGGCAGGTGCGGTGGCGCTAGGATGATTTCCAAAAGATTTGATGATGAAATCTATTGGAAATCTGTATGCAGTGTATGACCAGGCAATAGATCCCTCTCTGATCAAATTCGATTGGAGAAGGATCTACCTAATGGTCGATCTGGTAGCACATCGAGTAATGTTTGGCCATCTTAACTCTCTCAAAGTGCGCTGAATCTTCAACAGCTAAAAACAATTTCAGTATTTCATCTGCTATCTTATTTCTTCATTTATTAATGGAGTACAGGTACTCTTTGCTGTTCATGCATGGGTACATGTACAGTTTAGCATCAGCATGTAAGATTAAGCACTGCATGATAACAGCAGCAGCAACTAAAAATGGCCCCCGTCACTCCTCAGTAGTATTGTATTTATCTTAGACTTTAGGTTGTCATATTGCAATCTGTTCCTAGCATATATTTAGCGGTGAGTGTGCAAGGTCTCTCATCGAAGTTTCTCCCTAGTAGTCATAACCGAGATTGTTCTCATGATGGGGATTATCCATGAGTGTTCAGTGTAATTTTCAACTTATTCTCCTGTTTGCAGTCAGCTATCACCAATGATAAGATAATTCATTGAAAAGCTTGCCTCATTACTCCAAATCATTAAACAGTACTATAACCATGACCCTTGGGATTCCTATATGAATAATTACTGGCAATTCCTGGAGGCAAATTACTTTAAAATGTATTGAGAATGTATCTCATCTCTTGAAGACCTGCCTGATAGATTGTAGTAGACAGTTCTGTATGATGGATGTACAGGGCTCCCAGTCCTCCTACTCACAGGGGCCACATAGCCAGACAAATAGTGATTCCTTAATTAGGTTGATGTATTTATATAGTGATAAGGTGGGGTTCTTTCTCTGTCTTTGCTAAAAGGGATTTTTTCAGTTCTTCTTTAAAAATGACTCCTACGGACTCTTTTCTGGCTAGTTATGTTGCATTATACCTTTACGCTGATATGTGCTCAGGGGATATGCAAATGAATGGAAGGTTTCTAGTCGTGAAAACAAGTAATAAAATTAAAAATGTACCTTAAACTTGTGTTCCTACTATATTACGTAACAATGATTATTCCTGTAAAATAACTAATTTCTAAACTCACTTCTGAGTGTTCTCTCTTATTTAATTTTTGTTTTCCTTTTTTATCACCTGTGTTCGATAAATTCTTAGGATCATTAAAAAGATCCTTGATTAACCCATTTCTGGCTGCGTGGCTCTGGCCCCTGAAGGACCATAACCTTTTCTCATTCTTCTATTCATGGTCACTGTGATTGGTTCACAACGATCACCTTGCAAGGAGCCAGTGAAACTGACTCTTTACCAATAGGCAGAAACTCGGTTGTCACAAGACAACCGAATCAACGGCTGCAGCGAGCAGCTCGGGACTGCAGAAAGCCACAGCATAGAATCAGAGATACAGAGCTGTAAATGTAGCGTAGATTATTTCTTTCATGATCCTGAGCCGGTTGAAGCTATTGTTTTCTTCACTCACCCCACCCACCTAGGGGAGCTCCTACTGCATGCTCCATTGGCCCTCCTCTCCTCCATAACAACAGTGCGCATCAGTAGCCAGTTGGCCAGCCACACATGAGGGATCAAGTCCCAATCCCTGCTGGGCAATTTGCCTCATACATGTATATAAGACTTAAAGAGAACCTGTACTGAGTAAAATTATTTAAAATAAACACACGAGGTAACTTCAAATGAACATTACATAGTTACCTTGCAATCAGTTCATCTCAGAAACTTACAATTTTCTTCTTACAGTGATCCCTTCCAGTTCTGACAACATTTTGTCAGAACTGAAATATATCAGTTGCTGTCAGTTATAAATCAGTTGCTGTCAGTTACAGCTGAGAGGAGAACTCATGTGTCCATGTTTCCCATGGCTTTAAGTGGGCGATGTTACAGTTTAACAGTGTGCTGACCAGGAAGCTGTTATGGGGTAATAGCCATTATCAAAATGGAGGACGGAGAATTCCATTGATGTCAGTGGGCAAACAGGATGCAGGAGAGGAAAAATAGATTGAGGAGTAGACTACACAGGAGGTAAGTATGACTTGTTATGTTTATTTTGACTTTTAATTTTCAGTTCAGGTTTTCTTTAAGGACTTTCAACATCACTAATAATACATTGTATTGTCCTGGCTGCCAGGCTACTTTAAAGAGAACCAGTTAAAAGCTTATCCAACTACAACTTAGATCATCATATTTCTTCCCTGAAAATGGCTCACTGATCATAAACTAAACATCAGCTGAATGAGAGGAAAACTGCCTGGAACCAGCATATGTGGGCACTACTCTGGACAGATCACTGATGTACAAAAGTCACATTATTAAGCTAAAAGCACAGGACAGCACAGGAAAAAAAACATACTGCACAAGCTGACTAAAATCTGCCGGGACACTAACCAAACCATAATACGTGCAGTGGCACTGGTTATCGCAGGCTAAATATAAACATCCGGGGACGTAATCCCCGGTATTTACATTTTACGGCGCTACTGTCACAGCAGCGCCATAAAGGAGATCGGCAATCCCCGGCCTCTGATTGGCCGGGGATTGCCGCCATCTGATAGACTGAAGCCTATCTGAGGCGGTACAGGATGGATCGCTGTCCTGTACCGCCTATATTGAGAAGGGGAGGGAAGGAAGGAGAGGGAGGGGGGAATATCGCTGCGGAGGGGGGCTTTGAGGGTCCCCCCTCCCGCTAGGCACAACTAGGCCCAATCCCCGCTAGGCACAACTAGGCCCCCAAAAGGACATCCCCCTAGTGGGAAAAAAGGGGGGGAAGTCTGATCGCCCTGCCTGCCACCTGATCTGTGCTGGGGGCTGAAGAGCCAACCCAGCACAGATCATACAAAACAGCGCTGGTCCTCAAGTGGTTAAGGTCACTAGACAGAGAGGACTAAACAGATAACCTACAATCAACAACTTTTTTATGGCACTGTCCATGTGGGAAAAAAATGAGATTGTTCACAGACTGTTAACAGCCATTAGAACTAGCTGCTAAAGCAACTCAACTGTGAATGTTGAGAAAAAAGCAGTCTGTGATAAAAATGGAAGACAGTGAATCAACTTTCGAACAGGCATTGGCAGATGCAAACACTATATGCAAAGTGGCACTTGTCAGAAGATCCTGCGAAACGCCAAACAAGAAACCACCCACTCCTCTGATTCACTTGTCGACTCTGTATAATGTACAATATTTTCCTGCAGCAAATAATATTGTAATTAGTCACATAGAAAAATGGAAGATTGTAGTGAGACACAAATGGAGAAACAGAAGCAGTGTCCGCACTAGAACCAGCCAAACAGTCTGGCCAGCATCATAACCATGCAGGTCTTAACTTGGCCTCTTTAACCACTTGAGGACCACAGTCTTTTCGCCCCTTAAGGACCAGAGCCTTTTTCTCCATTCAGACCACTGCAGCTTTCACGGTTTATTGCTCGGTCATACAACCTACCACCTAAATGAATTTTACCTCCTTTTCTTGTCACTAATACAGCTTTCTTTTGCTGCTATTTGATTGCTGCTGCAAGTTTTAGTTTTTATTATATTCATCAAAAAAGACATGAATTTTGGCAAAAAATGACTTTTTTAACTTGCTGTGCTGACATTTTTCAAATAAAGTAAAATTTCCTATACATTTGAGCGCGAAAGTTATTCTGCTACATGTCTTTGATTAAAAAAAAACCATTCAGTGAATATTTATTGGATTGGGTAAAAGTTATAGCGTTTACAAACTATGGTGCCAAAAGTGAATTTTCCCATTTTCAAGCATCTCTGACTTTTCTGCGCACCTGTCAGGTTTCATGAGGGGCTAAAATTCCAGGATAGTACAAATACCCCCCAAATGACCCCATTTTGGAAAGAAGACATCCCAAAGTATTCAGTGAGAGGCATGGTGAGTTCATAGAAGATTTTATTTTTTGTCACAAGTTAGCGGAAAATGACACTTTCTGACAAAAAAAAGAAAAAAAAAAGTTTCCATTTCTTCTAACTTGCGACAAAAAAAAATGAAATCTGCCACGGACTCACTATGCTCCTATCTGAATACCTTGAAGTGTCTACTTTCCAAAATGGGGTAATTTGTGGGGTGTGTTCACTGTCCTGGCATTTTGGAGGGTGCCTAATTGTAAGCACCCCTGTAAAGCCTAGAGATGCTCATTGGACTTTTGGCCCCTTAGCGCAGTTAGGCTGCAAAAAAATGCCACACATGTGGTATTGCCGTACTCAGGAGAAGTAGTATAATGTGTTTTGGGGTGTATTTTTACACATACCCATGCTGGGTGGGAGAAATATCTCCGTAAATGACAATTGTTTTATTTTTTTTACACACAATTGTCTATTTATAGAGATATTTCTCCCACTCAGCATGGGTATGTGGAAAAATACACCCCAAAACACATTATACTACTTCTCCTGAGTACGGCGATACCACATGTGTGGCACTTTTTTGCACCCTAACTGCGCTAAGGGTCCCAAAGTTCAATGAGTACCTTTAGGATTTCACAGGTCATTTTGAGAAATTTCGTTTCAAGACTACTCCTCACGCTTTAGGGCCCCTAAAATGCCAGGACAGTATAGGAACCCCACAAATTACCCCATTTTAGAAAGAAGACACCCCAAGGTATTCCGTTAGGAGGATGGTGAGTTCATAGAAGATTTTTTTTTTTGTCACAAGTTAGCGGAAATTGATTTTAATTGTTTTTTTTTCACAAAGTGTCATTTTCCGCTAACTTGTGACAAAAAATAAAATCTTCTATGAACTCACCATACTCCTAACGGATTAACTTGGGGTGTCTTCTTTCTAAAATGGGGTCATTTGTGGGGTTCCTATACTGCCCTGGCATTTTAGGGGCCCTAAACCGTGAGGAGTAGTCTTGAAACCAAATGTCGCAAAATGACCTGTGAAATCCTAAAGGTACTCATTGGACTTTGGGCCTCTTAGCGCACTTAGGGTGCAAAAAAGTGCCACACATGTGGTACCGCCGTACTCAGGAGAAGTAGTATAATGTGTTTTGGGGTGTATTTTTACACATACCCATGCTGGGTGGGAGAAATATCTCTGTAAATGACAATTGTTTGATTTTTTTTACACACAATTGTCCTTTTACAGAGATATTTCTCCCACCCAGCATGGGTATGTGTAAAAATACACCACAAAACACATTATACTACTTCTCCTGAGTATGGCGATACCACATGTGTGACACTTTTTTGCAGCCTAGGTGCGCTAAGGGGCCCAACGTCCTATTCACAGGTCATTTTGAGGCATTTGGATTCTAGACTACTGCTCACGGTTTAGGGCCCCTAAAATGCCAGGGCAGTATAGGAACCCCACAAGTGACCCCATTTTAGAAAGAAGACACCCCAAGGTATTCTGTTAGGAGTATGGTGAGTTCATAGAAGATTTTTTTTTTGTCACAAGTTAGCGGAAAATGACACTTTGTGAAAAAAAAACAATACATATCAATTTTTCGCTAACTTGTGACAAAAAATAAAATCTTCTATGAACTCATCATACACCTAACAGAATACCTTGGGGTGTCTTCTTTCTAAAATGGGGTCACTTGTGGGGTTCCTATAGTGCCCTGGCATTTTAGGGGCCCTAAACCGTGAGGAGTAGTCTTGAACCCAAATGTCTCAAAATGACCTGTGAAATCCTAAAGGTACTCATTGGACTTTGGGCCCCTTAGCACAGTTAGGCTGCAAAAAAGTGTCACACATGTGGTATCGCCGTACTCAGAAGAAGTATTATAATGTGTTTTGTGGTGTATTTTTACATATAACCATGCTGGGTGGGAGAAATATCTCTGTAAATGACACATTTTTGATTTTTTTTTACACACAATTGTCCATTTACAGAGAGATTTCTCCCACCCAGCATGGGTATGTGTAAAAATACACCACAAAACACATTATACTACTTCTCCTGAGTATGGCGATACCACATGTGTGACACTTTTTTGCAGCCTAGGTGCGCTAAGGGGCCCAACGTCCTATTCACAGGTCATTTTGAGGCATTTGTTTTCTAGACTACTCCTCACGGTTTAGGGCCCCTAAAATGCCAGGGCAGTATAGGAACCCCACAAGTGACCCCATTTTAGAAAGAAGACACCCCAAGGTATTCCGTTAGGGGTATGGTGAGTTCATAGAAGATTTTATTTTTTGTCACAAGTTAGTGAAAAATGACACTTTGTGAAAAAAACAATAAAAATCCAATTTCCGCTAACAAAAAATAAAATCTTCTATGAACTCATCATACACCTAACAGAATACCTTGGGGTGTCTTTTTTCTAAAATGGGGTCACTTGTGGGGTTCCTATACTGCCCTGGCATTTTACGGGCCCAAAACTGTGAGTAGTCTGGAAACCAAATTTCTCAAAATGACTGATCAGGGGTATAAGCATCTGCAAATTTTTATGACAGGTGGTCTGTGAGGGGGCAAATTTTGTGGAACCGGTCATAAGCGGGGTGGCCTCTTAGATGACAGGATGTTTTGGGCCTGATCTGATGGATAGGAGTGCTAGGGGGTGACAGGAGGTGATTGATGGGTGTCTCAGGGGGCGGTTAGAGGGGAAAATAGATGCAATCAATGCACTGGGGAGGTGATCGGAAGGGGGTCTGAGAGGGATCTGAGGGTTTGGCCGAGTGATCAGGAGCCCACACGGGGCAAATTAGGGCCTGATCTGATGGGTAGGTGTGCTAGGGGGTGACAGGAGGTGATTGATGGGTGTCTCAAGGTGTGATTAGAGGGGGGAAATAGATGCAAGCAATGCACTAGCGAGGTGATCAGGGCTGGGGTCTGAGGACGTTCTGAGGTGTGGGCGGGTGATTGGGTGCCCGCAAGGGGCAGATTAGGGTCTAATCTGATGGGTAACCGTGACAGGTGGTGATAGGGGGTGATTGATGGGTAATTAGTGGGTGTTTAGAGGAGAGAAGAGATGTAAACACTGCACTTGGGAGGTGATCTGATGTCGGATCTGCGGGCGATCTATTGGTGTGGGTGGGTGATCAGATTGCCCGCAAGGGGCAGGTTAGGGGCTGATTGATGGGTGGCAGTGACAGGGGGTGATTGATGGGTGGCAGTGACAGGGGGTGATTGATAGGTGATTGACAGGTGATCAGTGGGTTATTACAGGGAATAACAAATGTAAATATTGCACTGGCGAATTGATAAAGGGGGGTCTGAGGGCAATCTGAGCATGTGGGCGGGTGATTGGGTGCCCGCAAGGGGCAGATTAGGGTCTAATCTGATGGGTAACAGTGACAGGTGGTGATAGGGGGTGATTGATGGGTAATTAGTGGGTGTTTAGAGGAGAGAATAGATGTAAACGATGGATTTGGGAGGTGATCTGATGTCGGATCTGCGGGCGATCTATTGGTGTGGGTGGGTGATCCGATTGCCCGCAAGGGGCAGGTTAGGGGCTGATTGATGGGTGGCAGTGACAGAGGGTGATTGATGGGTGGCAGTGACAGGGGGTGATTGATAGGTGATTGACAGGTGATCAGTGGGTTATTACAGGGAATAACAGATGTAAATATTGCACTGGTGAATTGATAAAGGGGGGTCTGAGGGCAATCTGAGCGTGTGGGCGGGTGATTGGGTGCCCGCAAGGGGCAGATTAGGGTCTAATCTGATGGGTAACAGTGACAGGTGGTGATAGGGGGTGATTGATGGGTAATTAGTGGGTGTTTAGAGGAGAGAATAGATGTAAACGATGGATTTGGGAGGTGATCTGATGTCGGATCTGCGGGCGATCTATTGGTGTGGGTGGGTGATCAGATTGCCCGCAAGGGGCAGGTTAGGGGCTGATTGATGGGTGGCAGTGACAGGGGGTGATTGATGGGTGGCAGTGACAGGGGGTGATTGATAGGTGATTGACAGGTGATCAGTGGGTTATTACAGGGAATAACAGATGTAAATATTGCACTGGCGAATTGATAAAGGGGGGTCTGAGGGCAATCTGAGCGTGTGGGCGGGTGATTGGGTGCCCGCAAGGGGTAGATTAGGGTCTAATCTGATGGGTAACAGTGACAGGTGGTGATAGGGGGTGATTGATGGGTGATTGATGGGTAATTAGTGGGTGTTTAGAGGAGAGAAGAGATGTAAACACTGCACTTGGGAGGTGATCTGATGTCGGATCTGCGGGCGATCTATTGGTGTGGGTGGGTGATCAGATTGCCCGCAAGGGGCAGGTTAGGGGCTGATTGATGGGTAGCAGTGACAGGGGGTGATTGACGGGTGATTGACGGGTGATTGACTGGTGATTGACAGGTGATTGACAGGTGATCAGGGGGATAGATGCATACAGTACACGGGGGGGGGGGGGTCTGGGGAGAATCTGAGGGGTGGGGGGTGATCAGGAGGGGGCAGTGGGCAGGGGGGGGGGATAAAAAAAAATAGCGTTGACAGATAGTGACAGGGAGTGATTGATGGGTGATTAGGGGGGTGACTGGGTGCAAACAGTGGTCTGGGGGGTGGGCAGGGGGGTCTGAGGGGTGCTGTGGGCGATCAGGGGGCAGGGGGGGAAATCAGTGTGCTTTGGTGCAGACTAGGGTGGCTGCAGCCTGCCCTGGTGGTCCCTCGGACACTGGGACCACCAGGGCAGGAGGCAGCCAGTATAATAGGCTTTGTATACATTACAAAGCCTATTATACTATGTACATGCGGCGATCTGGGTGCTAGTAACCCGCCGGCGCTTCCGAACGGCCGGCGGGTTACTACGAGCGGTGGGCGGAGCCAGTCCCCGGCGGCTGATCGCGTCACGAATGACGCGATCGCCGCATAGCCACTCCCGCAGCCGCCCCCGCCGATGGGCGTATTGCGGTCATTTGGGCCCAGTCTTTGCCGCCGCCCATCGGCTGGGGGCGGTCGGCAAGTGGTTAATCTCCTTGGTGATTGGACTGTGCGGTTAGATACCAGTATCTTTGTTGCTTGGAATGATTGTATCCATATATTGCACTTGCTTTTGATCTCTTTTACAGGTTTCTCCAAAATATTCTGCCCCTCTTTATAGCTGTTTTCCTTATAAGACAGCTTCTTCTAAAACATTCTAAAATCAATTCTGGTCATGTGAAGCCATTCTTAAGATTAGGCTTTATTAACCACTTCAGGACTCAGCCTTTACCCCCCCCCCCCCCTTAAGGACCAGCGCGGATTTCTAAGATCTGTGCTGGGTGGGCTCTACAGCCCCCAGCACAGATCAAATAACAGGCAGAGCAACCAGATCGCCCCCCTTTTTTCCCCACTAGGTGGATGATGTGCTGGGGGGGTCTGATCGCTCCTGCATGCGTGTGGGTGGTGGGGGGGGGGGGGGAGGCACCTCAAAGCCCCCTCCACGGCAGGATTCCCCCTCTCCCTCTTCTCCCTCCCTGCCCCGGAGATCGGAGGCTGCACAGGAACGGATCTGTCCTGTGCAGCCTCTAACAGGCTCCTGCCTGTCATGTGACAGCGATCCCCGGCCGCTGATTGGCCGGGGATCGCTGATCTAGTACAACGCTGCTACTGCTAGCAGCGTTGTAAAAATGTAAACAAAGTGGATTATTTCCGCTTGTGTTTACATTTAGCCTGCGAGCCGCGATCGGCAGCCCGCAGGCTATTCACGGAGCCCCCCGCCGTGAATTGACAGGAAGCAGCCGCTCGCGCGAGCGGCTGTTTCCTGAGTAATTAGCCTGCAGCTGGCGACGCAGATGTGCGTCGCTGGTCCTGCAGCTACCACTTTGCCGACGCACGTTATATGTGGGCGGTCGGCAAGTGGTTAACTGTTGCTGGTTTTACTTTATCAGCAATTTCATCCACTAATACCCTTTAGTTTCTTCTTGTACTACTTTTGACCTACAGATTTTATTTTTGGACATTTTGTTGATGGTCTATACAATTGTGTTGTCTTGTCCTTAAAGAGGAACTTCAGCCTAAACAAATATACTGTCATTAAGTTACATTAGTTATGTTAATTATATTAGGTAATATAATCTCTTATCCACCCTGCTTTAAAAGAACAGGCAAATGTTTGTGATTTTATGAGGGTATCCATCTTTTTGGTTGAAAGGAGGTGACAGGGAGCATGAGAGGAGACACAGTTCCAACTGTCCTGTGTCATGATCACCCCTCCCAGTTGCTAAGCAATGAGAACAACAACATCAGAAATCCCATCATGCTTTGCACAGCATCAGGAGAAAAATGCCCGGGCTACTGTTCAGCTAAAAATGAGACTTTGGTAAGAAAAGTTCTGATGCTGTAAAACTGTTAAAGAAACACGAGGTCTTTTCAGTGCTGCTGAATAGATTTTTAGTCTGGAGGTTCACTTTAAGAGACCTAAAATGTTGATGATTTTTTAATCAGTGTTGTCTTTGCTGACCTCAAGTCAAATCTAGTGCAGTTGAAAAGATCAGTCATCTACTAACCAAGGCAAAAAAAGTTGACTTGGAGTCATCATAAGGCCTTCTTTGTTGGCCCAATGTTGTCCTGTATGCAGTGTTCACTTTTGTGGGCGTGTCCATCTTGTGATGGCGTACCTTTTTCCATCCATGTTTGAATGCAGTGATGTGGCTTTGGCGTGCCTTCTCCAAGTATGTGCCATATAAAATCTTGGTGACTTCTCACCAGAAAGCACTGACATTGGCGTCTAGGCTTGGGGCAACCACTCTTGTGACTTATTTCCACATGAGATTTCAGGGATTAGACATTAGCCTGGGTCTATTGAAAAGTACCACATTGTTTTTAACAGGTGGAGAGGGATAATTAAACACAGAATGCAAAAATTCTAAAGAATAAATGTATATGGTAAAAAGCACTAAACCATCTTTAGAACAGATATATTATAATATGGAACATGCAAATATGGAGAGGAAAAAGTACTTGCACAAAATGCAGCAGGAGTGATACTGCCACACTGGGCTTACCTGCAGCGTGCTCCAATGGAAGTCCACAATTTCAATCAGAAGAGAAGAAGGAGATGGGCACAGCTGCTAAAATACCCTTTATTGTGGCTGGGTTGACATAAAAACGCTTACATCAGTGGGGAGAAGGACAAGTCTGACAGCTGTTTTGCAGGGACTAGCCCTGCTTCATCAGACTGTAATATGTACGAACAGAGGCGCCAAGCAGAGTAAAACAATGTTCTAAAAATGATAAAAAGAGGGAAGTCGAGGTGGACTTACCTCCCTCTGGTAGTGGACATATACTCAAATGCAGAGTAAAAAATATACAATTTATTCACAGCTCCATAAAATCGCAACGCGTTTCACGGTCAACAATCCCGCTTAATCAGGCAGTACAGGAGCATATAAAACTGTAACAGATACAAGCATGCAAATCAATATACCAATGATATGGACCATTAGCTCAAAAATATAAAAATGTGAATACAAATTTATGCGAAGCAACTCGGTATTTTTAAGATAAAAAAACCTTGTGTTGTGGAAACTGCATGCATCTACAAGCATGCATATCAATAAGCCACAGATATGGACCGTTAGCTCAAAAATATAAAAATGTGAATACAAATTTATGTGAAGCAACTCTGTATTTTTAAGAAAAAAAAAAAACCTTGTGTTGTGGAAACTGCATGCATCTACAAGCATGCATATCAATAAGCCACAGATATGGATCATTAGCTCAAAAATATAGAAGTGTGAATACAAGTTTATGCGAAGCAACTAGAAAGTATCATGTGAATCATATTGCCTTTTGGAGTAATTGGACTGTGCAAAAAACTAGACAATAGGATAAAAGTGCAATGCTTAAAAGATTGTTCATAGGCAAAAGTGCAGTGCTTATCACATTCAATAGAAGGGGTCTAAAGTGCTACGTCATGTATCCTTTGCAGACACAAAAAAAGCAATCAGTGTCTGCCAAGGATACATGACGTAGCACTTTAGACCCCTTCTATTGAATGTGATAAGCACTGCATGTGATAAGCAATGCTTAAAAGATTGTTCATAGGCAAAAGTGCAGTGCTTATCACATTCAATAGAAGGGGTCTAAAGTGCTACGTCATGTATCCTTTGCAGACACAAAAAAAGCAATCAGTGTCTGCAAAGGATACATGACGTAGCACTTTAGACCCCTTCTATTGAATGTGATAAGCACTGCACTTTTGCCTATGAACAATCTTTTAAGCATTGCACTTTTATCCTATTGTCTAGTTTTTTGCACAGTCCAATTACTCCAAAAGGCAATATGATTCACATGATACTTTCTAGTTGCTTCGCATAAACTTGTATTCACACTTCTATATTTTTGAGCTAATGGTCCATATCTGTGGCTTATTGATATGCATGCTTGTAGATGCATGCAGTTTCCACAACACAAGGTTTTTTTTTCTTAAAAATACCGAGTTGCTTCGCATAAATTTGTATTCACATTTTTATATTTTTGAGCTAATGGTCCATATCTGTGGTATATTGATTTGCATGCTTGTATCTGTTACAGTTTTATATGCTCCTGTACTGCCTGATGAAGCGGGATTGTTGACCGCGAAACGCGTTGCGATTTTATGGAGCTGTGAATAAATTGTATATTTTTTACTCCGCATTTGAGTATATGTCCACTACCAGAGGGAGGTAAGTCCACCTCGACTTCCCTCTTTTTATCATTTTTAGAACATTGTTTTACTCTGCTTGGCGCCTCTGTTCGTACATATTACAGCACGATTATTTCCCCCCTTGGTGGAAGGGTTCTTTCCCCATTTTCCTATCTACAGAGAGCGACTTTTATACCTGAGTGGGGTCAGGTACTAATACTCCCCACCTGCCTGTCAAGTGGTTACCTGATGGTAACCCACTTTTGTGAGTATAAGAACCTTTGACTTTACATTATATATTGAGCTTACCAGACAATATTGCACTATTGGGCTCTTGGTGTCCTCTGTTTTGTTTTTACAACTGCTTCATCAGAGAACATGTCTTGACTTCAGGTGCCCATACATGTAGCGA
Source organism: Hyperolius riggenbachi (assembly GCF_040937935.1). Lineage (NCBI taxonomy): Eukaryota > Metazoa > Chordata > Amphibia > Anura > Hyperoliidae > Hyperolius > Hyperolius riggenbachi. Next base: position 172,170,996 of record NC_090654.1, on the reverse strand, counting down.
TGTATTGGCAGATCAGCTTTGAGACAGAACTTTCTCTGATTGAATCTGATTAGAGAGAGATCTTTTGGCTGCCTATGCAGAGAGAGGCAGCCAACAGATCTCTCTGTATAGGCAGCCTCTGTATAGGCCAAATCTCTTGGGGAATTGGCCTTCTGATGCCGCATCTGCCACTTCTCTGCTTCCATCGCTGCCCCCCCCAAAATCTCTCATCTGTCTGGCTGCCACAAGTACAGTTACTCCTCTTTCCTCATTTGCACCCCATGTGGCTGCTGCACATAGCACATCACACACACGACAGTACGGCAGCCTTGTGGGACCCGCATATGCGGAAGAAGGAGCAGCTGGACTCAAAGCCACCGGACAGGTGAGATATTTTAATGCACTGGCACCGGGTAACAATTGAGTGAGAGCAGCGGGGGGTTCCACGGCGCTCATCCCGATATTGCACACCATTATCCCTGTGCACCTGATCCACCACATCGGCCTGATACCTTCCAGCTTGCTCGATCAATACATTCAACCATTTTTGCCCAGAAATCGGTTGAATCAGGCATGCTTGTTTCATCAGTGATCCAATTCAGTAATTACTATTAAATCAGATGGTCACTTGGCTGCAAAATCCCTAGATGTTTGGCCATCTTTTAGGTCTGCTTTAGGATGACACTAAGCCAAGGTGGATTTTCATTATTCCAGAGTGAGTTCAATACTTACTTGCTTAATCCTGTGTCTCCCACTTGAGAAAAGGGCCTCAACAAATGTATACCACCGGTTCACTCCATGATGTCCCTACCTTCTTAAAGAGGATCTTGACTTTGCAGATGATGTTTGCTTACTTTCCCTAAATTTCCAACATATGGAAATAAAGTTAGCCCATCTACTAGAGGAGACCAGGAAGGTGAGTCTGATAATTAACTGCAAGAAAACTAAAGAGATGCAATCAAACAGCAACGTAGATCCTAAAGTTTCAGGTGTATGGAAAACATATAGACACTGTGACTGAGTTTCAGTATCTTGGCAGCCTGATGACAATGGATGGTGGTGCCAGTGCTGATGTTAAAAGCCGAATCAAAAAGGCGAATGCAGCCTTTGTACAACTGTATCAAATTTGGAGATCCCATGATATTTCCACAAAAAAAACAAACTGAAAATATTCCAGAGTAACATGAAGACAGTCCTTCTGCATGGATGTGAGACATGGAAAGTGACAGCAGAGATAACAAAGCCTCCAAACCTTTATACACTGCTACCTTCGAAGAATACTAAACATCTGGTGGCCAAATGTAATTTCAAATAAAGAGTTGTGGGAAAGAACCCAAGAACAACAAGTGGACTTGTAGATCAAGGGTAGAAAGTGGAGATGGATTGGCCATACTTTTAGCAAGGTAAAGAAGCCTTAAAGCTTTTGACACAGTCGATCATGAAATCTTACTCAACAGGCTACAAGAGTACTGTGGCATAGATGGCATTGTTCTCCGGTGGTTCAACTCCTTCCTGGCTGGCAGAACACAAAGGGTAGCCTTAGGGCCCTTCCTCTCCAACCCTGTACCACTAAAATATGGTGTACCTCAGGGCGCAATATTATCCCCTTTACTGTTCACCATATACATGCTGCCACTTGGAGAAATCATACAAAAACATGGCCTGACATATCATTGCTATGCTGATGACACCCAGCTATATTTGTCATTCAAACCTGACGTCACAGACCCTACTCCACAAATAAACGCATGCTTAGCTGAGCTTCAGGAGTGGATGAATAATAATTGGCTAAAACTTAATGCTGACAAAACTGAGGTTCTTGTTATCGAGGGCCAGGGCTCAACAGCAAAGCAGCTCCAGTCTCAACCAACACCGCTAAGGATAGGGAGCTCAGACATGAACAACTCAGACTGTGTGCGCAGCCTGGGAGTACTGATTGATGGGAAATTAAGCTTCAGGAATCAAATCTCAGCTGTTGTGAAACATTCCTTCTTTCACCTAAGGAATATTGCAAGGATTAAACACCTAATTCCTTCAGAGGATCTTCCAACCCTAGTTCATGCCTTCGTCACATCAAGGTTAGACTACTGCAACGTCCTCTACACAGGCCTGCATAAGAAAGACTTACGCCGCCTGCAATTAGTACAGAATGCCGCCGCAAGGCTGTTAACGAGCCAACCCCGCCATTGCCACATAACACCAACCCTGAGCTCACTCCACTGGCTACCGATAAAATGGAGAATTCTGTTTAAGATTGGCTTACTGACATTCAAATCCTTGCACAATCTGGGCCCTGGATACCTGAAGGACTTGTTGCAACTACATCACACCCCCCACAATCTTAGATCAAAAGGACGTAACACCTTGGTCACCCCCAGAGTCCACCTCAAAACCTTTGGAGACAGAGCCTTTTGTCATGCTGCCCCTACACTTTGGAACTCCCTGCCACACCCAATCAGGACAGCCCCATCCCTGGAAACATTTAAGTCTAAACTGAAAACCTACCTTTTCAGTCTGGCATTCATGAACATCTGACTATCTCCTCTGTAACACAACCCAGCCTGAAACCCTGTTTTAATCTGAGACACAGCTATGCGCTTTGAGTCCTATGGGAGAAAAGCGCTTTACAAATGTTATTGTATTGTATTATTGTATTGTAAAATGGAATCCTCAAGCCAGGAGAAAAAGAGGAAGAAGACCAAAGACAACTTGAAGAAGAAGTGTGGAGGAGTTCAATACTGGATTCTGTTTTTATTTGGGAAAGAGCTGGCACAGAAGTTTGTAAACACTTTTTTTTAGTTTTGATTTCTTTCCTCAAGTCTGTTTATGCCAGTTGTTTGTTCTAGGCCTTACGTTTCTGCAGCCATCCTTGCATATAGATCTCCTATAACAAACACAAGTACTTGCCAATTAACTTTACCTGGTTTTACCGAGGCTCTCATAGAAGGCTTTGTTTAGTGGTGTTTCAACCACTTCAGCTGGTGCACTACTACTGGACCACTGTAATTTTTTTTTAATGTGTTTCAAAGCAGGTCATTAACAGCCTTCCAGACAGGTTGCCAATCAATAAAGATTTTCTTTGCTTATCTACTTAGCAGCAATCCTCCGAATTCTACAGGACCACCCTTGACACAGGAGAGCATGGTTTTAACCCTGGATTGAGCCCGTACCTATATAGTAAGGACTAGGAGTCCTTGGGCAAGCTTCCTATTACTCCAGGGTAGTCTACTAAGTGCTACCTTAATGTCAATACTCACCAATGAGTGAGTATTGCAGGAAGATGGATCCAGCCATGTCACTCGACGACGAGCATTCCCCGATCCATCTTCCTGCTGGTGGGTAAGCGCAGCATCACCCAACGTTACCAGAAGTCAACCGATCGCAGTACTTTGTTGCAGAGTTGGCAGGGATCTTAAAAATCCAATCTGCCATGACAGTCATTATCGCTATGCGTCGCTTAACGTCGTTTGCTTGACCGCCTGTACCCACGTTGCAAGATCGCAAATACCATCGCTCATCGCTCAAAAAATCACCGGTCATCTGAAAAATCATCTGGGAAATTGCATAGTGGGTAGGGTCTTGTGTGGATACAGCTCCCAAGAGCTTTATGTCTGATTAGGAAAAAGAGCTTTATATATGTCAACAAACATATGTTGAAAACACTAACCCTCTTTCTCTGCCTGTCTGGCAAAGGGCAGAGAGGAGCAAGATAAGACCATGCATTTACTAGGACTGAAATCATCCTTTTTTGGCAAACAAAGGGCTTGATTCACAAAATGGTGCTAACTGTTAGCACGCTATGAAAAGTGCTTTGCGCAAAATTTTACGTGATAATGGTTATCGTTTGAAAAAATTCGCGTTCGCGGGTTTGTGCAAATTTTTTGCACTTTAATGGTCGCGTTCGCATGCTAAATTTGCATTAACGCGCGAACGCAAATTTTTGCGCCCAAAAAACATTTTTTTTCACGCTAAAATGCGCAAAAAGCCATGCTAACAGTTAGCACCATTTTGAGAATCAAGCCCAAAATCCCATTCTGTCTGAAAGCAATGTATTTTGTATCTTTTCGCTAAAACCAACAGCCTTCAGCATTTTTCCGGATATCGTATATGTTTTGGATATATTGATAGTCAATTTGCTTAATTCATGCAAAAATACACATAAAACCTGTACATTCTTCTTTCTTTGTGTAATTCTGTACATGAAAAAACTCAAGTGAAAATAGATGTCCTAGTGGAATCAGGGCCTTATGTTAAAAAGTGTAGAGTTCCCAAATGGTCACTAGATGGCACTAAATCTTCCAACATCAAGCTAACAAATGTTGATTCAGGTAATGACTAAAGCTAGCCATACACTACTCAATGTGACCAAAAGATAGATCCCTCTCAGATCACAATATGAGCAGAGAGAGATGTATCTGATAAAATCCTTCCACACATTGTGCATAGATTTTTAATCAATTTCAGTGATTAGGCATTAGAACTAATCCACAAAAGCAGCTGCACTTCTGGCAGACATACCTAGTAACTTCCATTAGGATCCTCCAATGTCAACACCAGCTGATAGAAGTACCTGGGAAAAGCCTCTATGACAAGTGTAAGTGTACATACACATTATAGAAAGTGTGCACGCACCTCCCCTCCCCACCACCACCACCACCACCACCACCCACCCTTGCCTATCCTGGGATTCTCCTCTTTTGGCTCCTCACAAACACTATTGTTTTTTTTTTGTTGGTAAGGAGCTGAGCTTCATCAGCAAGGCAAGGAAAAGGAAGTTCTTGTGAGGGGGTGGAGTAGAGGCAGAACTCCTAAAACACAGAAGACATTGGTCTAGATCAGTGATGGCTAACCTTGGCACTCCAGCTGTGACAAAACTACAAATCCCATCGTGCCTCTGCCTTCCCGAGTTATGCTTAGAGCTGTCAGAGTATTGCAATGCCTCATGGGACTTGTAGTTCCACCACAGCTGGAGTGCCAAAGGTTAGTCATCACTGGTCTAGATGATGGTGACTTAACACTGCCTTTACCAATACAGACTGAAGAGACTCCGTTATTGGTTCATCATATGCTATACAGACAAGAAGCCTGCAAGTAAGCAGAGAATTGATTGGGGGTCTGCTGCTCTCTTCCCTTTCATGGTGGCTGGCACTTCCTTAATTGTGTACTTACCTTACATTAGGGTGGGTTGTTGTGTTGATACACACCATAAAACGTTCCCTTGTTGTTGCTTCTGAGGTATTTCTATCAGCTGGTAATGACATTGGAGGATCATATTGAAACACTCTAGATATAACTGCCAAGAACATGGCTGATTTGGAATTCTGTGTGACAGTCTTGCGAAGCAGGTGAATGCACGGTCATGGTGGTGAATGCACAATTGGATTTGAAATGAACATTAGTTGACATGGGGATGGGGGGCACAGAAGTGGGATTTAACTCACCTTGGTCTACATCTCTGGCGCCAGCACTCCACACACCTTTACAACCTCCCTATACTTCCACTTCAGCAACTGATAGGAGGAGTATCAGGAGTGGAAGGAGGAAGTATCAGGAGGGTGTAGAGGGACATAGCTGGCCTTAGAGGCAGGGACGAAGGTGAGTTAACCCCCACTGCCATGGCCCGTGTCATCTAACACTCAGCTTCAATTTTGCGTTAAAGGTACTCAGAGCTCAGTAAAATGAAAACAATATATACTTATCTGGGGCTTCCTCCAGCCACATCTACTCGGATCGCTCTCACGCCGCCGTCCTCCGATGTCTGCAGCTCCGGTACTGGGTCCCTGCACTTCTGACAGTTGGAGCTGGGTATGCGACTGACGGAAGTGCTGGGACCCAGTACCGGAGCTGCAGACAACCGGAGGACGGCGGCGTGGGAGCGATCCGAGCAGATGGGGCTGGAGGAAGCCCTAGGTATGTATAATTGTTTTCTTTTACTGAGCTCTGGTACACTTTAAGACAAAACTATCATTCACTTCAGCATGGTCATCCCCACTGAGTACCTGATTATAATCATCTCTCTGACTGGGAATAGGAGGTCATTGTTATCTTGCCATTCAAATACTGGACGCTTGCTTAACCGTTTAGCAGCTTCAAACGAGATGCATTTTTTGAAAGCTGCTGCTGCACTCTGCTGGGTAAACTCGTTTGGCTGTGTGTAGGAGTAAGGAGTTATATTTACCTGATCTGGACGGCTTCTTCTCTTCCTCCACCGGTGGCTCCATCAGCTCTCTTCCACCAATGGTTTGTGCTGTTCCACACTGACACGGCCTCCTAGATCTCAATCACATGTAATGTCATGTTATTGGTCCTGCTGGGAGTAAGTCTCCGCTGCAGTGGAGGAACAGAAGAAACCGATCCAGCCATCCGGACAGGTATGTATGGGCGTTCCCTGCTGCCACCCCTAATTTACCGCCGCAAACCCAGCCGAGCCTGCCAGGCTGGGGAAGGCACACTTCCTATGCGTAGGAAAAATTTGGATTAGCAGCCAGGGCCGGTTTATGCAACAATGGGGCCCCAGGGCAAAATAAACCTGGGGGGGCCCCCCAACAGATACCCCGGAGCAAAAATTGGCATTAAGGGACCTTTTTTTTGCAGCTGGTATAGTCAGGGTTTGAAGCCCCAATCGGTCGGAGCTCCACATTCTGGCTACCCCAGCCTGCATGGGGGACAAGGGGTTAAAAAGTTTCAGGAGGGGGGACCCCACATAATTTAAAAAAAAAAAAATTCCCACAAAACATAAAAAAAAATTGGGAAAATAGGAAAAAAATGGCAGGGATCTTCATACAGCCATATTGCGGCTGTATAGCGATCCCTGGCCAAAGCGCTGCGGCTGCGTATGGACCCCTGGAAACCCTGTCAGGAAATGTATTGCTCTTTCTTTTGATACATGTAAAATTACACTACCGTTAGGTACTAAAAGTGACATTTACTGCATTTAAAAGTATACTTTTTTCGTTCGAAACTTTAAAATCGATTTTCTCAAAAACTATAAAGCCTTTTTGAAAAATTGTGTTTTCCTCTTATTCCCGAAGATCTCCTTAACATATCCTGCAAATTTAGGGTTTCTAGAATTTAAGGTGGATTTGCTATTAACCATTAAAGTCGGCTGGTTTTTAAATGTGTATTTTTTTTCCTTTGAAACTTTAAAATCGATTTTCTCAGGAACTATAAGGTCAATTTGAAAATCGTTTTTTTCCTCTTGTAGCCACTGGGGGCCCCTACAAGCTCTGGGGCCCTGGGGCAACTGCCTCCTTTGCCTCTATGGTAGCGCCGGCCCTGCTTGCAGCCAAGCACAGCAGTAATGTCTGCAGTCTTTTTTTCTTCTCAGTCAAATCAGCAGGCTAGTCATGTCAAGGAATAAATTGTGCTTGCTTGTAGTGTGGTGGAGGAAGCTAAAGCAAAACTGAAGTAAACTGATGAGATAAACAATTGTATCTGTAGTCTTAACCCATATGCCAGGTACACACGATGCAATTTTCCATCAGATTGATGGTTGAATTGATTATTTCTGACAGGTCTGATCTGATTTCCGATTGGTTTTCTGAAGGATTTCCCTATCACTTCTATACAAAATCGATCAGAAAAATGAACGAACGTTAGATCAGTCCTGGCAGAAATAATCGATTCGACCTTCAATCTGACAGAAAATCACATCTTGTGTACCAGGCATTAGGCTGCCACCGATGTCTATAGGTGTCCTGTGTTTTCTCATCCATATGCCACAGATTCTAAAAGCTTTTTAATACAAAACTACTTCTGCCTGCAGTGGACGTCCATAGGCATTTTTGTGTCCCCATATTTCTTTTTTTACAGATGTCTAAAAGGTGTTTAGTAGAAAGTTTTGGCTCAGTGCCAATTTTCAGCTTTATGCAGAAATATGCAAATATGCAAATATTTTACTTGAAATATGTAAATGATCCTAAGAGGATGCAGAAATATGCAAATGTTACTACAGTGAAATGCGTTTATTGCAAGATTTGATTAGTCCATTTTAGTTTTTTATAATAATTAGTATAACTCTGTAGCATAATAATTATCATAATTCTCAATCATCTGGTTGAACTCGATGGACGTATGTCTTTTTTCAACCAAAATAACTATGTAACTATGTAAACTTTCCGCACTTCCACCTCAATAACAGTCCTACTAATTTGGACTTTGGTACATGTAGATTTTGGCAGGGCATTTAATAAATACAATACAAACATAGCTGGCATTGCCATGTAGGTTTTGTAAAAAAAAAAAAAAAGGCAGTCTAAGGGTTGATCCCTAATAGGACTTCCCTGGTATTATTTTGATTTAAAGAATACCAGAGGAGGGAAAAAAAGGATAAAATTAGACTTTTACCTTAGTAGAGACTTTCCAGATCCTCTTACAGCCCACTGTTTTAGTGCGGAGTCACGGCACATAGGTTGAATACATTTCTTGTTGTCACGGAGGAATAGAGCCATGTACGAGTGGCTTTGTTTTACTGGTCATGCATTGACTGTACTTGCACATTCCCAGTGTGGATGCTCTCCTCTATGGCCGAGAGCATTGCCAGATAAGGAAGAGGGTAGGCTCAAAGACCATCCAGAGGCTTCCCACTAGTTAGTTAGGCATCTAAATTATATATTTCATTCATTCCCAGCCGTGTTGATCCAGGGATTTTATCTGACTGCCATCTGGAGTTAGAAAGGAATTTTTCCCTTTTATGGCTAATTAGTCAAAGTCATGTTAGGGCCCGTTGTCACTTGTGCGGTGCGAATTAGTCGCGGAAAACAAATTTGCACGCGGATGCAAATTTTACTGCAAATATGTTAGTCAGTATGCGAATTTAACCATGTCAGTGAATGTGTGCTTTTACATTGATTTTATGCAAAAACGCCCGCAAATTGGCGGTAAAATTTGCATATGAAAACGCATGCAAATTTCCTATTGAATACATTGTATGCAAATCTGATGGCTCTGCCGTGCAGATTTTCCCTGCACACAAAACCACACAGGATTTCTGATAAGTGGAAACAGGCCCATCCACTTGTATTGGTTATACGAATCTGCATGTAGAAAATGCATGCAGATTCGCACAAGTGGAAACGGGCCCTAAGGGTTTTTTGCCTTCCCCTGGATCAACTAGGATATGTGTGAGTGCAGAACAGTGATGTATATTTTTATTTTTTTCTGGTTGAGCTTGATGGACAGATGTCTCTCTTCAACCATTTTAAGTATGTTACTATGGCCCTGATTCACCAAACTGCAGTAAGATAGCTGTTTTCAATCAGCGGACAGAACTTTTACTACTATAGGCAAACTTTGGTGCTTAAATTACTCATTGTTAAATACATAGCAGCCTATGACAGAGCCCAAAGTACCAATTTTACCTTCTTCGCTCTGTGCTGCCTGGGGTACACAACTGAAACCTAACTACTGAACTCACTATAAAAAAATATATTCTTATGGTAGGTAAAGTGCTTTGCATACAGTGTATGTTTGTTGTCTACCTAAAAGTGAAATTAGCAAAGAAATGAAAAGATGTTCTCCCCAAGAGTACATTACAGTTTACATTACATGCAGAATCTTCATGTTTTACTATTCTTGTTACATTGATATGAAATCTAAGATCCAAGCCCTTCGGATTAAGATTTAAAGTGCTGTACTGAAAATCCCTATGGCCTTTTTTTTCTTTTTTTACAAATTTGTTTGTTGAAATGGTGAAATATCTGATACATTCTTCCAGTAGGAATTCTGGTGAAATCCAAGAGTTGACTTTTCAGTTTCACTTCAAACATGCTGCACTTTTCTGCAGAGCCAGATGGGAACTTGAGAAGCTTACTTTGGAGTGGATTCTAGTGCTTTTAATATTTTATCATCAGTCTAATATATACATTGCCAGATGTTTGGCAACATGGTTTTCTCTCTCACTGCAGCTGACATGAAAGTGACTGTCATTTAAGGGGCTTGGGGTATTTCCATAAAGAGATTACTTGGCTATGGTGCAGTCAATGGGCTTATCGTTTATGCTAATTGCATCCCTGGATGTTTGGCTGCGGCTGTTAAATAATAAGTGGCAAGCTTGACTTCTACATAAATCCACTAATGTATTCCCCTTTGAATATTTGTCATATTCCGTTCCGCTAAATCTCCCCATTACATGATGCTGGATGATGACCAGAAATAAAATGTTTTTATTGAGAATACGTGTAAAGCTTATAAATGTTGAGTGTGGAATTGTATCAAACGCAGAGCAGAGACTGGGGCTACTGGGTAACTCCAGGTACCATGTAATATTAATTATTGACAGTACAAAGATTGTAACAGGCCAGCTGTGGAGGTGCTTTGCTTCTGTTCCTCTACCCTCCTGACTTTATGTCACTTTCCTTGATGGTGGCACCCAGAATCCCAAACCCAGCAGGTGTAGGTGGCTGTTGTAGCACTACAAGGTCCAGCTTATTAAAAAGATAAGTTAAATTACACGTTTGCTAAAGCAGCACTAATTTGACCCCTGCTTAGTAATATAGTAATAAACAATAATGCTATACTTATTTTCCTTACTGAAGAGATATATGCACTCCCTAGTTGTACTTTACATATGCTTCCCTTTGCAGGGAATAGGAAGATAGGAAACTGGTGAGGTGACACAGAGGTTCCTCTTCTCCGTTATACTTTAATAGGAACCAGAGGTAAGAGACACATGGAGTCTGACATTTGTATTTCCTTTCAAACAATACCAGTTGCCTGGCAGACCTGCTGATCTTTTCGGTAGTGTCTGATTCACAAACCTGAACAAGCATGAAGCTAATCGGATTAGTGACAGAATCATCTGATATGCATGCTTGTTCAGGGTCTATGGTTAAAAAAAGTATTAGAGGCAAAGTATCAGCAGGACAGCCAGGCAGTGTGCATTATTTAAAAGGAATAAATTATGTCAGTCTCCATTGTCTTTCACCTCAGGTTCTTTTTAAAGAAAACCTGTAACTTAAAAAAGTTCCCCTGGGGGGAACTCATCTCGGGTGATGGAAGCCTCCGGATCCTATCGAGGCTTCCTCCGTCCTCCTGTGTCCCACAGGCGGTCTCTCTGTGCCCCTCCGAACAGCGGCGATGTAAAAATGTACCTTCCGTGGCTCCAGCGCAGGCGCAGTGTTGGCTCTCTGCTCGGAGATAGGCGGAAATAGCCGATCGCTGTCGATCCGCTCTACTGTGCAGGCGCAAGTCTCCTGCACCTGCGTAGTAGAGCGAACCTGACAGAGATCGGCTATTTCCGCCTATCTCCGAGCTGAGAGCCACAACAGCGCTGCTGCTGGAGCCACGGAAGGTAAATATATCAAGCCTTGTCAGGCTTGTCGAGCCAGGATTGTGGGATGCTTCAAGGGAGCTAGCGCTGGATTGCCTGCAGCTGCAGAGATGGAGGAAGCCTCTTTGGGATCCTGACGCTTCCCCCTCCCGAGGTGAGTACCCCCCAGGGGAACGCATAGTGAAAGGGATGTGGAGGCTGCCATATTTATTTCCTTTTAAATAATGAACATTGCCTTGCTGTCCTGGTAAGCCTCTGCCTCAAATACTTTTAGCCATAGACCCTGAACAAGCACCCAGATCAGATGTTTGACTCAAGTTCGACTAGATTTGCAGCATGCTTGTTTATGGTGTGTGATGAGACACTACTGAGGCAAGAAAGATCAGCAGGATCCCAGGCAACTGGTATTGTTTAAAAGGAAATAAATATGGCAGCCTGCATATCCCTTTTACTTCATGTGTCCTTTAAAGGAAACCCAAAGCAAAAACAAAGTTTAACCTCTTGAGGACCACAGGCTTACACCCCCCCCCCCCCCCCCCCCCCCCACAAATTAATCTTGCCTCCTTTTCTTGCCGCCAACAGCGATTTCTGTTAGCGGCATCTGATTTCTGCTGCGATTTTTTTAAAATTAATTTTATTGTATTTTTTTTATTTTATAAACGTGTATTTTCTATTTAATTCATTCTGCCCCCGAGATCCAATCCCTGTCATCACCTCTCATAGGCATCAGCCTATGAAAGGGATTAGATTGTGAGCCTCTCTTGGACACAGCTCAGTGACAGAGCTGTCCCCCAAACAGTGCTGCACTAGATCGCAGTACTGTACAAGTAATTGTGGCCTTTTTCTTTTCTTTTTTTTTTATTTACAGCCTGCCAGCTCCCTGCAGCCTTCCTGTGCTTGTGCCATCACTACGCTATGTTCTTGTCACCCGCACACCCCCCTCTCATCTGGTCCACACGCCTCCTTATTGTACTCCAGTGGCAGGAGAGCTCTGCACATACGCAGTACAGGAAAATCTCTACTGCGCATGTGCAGAGTGCTCCTGGCGACAGGAGCACAATCTAGGTATCGAGGCCACGCGCAGCTGGGAAGTCAGGCTGAAACAACCATTACGGGGGACTGGAGCATTGCGCAGTGACTGTGCGGGCACAGGGCAGCTGCAGGGGGCAGGTAGAAGCCCCAGGTAAGTTAAACTGTTTTTTTTTTGGGGGGGGGGGGGGATTTTGGAGGGGCGTTAGGTTTACTTTAAGCTCTAGTGACTTAGGACACCAGGCCTCTGATGTTTGTAAGTGGTAAAACTTGATTCATTCAGGATGACAGCTCGGGAGCATGCACCTTTAACCATTTCAGCCCGCGGGTATTTTTCACCTTATGGACGAGAGGAATTTTCACCTGTCAGCGCTTCTCCCTTTCATTCCCCAATAACTTTATCACTACTTATCACAACAAAATGATCTCTACCTTGTTTTTTCCGCCAGCAATTAGGCTTTCCTTGGGTGGTAAATTATGCTAAGAATTATTTTAATCTAACTGTACTATAATGGGAATAATAAGAAAAAAATTAAAAAAATGCATTATTTTTCAGTTTTGAGCCATTACAGTTTTAAAATAATTAATGCTACCATAACTAAAATCCACACATTTTATTTGGCCATTTGCCTTCGTTAGTTAAACGTTCAAATTATACCCCTAGTGTAATGTATGGTGACAATATTTTATTTGGAAATAAAGGTGCACTTTTTCAGTTTTACATGCATCACAAATTTTTAGCCCAATATTTATTAATTTAATGTCCTCTTGACATAAATAACCATTTATTTTTATTCCCCAAACTCGGTAGGTGTGTTATACTATTTGGCCACAAGATGTCCCTACTGAGCAAAAATCCCATTAGCGTACAAAGTACGCTAATGGGGATACAATGTATCACTACATTGTAACCAGGGAAGTGACGTAGGCTTCCATCGGAAGCCTCCGATCACAGCGGCGGCGGGGAAGTTATGAATGGAAACATTGTTTCCATTCATAAATTTAATGATCGGGCGGCGTAAACCGGCGGAAATCGCGGCGGGAGATAGCGCGGCGGCTCCATTTACAGAATAAACACTGTTTTTCAACAAAAACAGTGTTAATTCTCGGCGGACAAGCTCGGATTGGCACAGGGGACTTTTGTCCCCTGCAGCCAATCCCCTCTGCTAGCAGCAGCAGCGCGATCGCGGACATCTGCCCGCACGATCGCCTGCAGACCACCCAAACTGCAGGGACGTGACTAACGCGTCCCTGCGGCTCTAGCACTTGCCGCTGCTGACGTGAAGCTCACGTCCGCGCGGCTGAAAAGGTTAAGGATACCCGAGGTGACCTGTGACATGATGAGATAGATATGCGTATGTACAGTGCCTAGCTCACACATAACTATGCTGTGTTCCTTTTTTTCTTTCTCTGCCTGGAAGAGTTAAACATCAGGTATGTAAGTGGCAGTTCCTTTCTGAGTCAGGACTGAGTCAGACTACAATGTGACCCTCACTGATAAGAAATTACAACTATAAAACACTTTCCTAGCAGAAAATGGCTTCTGAGAGCAGGGAAGAGATAAAAAGGGTCAATAGTTCATAGATTTTAGCTCTGGCTTACTTCAATGAATGTGTCTTTGAGCAAAAACAATAAAACCGTAAAACGTCAAAAAGTAGATTTAAATATAAAATAAATAAACTGTACAATATCTTAAAAAGTCATTTTTAGGAACAGCAGGATAGATACAATTGTGTATTTCATTAGTTTATTTTCAGCTCGGGTGTCCTTTAAAAACTAATTAGGACAAAATAACTTTTACATTTTTTGTTCTTACAGATCCACTTTTCTTTATGGCGATTATTAGTTATGTTTTGTGTAATAGACGTTCTCTAAATATGTGAGCATACATGATATGTGACTATCATACAGGAACATATTTGCTCAGTCACAGTTTGGTTGATTTGATGGTATATGACACTCAGTAGACTGAGATCAGCTCTGTGCTGTTTGTCTGTATAGTTCTGTGGGAGTTGAAATCTTACTTAGACGTGTGAGGTCTCTAGGAGTCTGACATGCAGCTCACAGCCATCTACAGTTGTGTTAGTTGTCAGTTTGACAAAACCAAGAGCGGCTTGTTAGTCATTTGCAGATAATTTCTATAAGAAGCAGAAAATGAGATTGAGCTGCGGTTATGTTCACTGTGGGAGCTGCCCGCTTGCCCTTGAGCTTGTAGCAGAGGGCCAAAGGCTGATCTTTCTGTCAAGAGAAAGTCCAGCAATTACGAACACTCTTGTCAATAAGGATTTAGGATTTCTTGTGTCTTTCCACTATGTAATAAACAAAGAATCATGCTTATAAAAGTTGCTGTGAAGTAGGCGGAGGTGATGTATAGAACACATAGGCAGCATCAGCACAATAAATGTACCAATCTAATGGAATTTGGCATGGGCTGTATGGGTCAAGTGTCTCTGTTCTTATGGGCAGTGGCTTACATGCCACCTCCAACAGCACTACTGGTTTTGGTGGTCTGCCTCTTCATCAGAAAGCTGGAATCTGAAAGTTAGTGACCTCCTGTATATGGCCCTTCCCATTGTGCTGTTATCCTCTTCCTTGTTCATGGAGGCTGCCATGTTTATTTCCTTTTAAACAATACTAGTTGCCTGGCAGTCCTGCTGATCTCTTTGGCTGCAGTAGTGTCTAAATCACACACCTGAAAGAAGCATGCAGTTAATCTTGTCATATTTTTTTTCAGAAACATCTGATTTGCAGGGTCTATGAAAAAAAGTATTAAAAGCAGTGGATCATAATGGCAGCCAGGCAATGTGCATTGTTTAAAAGGAAATAAATATGGCAACCTCCATATCCTTCTTCCTTCAGTTGTTCTTTAATGAAAAATTATGTATATCCAAGCAAAAAAGGACAACCGTTAAAATTTGCTTTTTATAAGAAACAGTGAACTGAGCCTGATGGCCTCTCTTTGCAACAATACTCTGCAGATGAGACACCTAAATAAGTGTACTGTATACAAGTGGTAAACTGCAAAGTTATAATGAAACAACACAAGAGCACTAATCCTAACTAAGGCTTGTTTCACATGGGAGGCTGAATTGCATGCTTGTCGGGCAGTTCAGCAACTTAGCTGTTGCCCACGAGCATATTGGAACTGCAATTTCATATAGCCAAACAGCAGTGTTTGTTACCCAAAAGTTGACCCACAGTGGCATTACCCAGCAGCAAAGAAGCAAGCACCTTGCCAGTGCATGGAAGCAGCAAACTCACTGCTATCAACCTCCCGTGTGAAAGGGACCTTACTAGTGCACACACACTATATTGATTTGCAGAAACAAAGAGATCGAAGAAAAGACAGAAGCAGGATGCAGCATCAAAACTGAGAATCAAAATAACAAGCAAGATGGCATACATAGGTTTATTCAGGTATTGGTAACACACATCCTAATAACTGCAATATGTTGGCAATGCCAAAAGACAATTGGTGCCCTGAAAAGAAAGCTCACATGATGAACTCCAACAGTGGCACTGTTGGTATTGGGAAGGTGGAAGTCTATAGTAAGCTATTCACATTATATGACCTTCAAGTGAAACAGGGGTTTGGAAGTTAATTCAGAGGTTGCAGATGGCCCTGACACAAAATGCCGTTCACCATCCTCCTTCAAAGGACTTTCTGACAAATGGTAGTCACTTGAAACAAATGCCATCTGCATGCAGCCATTCTCTTAGACTGTTTGAGTGCACTGGAAACCTTAGTACAGTTCCGTTCAGTACCTGCAAGTTTTAAAGTGTTCCTGCCCAGACTTGCCAGATTTCATTGGTACCTACACAACCAACATCAATTTTCTACTGTTCCTGCTCAGGCTTGCCAAACTATGGACCCATTGGAAGGCCTGGTAAGAAAGTAAAATGCCTGCCAGTGTCACTCCTGAACAGTCTTGCAGTGAGTAGAGGCAGGCATGGAAGCCTTCAACCAAGCTATTAGAATAATAAGAAGGTCGAAGCTTAGAAGCATAAAAGACTTGCAGGAATAGAGGAGAGAGTTTTACCAATGAAAATGCCGGAAGAAGATAGAAGCATATAGGAAAAAATGATGGTATTTCCTAGAAGAAAGAAAGCTACATGAGAGAAGAAAGAAGGATACAGATAAAAGTAGGAATATATTTCAAAACAGGAACAACTTTTTTTGTTTGTATTCTTAATAAATAGCGTGTTGTCTTTTTATTCTGATGGATAGTTAGTGGCATCATTAGGGGATGTGGGAGGTGTGGACTGCACCAGGTGTCATCAGATTAGGGGGTAACACCTACAGTAGGTCCTAGTACAGAAAATATATTAACTCAGGTTCAGTTTACACTTGCTGTGAAAATTGACCAATTTTGTCTGATTTACGGAATGCATAATGGGATTTGTTAATGGATCCTATGTCAAGTGCAGGATCCACTCACACTTTAAACATTTTCTGCAGATCTGTTTGATTAGTTTTAAAAATTATTGAAAGTATGCTTTACTTCCACAGTAAACACGCACAATGGGGTTGATTCATTAATTTGCTCTGCTACAGCAGCGCGGCTTAATGACAGCAGCGCGAGGTTAAAATACCCAGTACACGCTATGCTGCCATAGCTTGCACAGCTAACTTATGCTATGCTCCATTACGTTAATAAGCGCTCCATTAACTTAACGAGCGCTCCACTGAACCTGCCCTTAGCCCTGGCAGGTCCAGTGGCTTCAAAGGACAAGATTTCTGCACTTTGATTGGCCCACTAGGCTGCTCTCCAGTGAGAACCCACTGCACCATTGATCACCAATGTGAACGTACCATAGGGATATAATTGCATTATGTTAGGATACAATTCTATTGGCCACTGCGACAGAATGTAGTGTGAAATGAGCCTTAAGGTGCATACACACATCCAACTTAACGCCTGATGTCCTTTTTTTTTGGTCTTTTGAACAACTTAAAGAACAAACAACAAGTTGTTCAAACGTCCTATACACACTGACCAACAAAGCCGCCAATAAATGAATTTACATGTTGTTTAACCAACTTGCTAATGGTGTCAATTTGTATTGTTTAAAAGGAAATAAATGTGGCAGTCTCCATATCCTTAAAACGTCAGGTGCCTTTCAAAAAAAAAAAAAAAAAAAGCATTGAGGCAATAAATTATATGTGGTTCTGGACACAGGTCAACAAAATTAATAGAAATTGCCCTGCAGCTCGCATAAAACCACCCTTGTAACATTAGTTTGATTAGTTTAACATGCCAAGTTTTTTTTTCTACAAAACTAGCTGTAAGCTTATAACAAAACTTAAAAAAACAAAACTTTGCATAAATCCTCATGTTTTCCCCATAATTAATGAGCAATTAGAACTTTGTAAGTAGCCAAACAGTGGGACTGGAAGGATCTGGAGACAGTTTAGTCCAGATCACCTCTACATGTAAATGTAGCTTTGCTTTCCAAGGGTTAATTGACTGTGACTTTGTTCCCCCAAAAAACGGTATTTGAATTTCTCTCTTTTTTTTTTTTTTTTTTTACACCAAATCTGTTCATAACATTACGATAAAGTAGCAAGCCTTAGGGCACTGTCTATACACTGTACAGACACTGGGAAATATAGTGTCTAGTATCCCACAGTCACTGCATCAGGTTCTTTATGTGATATCCCCTTGTCAAATGTACTTCCAAGTTCCAACAAGCATGATTGCTGCTTTTCTTGAGTTCCTTATGCTAATGCTAAAATGATAGGTATGCTTGACCTCAGCACTACAGATGGCCAGTGGCACTAATAATTCAGACTTATATGCAGATTGTATGCAGATTAGAACTGGGTCAGTCAGATGCACTTCTTGTTCATTTTTACCCAAAATCCAGGACGGCTCTCAGCCTCGAAAAGTCCCAGGGCTGGGTTTGAACTTCTTACCACCCATGGCCCACTATTACCAGCCGCCCCTAACCAAACAATATGCTATCACCTCTCCCCCCCCCAATTATTTGGTTGGCCCACTATCACCTTTAGTGCCGATGTCTCCATGGCAACGTAAAGTGAACCAATCATGTCACACTGGTAACTGACCAATCAAACAGCAATATGCAGGTAAAAGGCATGGTGCGAGCCGTCGACCACACACATAGTAAAAAGTGGCTCACAATTGGACAGTGGGTGGGGTCAGCAAAAGTAAGTCCTATACCCAATACCATGATGTGAACCACCACTGGCCAATCAATAACCAGAAAATGGAGACAATGATAGGCTACCTTCTGTATTATGAACTATTCGTTAGTGCTGCCCCAGGTTCTTTGATCTCCCACACCATGTGCATGCCAGACTCGGCCTTTTGTAACTGCCAGCAACTGCTGATATGTCATTGGACCAGGTCTGGCTGTTTGCTAATCACACACTGTGTGCCTTAGTATGCGTTAGTACGTGTTGGTACGCGTTTTTTCCATATCAGTGCATTGGGAAGAAGATTTCAGGTAAAACGCGTTAAGTGTAAAAGGTGCCATAGGAAAACATGGGCATTACTTTGAAAATCAACTTTCTTTCAGTTACAACTGAGAGCAACTGATTAAGTGTAAAAGGGGCCTAAGAGTTCCTTGTGCTCGCTAAGTTAGAAGCATGCTAATATACCGAAACGGATTTAAAAAAAAAAATGTTTTTGTAACATTTAACTGAAATATTATCAATTTTATTTAGCTTAGGAAGAGATGACATATTTGGCTGTGTAAGGATGGAAGCCTTATCTGGTGTCCTGTAGGTGCGAGCAATGTAAGCAGCCGGACCATGGAAATGGCTGAACCTTGAATGTTTTCCAAGAATATTTAGCTTGTCTTGAAGCCTTCACTTGTACATTTCACTTTGTGGCCCCATGAAGGGTACGTTCCCAGTGAATGCACAAAAGGCCATTTTCATTAATAGCTGATTGGTCATAAAAGGAAATTGGCAGCTGAAATAAAATGCCTGTCGCAGAACTGTTTTTGTGAAGCAAATGGCGGGCAGTAATGTACTTTAAAAGCAGAGAGCATTATGGACATTTAACTTCTCAATTTGGGGCTACAGGTCACATTGTTAGTATTTTTAAAATTGGTATTAAAGAAGAACCCCAGATATACTTACAGCTTGCAAATGCCTGTATGTATTAACCACCCTGGCGTTCAGTTTCCCCAGGATTTCTGTGCAAAAAGTGTTTCAATTAATTTCCAATAATTTGCAACCATTTTTTTTTGCAACCAATTTTTTTTAATATTAAATTTAATACAGATTATTGTATTGAATTCAATTTTTTTTTAAAAAAAGTGTTTTCTGCAAGATGTTGATGACGCTGTGTGACCCTGGTGTCATCAACGCCGATCAACGGGGGACATGTGATCGCTGAGGAAGAAGCAAAATCCGCCAAGGGACATGGAAGAAGACACTGGGGAAGCTATCAGAGGTACGCGACGAGGGATCAGCATGCCAATGGTGAGTATAAGACCCAGATGTATAGGTAGAAGATGTGCAGCCAGGTATAGTTAGCCAGATGTGCAGCCAGGTATAGTTAGCCAAGTATAGTTAGCCAGGTATATAGTGAGCCAGGTGTTTAGCCAGGTATATAGCGAGCCAGATGTTTAGCCAGGTATATAGTGAGCCAGGTGTTTAGCCAGGTATATAGTGAGCCAGATGTTTAGCCAGGTTTATAGTGAGCCAGGTGTTTAGCCAGATTTATAGGTAGCCAGATGTCCCCCTCCCGATCCTCCCCCCCCCCCAGCACGCTGTGGGTAGCGATCTGTGCTACCCACAGCGTGCAGAACAAGCATCCAGCCACCCTAGGGAATCCCTGGGCAGCCAGCGGGGCAGAGAATGTGCGGGGGATCCCCCTTGTATGTGGAGGCTGTGCTGGCGGGGGATCCCCCTCTGTGCGGGCGGGGGGAACCCCTTTATATGGTGGCTGTTGCGGGCAGGGGATCCCCCTCTGTGCGGACGGGGGGATCCCCCTTCTATTGTGGCTGTTGCGGGCGGGGGATCCCCCTCTGTGCGGGTGGGGGGATCCCCCTTCTATTGTGGCTTTTGCGGGCGGGGGGATCCCCCTTTGTGCGGGCGGGGGGATCCCCCTTCTATTGTGGCTGTTGCGGGCGGCCTATCCCCCTCCTCCCCCTCCCTCCCGATGTCCCCCTCCCGATCTCCCCCCCCCCTCTCTAAGCCCATTGAGTAAATAGATTTACTCACCGAGGGCTTTCTCCAGCGACGGCAGCAGCACTTCCTCCTCTATCTCCGAAGTCTCGTTCTCTGTACAGTTACATTACGAGACTTGGTGACGTCACCAAGCCTCGTAATGTAACTGTACAGAGACCGGGACTTCGGAGATGGAGGAGGAAGTGCTGCTGCCGTCGCTGGAGAAAGCCCTCGGTGAGTAAATCTATTTACTCAATGGGCTTAGAGAGGGGGGGGGAGATCGAGAGGGGGGACATCGGGAGGGAGGGGGAGGAGGGGGATAGGCCGCCCGCAACAGCCACAATAGAAGGGGGATCCCCCCGCCCGCACAAAGGGGGATCCCCCCGCCCGCAAAAGCCACAATAGAAGGGGGATCCCCCCACCTGCACAGAGGGGGATCCCCC
Source organism: Hyperolius riggenbachi (assembly GCF_040937935.1). NCBI lineage: Eukaryota > Metazoa > Chordata > Amphibia > Anura > Hyperoliidae > Hyperolius > Hyperolius riggenbachi. The sequence continues at coordinate 172,150,130 of NC_090654.1, read as the reverse complement.
GCCCGCAACAGCCACAATAGAAGGGGGATCCCCCCGCCCGCACAGAAGGGGATCCCCTGCCCGCAACAGCCACCATATAAAGGGGTTCCCCCCGCCCACACAGAGGGGGATCCCCCGCCAGCACAGCCACCACATACAAGGGGGATCCCCCGCACATTCTCTGCCCCGCTGGCTGCCCAGGGATTCCCTAGGGTGGCTGGATGCTTGTTCTGCACGCTGTGGGTAGCACAGATCGCTACCCACAGCATGCAGTCAGGCATCCAGCCATCCTGGGGAATCCCTCTGATAAGAAAAAAATGCAGCCGGCGGGGCAGAGAAACAGGAAATCTCCCTGTCGGCATGGACGAGCTCAGCTCGTCATTAACGTTTTTTGCAAGTTTTGCTGGACGAACTCAGCTCGTCCATACCGCCAGGGAGGCTACAGAGGAACTGCAATGAATACAATTATGAATAAAATTGCTTATTTTTTACAATATTCATTTATAAAGATAGAACGTCACTTCACGCTTGGCTTGCAGCCAGAATGGAGATTACCACGCACTGCTGCAGTAATCTCCATCGGCTGTGTTTGGCGTTGCAGTGCAGTGTGTTCATCCGATCGCACCGCACTGCTACCATGGGATAGCAGTGTGAACCCGGCCTCATTATCTATTTGAGAAAAGGTCAAGATTTCTCATGGGAAACGGGTATCAGCTACTGATTGGGATGAAGTTCAATCCTTGGCTAAAGTTCCTATCTAAATGACTGTTAAAAAACATTTATAGTAACAGATTAAACATGTCGTTTAACAGCTTAGTGATTAGAGTGTTCAGAAGCTTCTTTGTGTGTGACATGAGGCTTCTGCAGCTAAAAATATTATTTCAAAATTTCTGTTTCAGTATTGTTTATTAAACAGTATAAATGCATGAATAAGAATAGTTAACAAGCACAACATTACATTCCAAAAAGGAGAAAAATCTTGCTAGGTTTCTTAGAAGAAGTAAGCCAAGTATTGATTTTACAGCTTGATAAATTATAAAGCGTGTTTGGAATGTGTACACATATCTTAATACAATTCAATATTAACAGGGTAAGTAACAGAATATAGCAACTAAATTTGATATCTATAAAGTATTTAGTTTGCTAAGTAACATATAGCATTGGCTTTGACCATGTCTTGTTAGATCTAACTTAAGACAGTTTTAGACATGTTTCAAACTTTAACACATAACATTAACCATCTTTCCACCTGCTAACCGTTTCGGGAAGAGAAGATGGGAATCTGGTATTATATAATTGAATTGTGGCAGTGACTTATCATAAGATCATATAGTCGGCTCGCACCAACAGACCCGTCCACAGAATAGGAATGTATTCCTCCTGAGGGGGAATCTGAGTTGGCAACTTGGGAGTGACTACTGCCAGAGGTTGTCAGTGTAAAAGATGCAACTGAGAGGTTCTGTTGGTTCTTACATTTTCAATATGGTACGGTGTTTACTCCATTACTCCTGTGAGACCTGGATTACTGGCCAATCACTTGATTTGGATTTTAGTCATTTTTCAAAGCCAACAGTGGACTGAGGGAATTGTTTTTTTATTTCCAGAGGGCAGGTATCTGTGATTTGGCTGCGTTTATCAGGTGTGGCAGGATTGACCTTTTATATTCATTATGGCTGACATTCGAGTTGTATAGTAGAAATATATCTGGTTCAAATGGGATGTAGGAACCATATATTTTTTGTGTGAGATTGTGAGGAAACACGGAAAAGCCGCCGAGTAAGGCGGCGGATTCCGCGTTCAACATGGCAGCTGGCGCGCAGTCGGAGCGTGGAGAAACCGCCGCATGCCCAGACAACAGGGCGGCGGATTCCGCGTCCGACACGGCAGGTTGCACGCATAGGCCTACTCCTATCAGCAATGCTGAATGCGGAGAAAATGCCGCACGCACAGACAGCGCTGCGGCGGATTCCGCATCCAACACAGCAGAAACATTACAACACATGTCTGGTGTGGCTGGGACTGATAGTCCACACAGGTTCAGAAGGACGCGCGCGCGCCCAGAGAGGCAGGGCCTTTATGACGGACAGAAGGGGGTCAGCTGACCAAGCCGGTCAGCTGACAAATTCAGCAGCTTTCATTGGTCCAGCACTTAGGGGAGACGCTGGTGAGCACTGGTGTATATATACTGGGTGCTGGTCATTTCTCTGGTGTCTGGCGTTGCGATCACTACGTGGTAGCACTCAGACCCTGTCAGTATCTGTGTTTATTAGACCAGTTTCTTAGGTGTTGATGATCATGGAGCTCACACCTTAGTCTAGGAATTCTGTTATTATCTGTGATTATTATCTAGACCAGTTTCCAAGGTGTTGATGATCAAGGAACTCACACCTTAGTCTAGGAATTCTGTATCATCTGTATTATTATTATTATTATCTAGTCTAGTTCCAGGAGTGTTGAGAATCTTGAAGCTCACACTCAAGCCTAGGCATTGTTGATTATCTGTTATGACTTTCTGCTTCCCTGACCATTCTTCTGATCTCTGATTCTGTACCTTTGTCATTCTGATACCCTGTTGCCAAACTCTGCTGGTCTTAGGATTCTGCATCGGTATTCTGTCTCTGTACTTTATCGGTCCGTGTGTCAACGACCTGGCCTGTCCGACCTCGAGAACTCTCTCTCCTGTTAAGAGATAGTTCACAGATCTGTCAGTGGCACTTTCTCACTGGTGTCACTCACGTTCTGTCCTTCCCACTCTCAGCCTGGCTCCGCCCCTTGGGGAGCCTCAGGCTATTGGAAGGAATTTGTTCTCTGGGCAGTACCTCCTATTGCCTTACACCCACTGTACGGGTGCTCTCCTCAAAGTATTACTGTTGCATCAAAACACTCATATATTACTCAGGTGTCCAGAGGTTAGAGATATATCTGATTATCGGTGATACTGCAGATCATCTATAATCGGGTATATATCTGCATTCTCGGTGATACTGCAGATCGCCGGTAATCAGATCCTCTCTGTGTTACACTGATCGTTACAGAACGCCAGACCCAAAAATGCAAATGGACGCACACACTGACCGTCTGGGCGCACTTACCACTTCGGTGGACTCTATCAACCAAGTGCTGGGTAACCACAAAGCTATAATTGACGCTTTGTCTGGTTCTTTACGTACCCTCCAGACGGCAGTGGACGAGGTGCGATCCCCTCCTAGCATAGACATACGTATGCCTGTACCTGAAAAGTTTTCTGGTCACAGATCTGACTTTCAAAATTTTAGGAGTAGAGTGTTGTCATACTTTGAGTTAAGATCTAGATCTTCAGGAACCATGACCCAAAGGGTCACGTTTATTAAGACCTTGTTATCAGGCAAATCCCAGACCTGGGCATAAGTTTACCCGCGGGAGATTTAGCCTTAACTTCCGTAGACAAATTCTTTAAGGCTATGGCAGTAATTTACGACGATCCAGACATTGCCTCGACTTCTGAACGGAAGCTCAAGTTGCTGCGTCAAGGCAAGAGTCCGGTCGAGGAGTATGCTTCCGAATTTAGGAGGTGGTCAGTTTCAGCCAGGTGGGACACCTATGCTCTTTTAGACTGTTTCTTATCAGGGTTATCAGATGAGGTCTCTGATCTTATGTTAAGTCAGCCTGAACCTAAAACCGTCGATGAGGCCATTTCATCGGCAATCAGGATTGATTGCAGATTACGTTATCAAAGACAGACCCGGGGTAGAAACAATGTTAAAATGGTGTCCTACGCTGTGCCTCCGGTGACTCCATCCCCTCCCGTTTCACCTCCTACCGAGCCAATGCAGATTGGTCGGTCAAAACTGTCCCAAGTGGAGCGGAGACGCAGGATTTCTGAGCAATTGTGTCTTTATTGTGCAGAGGGGGGTCATAGAGTACGAAATTGTCCTAAGAAGTCGGGAAACGCCATTGCCTAGGAGTAGTTGGGGGTAATACCCTAGGCGTACAGCTCTTACCCCTAGAGGATAAGCGTTTACTTCTTCCTTGTATGATTACATGGGAAGATAAATCTGAAGTCTCTGAGGCCTTCATTGATTCAGGCTCAGCGGCTAATTTTATGGATTACGAATTTGCAAAAAAATTAGGTGTTCCGCTCACTCCGGTTAAACCACCCCTTCAGGTTACGGCAGTGGATGATTCCCCTTACAGCGTAACCATCCGCTGTCCCAGACACCAGAGGTGGAAGTCACTGTAGGGGTGCTGCATAGAGAGAAGTTGCAGTTTTTTGTTTTGCGCATGACAACCTCCACAATCATCCTTGGCATGCCATGGTTATACCTTCACTCTCCTCAGATAAATTGGGCTACCGGTCAGCTAACGAGCTGGTCAACCAACTGTTTTCGTCATTGTTTAGTGAAGGTGACCTTAGGCCAGACCAGGATTCATGTGGAGGGTGTTCCGGAACCGTATGTTGAGTTTTCGGACGTGTTCTGTCCCAAGGCTGCCGATAAATTACCTCCACATCGCCCTTTCGATTGCCCGATTGATCTCCGTTCAGGTTGTATGCCCCCTAGAGGTCATCTCTACAATTTGTCTGGGCCAGAAAAGGTGGCCATGCAAGAGTAAATCCGTGAAAACTTCACTAAGGGAGGTATTCGTCCTTCCCGGTCGCCTGCCGGAGCAGGTTTCTTTTTTGTAAAAAAAAAAGACGGAGGCCTTTGGCCATGCATTGATTACTGGGGACTGAATAAAATCACAGTTAAAAATCGCTATCCATTACCTTTGATAGACGATTTATTCACTCAAGTTACCAATGCCAAGATCTTTTCAAAATTGGATTTGCGGGGTGCATACAATCTGGTGCGGATCAGAGAGGGCGATGAATGGAAGACGGCCTTTAACACACCCGATGGGCATTACGAGTACCTGGTGATGCCCTTCGGGTTGTGTAACGCCCCGGCCGTCTTCCAGGAACTCATTAATGAAGTTTTCAGGGAGGTGTTGGGTAAATTTGTCCTAATATACCTGGATGACATACTGATCTTCTCAGACAACCTCTCTGAGCACAGAGCTCATGTCAAATTCGTGCTGCACAAGCTTAGACAAAACAGGCTTTATGCTAAATTGGAGAAATGCATTTTTGAGGTGACATCTGTCGCTTTTCTGGGACACATATTTTCCACCTCAGGCCTTTCTATGGATCCCGCCAAAGTCTCTGCTGTCCTGGAATGGCCTCAGCCTGTAGGACTCAAATCTCTTCAGAGATTTTTAGGGTTTGCGAATTACTATAGAAGGTTCATAACGGGGTACTCCACAGTCATAGCACCCCTTACCAGTCTCACAAAGAAAGGGGCAGATACCAACCACTGGTCCCCCGAAGCTCTGGCCGCTTTCTCCATTTTGAAAGAACTGTTTTGCTCTGCACCCATATTGAGACACGTAGACACTTCTTATCCATTTATTGTGGAGGTTGACGCCTCAGAGGTAGGGGTAGGGGCTGTGCTGTCTCAACGCTCTGGGCTGCAGGGAAGATTACACCCGTGTGCCTATTTCTCTCGAAGGTTTTCACCAGCAGAGAAAAACTACGATATAGGCAACAGGGAGCTCCTAGCCATTAAGTTGGCCTTTGAAGAATGGCGTCATTGGCTAGAAGGAGCAAAACATATGATTACAGTCTACACTGATCACAAAAATTTGGAATACATTGAGGGGGCTAAGAGATTGAGTCCCCGTCAGGCTCGGTGGTCACTGTTTTTCTCGAGATTTAGATTTGTAATTACGTACACTTCGGGCAGTAAAAACATTAAGGCGGATGCCTTGTCCAGATGTTTTGAGCCGGAGACAGCACAGCCCTCGGAACCAGAAACCATTGTTCCACAGAAGGTAGTGCTGGGAGCCACAGAGACTTGGAAAGACTGGACGGAGACTTTAAGTCCTTTCCAGCAGGATGTCCCTGATGGAAAGCCTGAAAGGGTTATGTTTGTGCGACTGCCATTTCGTCTCCAGATTTTGCAGATGTTCCACTCGCACAAGAATGCCGGGCACCCAGGGGCCTCCAGAACGCAGGACTTGGTTGCTAGATGTGCTTGGTGGCCTTCTCTGGCAACGGATTGCAAGGAGTATGTTAGAGAGTGTGCAGTGTGTGCAAAAAGCAAACCCTCCCGTCTGGCACCTGTGGGAACGTTGCAGCCTTTGCCCACCCCGAGTGAACCATGGACCCATTTGTCCATGGATTTTGTAGGTGAGCTTCCAAGGTCTGAAGGCATGTCGGTCATTTGGGTGGTAGTCGACCGTTTCAGTAAAATGGCCCATTTTGTGCCCTTGAAAGGACTCCCCTCGGCCCAGGAGTTGGCCAATCTTTTCATCATCCACGTTTTCCGGCTTCATGGCATTCCGGAAAACGTTGTGTCAGATCAGGGAGTCCAATTTGTTTGCAGATTTTGGAGGGCATTTTGCCAGAAAATGGGCATGGAACTGTCATTTTCGTCGGGCTACCACCCACAGACCAATGGTCAGACGGAGAGGGTTAATCAGTCATTGAAACAGTTCTTGAGGTGTTATGTTGCAGAAGCGCAAAGTGATTGGGTCAAGTTTTTGCCATATGCAGAATTTGCGCACAATAATTTGAAAAGCTCTCCCTCTGGGTTCTCTCCGTTTCAGGTGGTAACTGGAAAGTTGCCCAAATTTTCCCCATTGCCAGTAGCCTCCACTCCGTTTCCAGCTCTGGAGGCTTGGCAAAAGTCGTTTAAAGCCATTTGGGGAATCGTGAATAGTAATTTGGAAAAGGCTTTTCAAAGTCAGAAAGGTCAAGCTGACAAGAAACGATCCTTAGAGTGGACATTCCGACCAGGAGACCTGGTCTGGGTGTCCACGCGTCATTTGACCCTGAAACAACCCTCGGCCAAGTTAGGTCCCAGGTTTGTGGGCCCCTTTTCTGTGACCAGGAAGATCAACAATGTTACTTATGCCATTGATCTTCCTGCCAGCATGCGTGGTGTGAGATCTTTTCATGTGTCCCTGCTTAAGCCAGCTGTCCATGTGGGTGCCGCTCCTCCTCCTCCTGTGATGGTAGACGACCAACCTGAGTATGAAGTAGAGAAAATGTTAGACTCACTACAGTATCTGGTGCACTGGAAGGGGTATGGTATGGAGGAGAGAACATGGGTACCTGAGTGTCGCATGCATGCGGACAAACTAAAAAGGGAATTCCACACTCGATATTATTATTATTATTATTATTATTTTTAGTATTTATATAGCGCCGACATATTACGCAGCACTGTACAGTATATATATATATATATATTGTCACTAACTGTCCCTCAAAGGAGCTCACAATCTAATCCCTACCATTGCCATATGTCTATATTATGTAGTGTAAGTACTGTAGTCTAGGGCCAATTTTTAGGGGGAGCCAATTAACTTATCCATATGTTTTTGGAATGTGGGAGGAAACTGGAGTGCCTGGAGGAAACCCACGTAGACACGGAGAGAACATACAAACTCTTTGCAGATAGTGCCCTGGCTGGGATTCGAACCAGGGACCCAGCGCTGCAAGGCGAGAGAGCTAACCACTACGCCACCGATATCCTGAGAAACCGGGTAGGAGTTGTCCGGAGTCCACTCCTTGGGGGGGGGGTACTGTGAGGAAACGCGGAAAAGCCGCCGCTAGTACTTAGAGTAAGGCGACGGATTCCGCGTTCAACATGGCAGCTGGCGCGCAGTTGGAGCGCGGAGAAACCGCCGCATGCCCAGACAACAGGGCGGCGGATTCCGCGTCCGACGCGGCAGGTTGCATGCATAGGCCTACTCCTATCAGCAATGCTGAATGCGGAGAAAACGCCACACGCACAGACAGCGCTGCGGCGGATTCCGCATCCAACACAGCAGAAACATTACAACACATGTCTGGTGTGGCTGGGACTGATAGTCCACACAGGTTCAGAAGGACGCGCGCGCGCCCAGAGAGGCAGGTCAGAAGGGGGTCAGCTGACCAAGCCGGTCAGGTGACAAATTCAACAGCTTTCATTGGTCCAGCACTTAGGGGAGGCGCTGGTGAGCACTGGTGTATATATACTGGGTGCTGGTCATTTCTCTGGTGTCTGGCGTTGCGATCACTACGTGGTAGCACTCAGACCCTGTCAGTATCTGTGTTTATTAGACCAGTTTCTTAGGTGTTGATGATCATGGAGCTCACACCTTAGTCTAGGAATTCTGTTATTATCTGTGATTATTATCTAGACCAGTTTCCAAGGTGTTGATGATCAAGGAACTCACACCTTAGTCTAGGAATTCTGTATCATCTGTATTATTATTATTATTATCTAGTCTAGTTCCAGGAGTGTTGAGAATCTTGGAGCTCACACTCAAGCCTAGGCATTGTTGATTATCTGTTATGACTTTCTGCTTTCCTGACCATTCTTCTGATCTCTGATTCTGTACCTTTGTCATTCTGATACCCTGTTGCCAAACTCTGCTGGTCTTAGGATTCTGCATCTGTATTCTGTCTCTGTACTTTATTGGTCCGTGTGTCAACGACCTGGCCTGTCCGACCTCGAGAACTCTCTCTCCTGTTAAGAGATAGTTCACAGATCTGTTAGTGGCACTTCCTTACTGGTGTCACTCACGTTCTGTCCTTCCCACTCTCAGCCTGGCTCCGCCCCTTGGGGAGCCTCAGGCTATTTGAAGGAATCTGTTCTCTGGGCAGTACCTCCTATTGCCTTACATCCACTGTACGGGTGCTCTCCTCAAAGTATTACTGTTGCATCAAAACACTCATATATTACTCAGGTGTCCAGAGGTTAGAGATATATCTGATTATCGGTGATACTGCAGATCATCTATAATCGGGTATATATCTGCATTCTCGGTGATACTGCAGATCGCCGGTAATCAGATCCTCTCTGTGTTACACCGATCGTTACAGAGATCATGTACTTTAGACCAATATGTTTGGAGAGCAGGGCAGTGCCAGGTTAGGTGTAGAAAGGACCCTTCATTGTTGCCACATCTCCAGCAATTGTTGTTTGGTATCTCAGGAGCAAATCTGTGAATCACTTCAGGTGTTTTGTACCATAGAGATTGGAATTTGAAGTTTTGTTCCTGTGACCATGCATTCCTAGAAGATTTGTGAGTGTTTAACGCTATGACTTCCCACTGTTCTAGTGAAATATTATTCTTCAACGCGAGATTCCATTTTTTTCTGGTAATGCAAAAGCTCATCAGAATTATTATTGTTTAAGAGGGAGTAGGCCCAAGCTAGTAGATGTCTTTGTGTTTTGTCAGAGAGGATCTTTTCTTCAAATACCGTGGTAGAGTACTTTAAAGAGACTCTGTAACAAAATTTTCAGCCTTATTTCTTCTATCCTATAAGTTCCTATACATGTTCTAATGTGGTCTGTCTGCAGCCTTTCCTAGTTGCACAGTGGCTGTATTATCTATGTTGTATAATCTAATCTTCTTTCTTCTGACAGCTTTGTTGGGCTCAGGCACTCAGGCAGGAATGTGCTGCTCTGTTTTTAATAGGATAGAAGCTATACACACCCTCTCCACGCCCCCTGCAGGCTCTGTGTGAGTCACAGACTGAGCTCCTCACAGCCTATCACATGCCATATCTTTTGTTTGTAAACACTGCCTAAAACTGGCAATTACAAGCCAGGATTGCAGCAGGGAGTGGCAGAAACAGCACAGAGGGGTCCAGGAGAACATAATGAATAGAATGGTAGGCTTTTTATTGTAAGAATTTTAGAGTACAGATTCTCTTTAAAGCATTTTTCGATTGTAGGTAGTTTATGTACTGCCTTATTTTAAATTATAAAAGTGCGGCTGCGCAGCTCTAGGGCCAACCCCCCCGATCCACGCTACGTAGCGTGGATCGGGGAGGTTGGCCCTAGAGCTGCACAGTCGCACTCGCGGCTATGCGGACTGTGCAGCCGCAGCCAGTGGAAGCGGCCATTTTGGGAGAGGCAGGGGAGCCCGACCCGGGTCGTGGGGTCGGGAGCCGGCCCGGGGGGCTAATGAGCGGGGGGACCCGGCGGATCGGCACGGAGGGCGCGGACGGCGTCCTCCATGCAGTAAAAGATTATACAGGTAATTAACTTTTTTGACTAATTTGGCCTCGTTTAAATCCTTTAATGAAATGCTGAAATGTTGCCGGAGCATTACACAAGCCGGATGGCATAACCAAATATTCGTAGTGCCCAAAGAGGGAGCAAAAGGCTGTCTTCCACTCATCACCAGCCCGAATTCTCACCAGATTGTATTCTCCTCGAAGGTCAAGCTTTGTAAAAAATTTTGCTTCCCTTAAACGTTGAAATAATTATGGTACCAATGGCAAAGGATAGCGATTCTTAATTGTTACTTTGTTCAGTTCACGATAGTCTACACACGGTCTGAGAGACCCATCCTTCTCCTCTACAAAGAAGATCCCGGCTCCAGCTGGTGATTTAGAAGGTCGGATGAACCCTTTATCCAAGTTTTCATTAATGTATTGCTTCAATACTTCCTGCTCTGGTTCCGATAATGGAAACATCCGGCCTTCTAACTCCATTTTTTCAAGTACCACCCCATACTAATTTCAGTAAGTTGCTTTGTTCTCAAGGGCTAGATAGATATATACATCATTACATTAAGATATTAAAAGCTGAACTTTTTTGCATGTTTCCATTCCTTTTGTAATGGAAATGGGGGTTTTAAAAAATAAATGCATTTTATGTGATGTAATCCACTCATTCATCTAAATTAAACAAAAAGTTGAACCTACTTTGTTTGGAATCCTTTATGCCTTTGATATAAAACGGTTTGTCTTCTGCACACAGGTGCAGGCATATATAAGCAGAATAAAAGCTCATAGTACTTTGTGGGTAAGAAACAACTAAATTCCTCTCAACATAAGGCTTTAAAAAGGAAATGCTGATAAAATTCAAGAGGATGTTTACTCAGTGTTCAGTACAGCGCTACAATGAGCGAGGACAAAAAACGTCTTTCCAGGGAGAGGCAATTGCTTCAGAATGACCTCTGGAAGCTTTCACATGGCTTTCAACGGCACCAAAAGCAAACAAGACTCTGACAAGAAAAAATGCCAACATCCAGCCAAGAAAACAGTCTAATGTGTTAAGAGCAGCATCAGTTTCATAGACCACGTGAGAGATTATCAGCGGCTGTCACTGGCTTGCAGAATGTCTGCCTTGCTAGTCCTAAATTTGCCCTTTTTTATACTTTTTTTTTTCAAATTGGTAGTTTTATCAGAGCCATAATTTCCACCCTTGTCAACTCTTTCCACTCCTGCATATCATCTCACATGCTTTCCCCACCTCTAGAACTGCTTCCCTAATTCTGTTCACCAGCCTTTGACATCTTCAGCTAAAAACTATTCTGCTCAGGCAAGTGCGCACCTAATATGACTAAGGCCATTTTTACTTTCTACTGACCAACCATTGTTTTCTTTTAAAGTATGCAGGATGCCAGACAGGACCATAGTATATGTAGCTATCTCTTGAGTTTAACTATTTGTATAGTTGTATGGACATAGATCTCTGCTTTGTGATTTTGCTGTATATAATTCCTATGCCATTTGTACACACACACACACACACACACACACACACACACACACACACACACACACACGCACACGCACACACACGTACACACACGTACACACACGTACACACACGTACACACATATACACACGGTGTTCACACACTATATTGACCACTAAGGGGTTTTCCCCCTTAGGACCAGAGTAATTTTCTTCTTTCAGTGCTCCTTCTTTTCTTTTTTCACTACCAATTAGGCTTTCTTTGGGTGGTACATTATGCTAATAATTATTTTATTCTAAATGCATTTTAATGGGAATAATAAGAGAAAAAAAAATAATTATTTCACAGTTTTTGGCCATTATAGTAAAACCTTCTACTGTGGATAAAAGCTACACATTTTATTTGCCCATTTATCCCGGTTATTGCAAAGTTTAAAATATTTTCCCAGTCCAATGTATGGCGCCAATACTTTATTTGGAAATAAAGGTGCATTTTTTTTAGTTTTGCGTCAATCACTAATTACAAGCCCATCATTTAAAAAATGAACAGTAATATGCCCTCTTGACACATATATTAAAAAAGTTCAGTCCTTAAGGTAACTTTTTTTTTTTATTTAATTGGCTGGGGAAGGCCAGGCTGGGAAAGGCTCACTTTCACCAGCGGCAGGAATAAATTCGGCCCTGCAGCCAAATAAAGTTTTACTTTATTTGGCTGCTAAAGGGTTCATTGTAAAGTGCCTCAGTACCATACAATCAATATTTCCAATGTAGATTGCTTCTCAGCCAGTGCTCAAGTTCTGCAGCAGAAATCGACCCCATAGTATTTCCGTATAGCTCTGAGTGTTACTATCAACTACACTGTGCTGCTGAATAAAATGCATAGAGCAGTATAATCTGAGAATGCAACGCAGCACAATTTATAATAAGAAATTATTATTTTTATTATTATTGTTTTATAAAGCGCAAACATATTCGGTGGTGCTGTACAAAGTAAGAATAAACATGGGGTACATAATAACCCAATTATATATACCAATATACAAAATACAGAATTGGTAATTGCAGTCTCAAAAGTAACATGACTAATAATATGTATTACAAAATTAATAACAAATTCCAAGACACAGAATGGTGAGAGAGCCCTGCCATAGTGAGCTTACTGTCTAAAGGAAATGTTGGGCATTGCGTTCTATGAAATGTCTGATGTACAGTATATTCCTTTTACACACTATATACAGGTTGTTTTTAACCACACAGCAAAGTGTATAGTATGAATAAGGCCACAGAGGTGGTTGCTATAGAAACAGGAATTTTGGAATCTGCTTGGCTGAAGACTTGTACACGTGTTCATTTTCTGTTTCCCTAAACATTTGTTAACCTAAACAACAGTTTTGGGAGCAAGTGCTGTACAAACCTGTTGCTTGAATGCAGCTGAGCAGCATGTGCTATACAATAGAAAGGAGTGGAGGGAGTGCAAACAAGCAAATCACAAAAGGCTATTGCCACTCATGTGTTGTAAGGAGCAGTGCATACACACTACATTCTTGGCGCTGATGGCCATTATTATTGTTATGAATACTAGACCACAGTTTGCAGAAATACTGAGACTGAAACCAGAATATGACGCAATAGTGGTTATTGCAAACCAAATTGTGCATACAAAATAATAATGCAAATTAAATGCAACCATATGCACAGCATGCTGTTTACAGAGAATCGCCAACAAACCAGGACATGTAGTGTACACACCTACAACCAAATACCCTGACAAGCTTAACTATTTACAATGAAATGTATAGGAGATATATAACAAACATATACAACATACAGATATATACAATCATGCACAGAGTCCAATGAGCAGACAATAGCAGAGTCAGGACATGCTAAGCGTTTCGGCAACATGTTTATCAGATGCAGTTACAGTAATGGGGAGCAGGCACAAAATGGAGTCAAGGCAAGATAAAAGGTTTGGCAACAAGTAAACGGGTACAGGATCAGAATCAGGGAATAGGTAACAGAAATATCCAGAATACTTCGGCCTGGGAGCAGCAACAAAGTTCTGGCAACTAGCAGGAGGAAGAGGATGAGTCAGTTCTTAAATAGTCTATGCATGATAACAACAGGATGTAGCTGATGAGCATGTGTGAATCTGCAGGCAGTGCTCCTGAATCACCCGCAGGCCAGAATGGGAACTACAAGTCCTTGAGCACAATGAAAGGCTACTTGCGGGCAGATGGTGGAAGTCCAGGGTTGCCATCGAGCAGGGAGGCAGGTTGGTCAAGTAACTGAATAACTTTGGTAGGATTCAGGTAGGTTCCAGAAAGAAGCAAATAGGATAGCAGATAGTAGACATCCAACCTGGGCAGGCAGGGAGGAAATTGATGCGAAACCAAAACCATAACATGGCAGTTCATGATTCCTAACAATTATCTTGGGTGATGAAGAAAATCTGTAACAAAAAAAACTCCCCTAGGGGGTACTCACCTACTCACCTCGGGTGGGGGAAGCCTCCAGATCCTATTGAGGCTTCCCCCGTCCTCCTCGGTCCCATGGTGGTGGCGAAAATCCTCCCGGAGCGGTGGCGATGTAAATATTTACCTTTTGGCTCCAGCGCAGGCACAGTATCCGCTCCTTCCCACAAAGATAGGCGGAAATAGCCGATCTCCGTCGGGCCGCCCTACTGCGCAGGCGCAAGTCTCCTGCGCCTGCGCAGTAGAGCGGACATGATGGAGATCGTCTATTTCCGCCTATCTCCGTCAGAAGAGCCGAAACAGTGCCCCCGCTGGAGCCTGGAAAGGTAAATTTTGAACAGGCTGTCGGATTTGTCACGCCTACTTTAAAGGGCTGATGTGAGACCCCCGTGGGACAGAGGAGGACGGGGGAAGCCTCATTAGGATCCCTGAGGTGAGTACCCCCAGGGGACGTTTTTCTCGTTAGTGTCTCTTTAATATTTCCCCAGGGCCCCTAGATCTCAGGGGCCACATGGTGCCTTCCTCCAATCATTGCATTAGCACTTTATCGGTTCTGTTAAGGTAATTATTACCTCCATATGTGCTTTAAAGGCCAACTGTAACAAGAGGGATATGGAAGCTGCCATATTTATTTCCTTTTAAGCAATACCAGTTGCATGGCTATCCTGCTGATACTCTGCGTCTAATACCACTCTATAGGCAATCCATTCCTCACAGATAGCCGTGCATTTGTCTAAATTTTCAATACTGGCATAGAAGATACTATTATTATGACCAAGCTAGGTCTCTCTTAAACCTATTAAAGGGGCAAGTCAGGGGCCTTTGCAATATCCCAATGTGCTGACAAAAGCATGTAACGATACATAACGCTAAAATCTTCTGGAACAGAGTGATTACTGAAATACAGGAGAGTCTGGGTGGCACTAAGAGAGACTGGTAAATGAAAAGGGGAGATGAATCTAACCTCAAATGTCCACTAAGGGGGCGGTGTAGAAGAAAGGCCACAAACAAGTATTTGACCTTGTTTAGTAGCTAAATAATCATCCCAGTGGCTGCTGAATTAACCCAGTGTCACCTCATGGTTGTAACGAACTAACGTTTTGTGTATATTTTGTCAGAGAGCTCCAGTTTCCTCAAAGATTCAGTAACATGGGCTCTGAAGCCAGATCCAGATTTTCATTCTAACCTAAATTCAAGTAAGGCAGTTGGAAATTTACTAAAGTTCCTATTGAATAACAGTAAAAAAATGGCCTTTAAATGGGAAATGCCTTTGTATAAAATAAAATTAACAAAATGTAATTTATTCAATCTCATGATTATAGGAACTGTTTTATTTCAAAACTTATAAATGCACTATAAATAATCTTGTAGTAGTTTGAACTCTAGGACTTGCTCAAGGGGTTCTGAAATGATTAGTAACACTATAGCTGAGTATTCTCACAGTTATCTCTATGTGACAACTCTTCCTCCAATCTGCATTGCCTGACTGATTACTGAAGAGGTGGGATAAGACTGTAATAAATGTGACTGACAGCCACTTATCTATTTCAGGAGATGCACTTGTGGAAGAATTCCAACATATCTGGAAAGCATATTTTGCCTTGACTTTTTTTTCCCCCATCAGTTCTCCAGTAAATTTGTAGTTTTTCATTTGGTTATGAAGACTGAATAACCAGTTAGGATATTATTATTATTGGTATTATTATTATTATGGATTTATAAAGCGCTAACATAAATCAATAATAATAATAATACCCTAACTGGTTAATCAGTCTTCATAACTAAATGAAAAACTACATACTTTACTGGAGAACTGATGTGTAAAAAAACCTGTCAAGGCAAAATATGCTTTCCAGATATGTTGGGTATAGAGAACAACATAATAATTTTAGCTCTGACAAAAGACAGCAGAAAAATCCTACTTAATTTAAAAGCACTGCAAAGTTCAACAGTTTTTACACTTATTTATATTTTCTAAAAAAAAATCTCTTTATCTCCTTCTGATGTTCAAATATCTATATCCTGGGGGCTTTAACATGGGGTCACGCTACAGGAATAGAGTCTGAAGAAGGCTTATTGGCTGAAAGCTTACTCTTTTTCTTTTAAGTTAGCCAATACATTGTTTCCTCCTGATTGTTTCCTCAAAACTTCTGTTTTTACTAAAGGGTAAAAAAAAACCTGCTCTACCTCTCCATACCTGGCTGGAGGTGCTGGAAGCCAAGATGCTGAAAGAACTGTAGTATAGATGAGATCCGCATACTCTAGGGCAGTGGTTCCCAACCTTTTTCAAGCCGTGACACATCACGCCAAACGTTCACATCTCTGACACGCTATTGCTGGCAACTGCTAATAAGTGTCTGCCACTGCTGCAGGCATAGTTGCAGCTGCTAATCAGTGTCATCTACTACTGCTGACATAGTGGCCGCTGCTGGCACAATGGCTGTTATTGCTACTGGCACAGTGGCTGCTGCTAATCAGTGGCTGTTACTGCTGCTGGCATAGTGGTCGCTGCTATTCAGTGGCTGTTGCTGCTGCTGGCACAGTGGCTGCTGCTAATCAGTGGCTGTTACTGCTGCTGGCATAGTGGCAGCTGCTAATCAGTGGCTGTTACTGCTGCTGGCACAGTGGCAGCTGCTAATCAGTGGCTGTTACTGCTGCTGGCACAGTGGCAGCTGCTAATAAGTGGTTGTTACTGCTGCTGGCATAGTGGCAGCTGCTAATCAGTGGCTGTTACTGCTGCTGGCACAGTGGCAGCTGCTAATCAGTGGCTGTTAGTGCTGCTGGCATAGTGGAAGCTGCTAATCAGTGGCTGTTACTGCTGCTGGCACAGTGGCAGCTGCTAATAAGTGGCTGTTACTGCTGCTGGCACAGTGGCAGCTGCTAATCAGTGGTTGTTACTGCTGCTGGCATACTGGCAGCTGCTAATCAGTGGCTGTTAGTGCTGCTGGCACAGTGGCAGCTGCTAATCAGTGGCTGTTGCTGCTGCTGGCAAAGTGGCAGCTGCTAATCAGTGGCTGTTACTGTTGCTGGCACAGTGGCGGCTTCTAATCAGTGGTTGTTGCTGCTGCCAAGCTACAGGAGTGTGTTTGAGGATGTACACAGCCGGTTCAGGTGTGCTTTGGGAAAACAAAAAACAAAACCTCACCAGATGTTACATACATACACAGCAAATATGTGAGACTATCAGACTGTTTCACCAACATGCCTGTTGTGCTCTGGAACTGATCTAACAATGATCTGGATTAACTTCCTGGCAGGGAGTTATGAATGATCAGAAATAGGGTGTAAAGTTAAAAAGTGCGAGTCTCCGCCCCTTCACCCTCACTTTCATGCACTCCACACCAATGGGACAGCGCTGGAGGCGCGGCTTGAAGGTCCTATGCAGGAAGCCGTGCAGCACTGCCCCGTTTAGGACATACGCACGTGAGCAAGCGCCAGTTGGCGTGAAACGGCTGTAGTGCCGTCCATACATCTCCTGGTCACCTCTTACCTACTCACCTTTGCACCTCCATGGATCCAGGTTTGACAATTCTTGTTTCTTATGTCATTTACACTGGCTGTTGGCTGAAGGATTGAATAAAAGCATTACAAGAAGAAGGTGCGCAGCATTTCTTCCATGTACCATTGTGTTCTAGTTTGTGCTCTGCACTATCCAAAGCTTGCTGCACTTCTCTTTGATTGGACTGTTAGCCACAAATACAGGTGCAAACGTATGGGGTGACGCTACTGCAGACTCATAGGAGCCGGCTCTACCCCTTGTTTAACCAGCTGAGTGCCGAGTGACTTTTTCCTCTAAAGTGTACTATAAAAGTTAAAAAGTGCATCCCTTCAATGTGTTCCAGAATCCTACATACATACACATGACATTAAACACACACATTCTTTATCTCTGTATAATGAATGGGCCAGTACAGTAATGCTACACAAAGAGATGCTGGAAATATTGCTTCTAGATATCCAAAGACTTCTAAATAAGTGCAGAGCCAAGCAGTACAAATCTGTATAAACTAGCTATGCTTTACTATGCTATGCTCTGCCTCCCACTTCACCTCTGCTCTGTGTCACTGCATCCTCTGTGTCCCCGCTTTGGCTCCTATTTAGCCCCATAGCTGCTGCTGTAACTCCTCATCTGCTCTGTTTGTATAGAGCAGGACTACAAAAAATGGCCGATTATGTCCACGAGTGTGGACTCCGACGTCCATTTTCTTGTAGCCCTCTCATTACAAACAGAGCAGAGGAGGAGTTACAGCAGCAGTTGAGAGGCTAAATAGAAGCCAGAGCGGGGACACGGAAACTGCGGCGACACATACCAGCGGCACATGCGTTGGGAACCGCTGCTCTAGGGTATAAAAGTCCAAGAAAGCTTTAATTGGCAGATTACAGGTACAGCATAAAATCGTCTGACATGTTTCCGACTCAAGTGTCCCTACTCACAGTCTCCATTAAACAGTTAGAGGCTATGGGGTTAGATGTTAGAGGCTAGGAGTAGGGACACTTTAGTACGAAACATGTCAGCCGAATTTTATGTTGTACCTGTAATCTGCCAAGAATCGCTTTCCTGAACTGTTATACCCTGGAGGGTGCGGATCTCATCTATACTACAATTCTGCTTTAACTGATGGCTAATACGGTAAAATACTCTCTATAAAGAACTTTGTCATCTTACAATGTTGATCTTTTTAAAACAGTAGTACATATGTGCCCGAGTGGGACAGCACATGTTGGACAGAGGCAATTGGTAGGTCAGGCAGTCTATGGGGATAGCAGATTGGGTGGGTGATGGCTGTTGGGGAGAAGGTAAATGAGGTGTGTAGGGCAGGTGAGGAGGCATAGAATGTGGGTGAGAAAGAGATACAAATGGAGTGGAAGTGAACACAGTGGGGCAGATGAATGGTGGAGGGGCTGGAGAGTTGAACAGGTGGAGACCATAATGGAATGTTATCATGATGGTGAGGATTGGTAGGTGAGATAAGTAAGAATGTTGGCATGGAGGTTGTAGAATAAAGGTTACATAACTCATGGTGAGAGTGGGCATAGTGTGTTGGGGTGGGTGAGTGGGCGAGAGTCAGAAGAAATTTCAGGTTTGGAAGTTAGCATAGTGTGGGTGAGACATTGAAAAATAATGCCTGGTAAAAGGGGGCCCCATTCACAACAATACAAATATTATTATCATTTAGTATTTATATAGCGCCAACATCTTCCACAGCACTGTACAGAATATATATTGTGTAATCACTTAACTGTCCCTCAGAGTGGCACACAATTATTATTATTATTATTGATTTATAAAGTGCCAACATATTCCGTGGCGCTGTACAAAGTAAGAAACAAACATGGGGTACATAATACAGACAATGGTGTACACTAATATACAAGATAAATAATTAGTGACAAAATACAAAAAATGATACAGCATACAGCATACAAAATACAGAAGTGATAATGACAGTGATAAAAGTAACATGATGAATAAAATGTATAATGATTTCCAAGACACAAAAGGGGGAGAGAGCCCTGCCCTTGCGAGCTTACAATCTAAAGGGAATGGGGGGAAACAAGAGGAGGGGAATTCAACCT
Source organism: Hyperolius riggenbachi (assembly GCF_040937935.1). Classification (NCBI taxonomy): domain Eukaryota; kingdom Metazoa; phylum Chordata; class Amphibia; order Anura; family Hyperoliidae; genus Hyperolius; species Hyperolius riggenbachi. The sequence goes on along the minus strand of NC_090654.1, from coordinate 172,130,596 downwards.
AAACAATCTAATGTCTATGTATGTATGTATGTATTGTGTAATGTGTGTATCGTAGTGTGGGCCAATTATCCAGACCCGTTGGCTGATATTTACTGATAAAGCTTTAAATTTAGCTGTTTAGTTAGATCAGCATGCTTCCATTTAATACTATTTGGCCATTATCAGTGCAAGGTAAACCGTGGAGATACTCCAAAAGAAATTACTCTGTCAACAACTTCTACCAAATCTTAACCAATAGCCATGCAATAACCCTAACTTGATACTAATACTTTTTCCTAAGGTACTGACTTTCCTAATCTCTGATGCAATCAAGGACTGTAAAGACATAGGGCCCTTAAGCTCAACACACACCATACAATCTTGGTTGTTCAATCTTACCACTTTCATGTAGTATAAGAGCTTATCCAATCAATCATTCAAGGTATTTTCAATCTGTTGGCCCTTATACTACATAGATTTGGTAAATCTGTACAACCAAAATTGTATGGTGTGTGTTGAGCTTTAGACCCAGTTCACACTGGCATGGATGGAAAACTGATTCATGTAAAAACTGAGATGTGAAATGGATAGGCATCAGTTTTCCATCTATGACCCTCTGTTCTGTTAGCACGTGGTCATTGCGACGTATTCGTTGATCCAGAAAAAATGCTCCAGATTCAAACCTGTGGTCTGTGCAGAGGAATGGACCGAATAGATCTGTGCGGATAAACCAATATGAACACATGCATTGGTTAACCTTGGATCTGTTCATACCATGTTTCCATGAAAATAAGACACTGTCTTATATAAATTTTTGCTCCAAAAGATGTGCTAAGGCTTATTTTTGGGGGAAACACTGTTAGTTTTCCTTACAAAATGTATATACTGCATGCCATGCTGAAACACAAGCAGCATGCACAGAGCTTGTGGTTTTCAGATATTTGCTCTCACTTACAAGAAATTGATTCTGCTGATCATGTGGATAAGCATCTATTTCTTGCAGACAGAGAACTCTGTCAGGCTCCCCAGAGCTATGGTAGGATAAGCTGTGTGTCCTGGGAAAAGCTGAAGAGGTGAAGTGCTGCTGATGCTTATCACGACAGATCAGGAGGGCTGGCTCTAACAAAAACACAAATTACCTGACACATATACAGGACTGTAGAACTCACATTATACTGCTGCTCTCCTGTATCCAGGCTTTGTATTGAGTGTGCCTTGCTGGTGTCATGTGGGCTGCTCCTAGGGCTTACATTCGGGGGAAGTCTTACATTTCAAGTATGCTAGGAATTCCTGCTAGGTCCTATTCTCAGGGGATGTCTTACTTTAGGGGAAACACATTATCCATCCTCGTACTTTCCGTTAAGGTCCACTAAACCGTGATATTTTAGGTGATATTTTCCCACCTTCTCAATAAAATGAGTTTTGTTAAAGGGGAACTTCAGCCTAAACAAACATACTGTCATAAAGTTACATTAGTTATGTTAATTAAAATGGATAGGTAATGTAATCTCTAACCCACCCTGTTTTAAAAGAACAGGCAAAGGTTTGAGATTTCATGGGGGCAGCCATATTTTTGGTTGAAAGTAGTTGAAAGGGAGCATGAGACAAAGTTCCAACTGTCCTGTGTCCTGATCACCCCTCCCAGCTGCGTGCACTAGGCTTCATATCTCAAATTCAAAATAAGAAAAATAAAACAAAATTGCACCAAAACAGCAAAAGGAGAACAACTACATCAGAAATCCCATCATGCATGGGATTTCTTCTTTGCAGCTAAAAATGAGGCTTGGGTAAGAAAAACAAAGTTCTGATGCTGTGAAACTGTTAAAGAAACACCAATCCTTTTTGGTGCTGCTGAGTAGATTTTTAGTCTGGATGTTCACTTTAACTCAGCAGCAAGGAACTCAGCATAATTTTGACAGTACTTTTCACCTACTTTTTAGTACTTTTTCAATTGCAGAGTGCTGAAAAGTTATATTAAATAGAAAAAGAAAAATTATATTCCACGAAAAAAATATTTGGCGTACAACTGAATTGAATATGGGCCATGGTGTTTTGATAATTAACCATGCCAGTGCTGCACCAAGATGTTCTGATGCTGTAACAAGCAACTTGAACCAGTCAGATGTTTCTTTTTAATGCTCCTGTGCAAAACAAATTTCGGAAAGAAACAGATTGCTGCCATGTACAACTCAACAGTTTTAAAAGTACGAACATGTGCTAAATGTTTTAGAGATGGCTTGGAGCCTTGCATAAGTGTGTGGGTAAATAAAAGTCCAGAAAAGTAGTTTACACTGGCACTCTACTGAAAATCTGCTATCCTATAAGGAATTGTGGGAATAACTTTAAATAGTCTCTCCTGACTTTTGCTTTTGCAAGAAGCTGCTACTAACTGTAAATAGGAGCTCATTGTTACATTATTCACATCTGAACTAGAGCATCTAAGCTTTTCTATGTAGCTGTTAGTAGAAGCAGTAGAGTGTTGTACCGTGTTAGCCATCAGTAAAAGCAAGAAGTTTTGAATCAGGGTGATACCATTTATTGGCTAACTTTGAGATTAATAAAAAGTAAGCTTTCGGCTATTAATAAACTTTGTTGGAATGCAGTAACCAAGTCCGACGAAAGCTTATTATTAATCTCTAAGTTAGCCAATAAATGGTATCATTCAAAACTTATTGTTATGTAGCTGTTATCAGAGAAAATTCTGCAACAATCTAAAGGCCTGTACACACGCTAGATGCGTACATTTGAAAACACAGCAGGCTAATTTAGGCATGGCATTAAACAAAAAAACAAAACAAAACAGATAATTTACAATTTAATTGTGGTAGTAGAATATCAGTAAATGTACTGATATTATACAACCTGATTGATATAGTGAAATATCAGACATTTCACTATGACCTTACCTTTCCCTACTCTCACAGAGAACCCTTCCCCCTGGGCAACTAATAACCCTTCTCCCAGGAAATTAATAACCCCTCTCCTGCAACTAATAACCCTCCCCCTGGGCAACTAATTATTCCCCCTCCCGCAACTAATAACCAGCCCCATCCCTCCATACCTAACAACTAATAATACCCTGCGGCCAAAAATGGGTGTCTGCTTAATTGCTTTGTGCCCGCTTTTTGTAGCCCCAGTTCCAGTAGAGGATGACCCATTTTTGGCAGTGCTATTTTTAACTGCTAGATGGATGTTGGCCGACAGGGATTGGGACCCGGTTCCTTGGGTGACATCACTGGGCCGAGACTGTACAGACACGGTGCTAGCCTGCAGGCTAACATTGTGTTCTGTTGCAGTGCAGGTGAACAGAAAGCCAATGGAGTGGCACAGATGTGATGGTGGGAAGGGCGAGTAGGGACATCAAAGCTATCAGTTGTGGTTCGGCTAAATTGCTGGTTGTGCGGCCTTCAGGAGTCGCGGGCTGCTGTACACATGCTGGGTTATCGGCAGAGGCAGTCATTATTGGCTGCCTCAGCCAAGTTTAGTATAGCATGTGTACTAGTCTTAAAAGTTATTGATAAATACATTTGACTTTTATGTATTTACATTTTGCTCACCGACACTAACTCCAGTCAAGCCTTGAAAAGTAACACCCATCAAATGGCCATAACTGAAAGGCAGATCCTCAAGATAATTTCAGTCTTTTAACCATTTCCCCTCCCCCGGGACAAGTAACTACGCCCCTGCAAAATGCCACAACTCTGTGCAGGGGCGTAGGTACTATGTCCTTCCCGCGGCCCCCGCTAGACCCCCCCCCTCCCCCGTGCTCGGTACTGCCGCTCATTACCGCCTATGGCCCGCCGCTAGATCAATGAATGGGAAAGCAAATCCCATTCATTGATCTAAGTTCCCCTGTGAATGGCTGCAGCTGTCTATTCAGACGGCTCTGCCATTCATGAATCCCGTGCACGTAGTGCTTCCGTTTCAGTACTAACAGTATGAAGCTGAAGTCACCACTAAGGACATCTTGTGGCCAAATTGTAATATTACATCCCCCCCTTTTTTTCTCAGTTTATCATCCCTAGTTACTTTTTTTTTAAATTAACCCCTGACCTCCCACACTCCACTAAAGTTACCATTTTTTTTTAATTAAAAAAAATTACAAATAAAAAAATACATAGTTACCTCAAGGACTGAACTTTTTTAATATGTATACAAAAACTGTATACTACAATTACTTTATAAATTATGGGCTTGTAATTAGGGATAGACACAAAACTTAAAAAATGCATCTTTATTTCCAAATAAAATATTGGCGCCATACATTGTACTAGGGAAACATTTTAAACGTTGCAATAACCGATACAAATGGGCAAATAAAATGTGTGGGTTTTAATTACGGTAGCATGTTTTATTTTGAAACTATAATGGCAGAAAACTGAGAAATAATGAATTTTTCAAATGTTTTCTTATTATTCCCATTAAAACTGAGTTATAATAGAATAATTCTAAGCAAAAAGAACCCCCAAAGAAAGCCTAATCAGTGGCAAAAAAACAAGATATAGATTGTTTCGTTGTGATAAGTAGTAATAAAGTTATAAGTGAATAAATGGAAGGAGCGCTGACGGGTGAAAATTGTTCTGGTTTTTTTAAGAGGAAAAACCTTTTGAGGTGAAGAAGTTAAAAATAGATTCAAATTTTTCTATGGATTCAGGAATTTGGAAAAAGCTGTGGTTAATAGGAGGGACTGACTCGCATGGTTTGTAGCCCTTGAGAGAGGCAGCTGAGCACCCACATATCTGCCATTTTTGAAAAGCTAACATGGTCATTTCATTAAAGTTAAACCTGCCAAACTGCGCAGAGTCTGTATGTTCTCCTGGTGTCTGTGTGGGTTTCCGCCTTGTACTCCAGTTTCTTCCCATAACCTAATAAGTCAATTGACTTACCCCTACATTTTCCCTAGACTATGATGACATATGACAATGGTACAGATTAGATTGTGAGATCCTCTGTGGAACAGTTAAGTGACCAGACTATACTGTATATGCTGTACACCGCTGTGGTAAATGTCAGCGCTATATGTAGCGCTGGAAGTGGCTGGATTGTGTAATGGTTAAGGGCTCTGCCTCTGACACAGGAGACCAGGGTTCGAATCTCGGCTCTGCCTGTTCAGTAAGCCAGCACCTATTCAGCAGGAGACCTTAGGCAAGTCTCCCTAACACTGCTACTGCCTATAGAGAGCGCCCTAGTGGCTGCAGGTCTTGCGCTTTGAATCCGCCAGGAGAAAAGCGCGATATGAATGTTATTTGTCTTGTCTTATTTGTCTATATAAATACTAAATAATAACTATTATTATTTCACTAAAACATAGATGAACTATAAGTACTACATTCAATTAGAGATGAGCAAGAACACCTCTGACAGTCTCAGGAAAAATTCCTCAAACTTTGTGTGGTAGTGTAAATTGTCAGCGAACCAATTTTGCGAATACTATTAAAGTCAGTGGGCCAACTTTAAATGTTAATAGTAGAACCACAAAACTTCCTAGGTATGTGTAGGAGAGCAGCGGCATAAAGTGTAAAAAGTTCCAAAAAAACTTTTCTTATTTTCTTGAAAATCATAGTTAAAGTAACAGCAGTCAAATAGGAATTTTGGATTGAGAAATGGTGGAGCTACATGTCAAGCCCACTAGTAGCAGTCTCTGATGTAAACTGGCATCATGAACTGGAGGATATCTGTAATGAATGCCACCCAAAAGGGTGTCTAGAAGTAGTGCGGTGACGAGGATGGAGGACCTGAGACAATTTCACATTATGCATTTGCTTCTTAAACATTTCATCCACATGTTCTGCAAGAAAAAAGTTATTGGCATTTTACCCAAACAGCATAGCCACATCATGCATTAATCATTCATCTCTGTCGGGATTGGTGGGTATAGGGAAGAAGATTTATGCTCCTTATCATGGCTGTGAGCCTGGAGGTGGGAATCCCACTCGTGGCCTAGGTGCAGCAGGTCATTGAGCAGTCATTCTACAAGTAAAATGACATAGTTATCATTTTAACCATACAAATATAGGAAAATCATGCGAAACAAATCGAAATCTGCAGTAGTTTTATAGTACTAGTACGTTTAATCCACCTTGAAGGCAAAACTCTTCAATATTAACCAAGCTCTGGAAAGCCAATGAAAGCGGTGTTCCTCACTTCTGTCAGGATTAGTGGGTACAGGGATAGAGGTTCATGCTCCTGTCATGGTTGTTACAAGGGGCGTTGCTAGGAACCTACTAGATACAGGCCAACTATGGGCACCAGGTGGGGGTAAACAGCGCACTGCAGCAAAAAAATGGGCGTGGCCACACAGATAGTAGGCATGGTCATGAGTAGATATCATAAGAAGACGAAAAGCTAGGTGCACACCTATGATTGTTTGCCATGCCACAACATGGTTTGAACATCAGACGCTTCAACATCCAGAAAATAAGTTTAGTGTAATATTATATTGCACGAAGAATAGAGAATCCAAGAGCACTCGTCATAAAACTCCAACACTTTTTTAATGATTCTTCATTTAAAATGCATGTAGCAATCAAACAGTGATTAAAAGGTACACAATACTTAGCAGACACAGGCAGCAGTATGGTGGTGCGGAGGATGGTCGACGATCGTTTTGCCCAGCTGGCTTTCTCAAGACCGTGCACCAACCCCAGCTACCTGTCCACTTTTATACCTGACTGAGGACACTCCCATCCTGTCACCATGCATCATTCAATTAACAACATAAACAGGCTTCAAATATATAAACTTTCCACTTTAACCACACATAACTCACCTAGTAGAATATAGGGGGAAGTCCCCCAGGTGTCTGGATGGAAGGGCCGCAAGTCTTTGAGTGGCTCCCACACATGAAAAATACTTTAGAATGTTGTGCTGGAATGCACTCGATTCAAAAATGACACTTCCACACTTTCCAGCCACGTCACTTCCACCAAACACATATATACGTACGCATGTGCACAATTTCTGCACTATTTCTGCGTTCAATGTGTATATGCATACTTAATACGTATGCGTCCATAGCACCACCTAACCATAAGGTCACATGCAGCAATACACTTATGTCTACAAACCAAAACCTGCGCCCCCTGCAGGAAAAATGGAGCGCCACAGCCAGTAACAAAAGCTGGACAAAAAGCCTTAACATACATATAAAATACAAATACAAAATAGATACAAAAGTTGGCACCTTTATATAATTACATTAATTAGCAAGAACAACATCAAAGCCCCAGGATCTCAAGACTGCCCAAGTGGGGAAAAACCCCACCAATATTAGGGGGCATATATCATCGATCCCTATGGTCGTGGGTAGGACCAAGTGTGGAAATTAAATAAAATGTTAAGAAGGTGTGACAATCCAGCCCCGCGATCCCGTCAAGATCTTCTCCCATTAGCGTACGCAGGAAGTACAGGCGCAGACGGACAACGAGACCGGTTGCTGGATCGTCAGAGGGAATAAAAAAGGTGACAGAGCGTGCCAATCCCGTCTAATCTGCTCCCGTTAGCATACGCAGGAAGTACGGTGAACAGACTGACAAAGATTGGTCGCGCAGCTGCCGACAATATGTAATGGGACAAACATCCACCGATCCCGTATTACTAGGCCACTGTTGCCATGCAGGTCTCATGCACTAGAGACTGCTGGAGGCAATTTCATTGTGTGCGTAGTAGACGGTTAAGATTGGTTGGAGGTGCCCATACATGTACAATTCTGATTGTATATACAATCAGTAAACTAAAAATATCGATTTCGCGCTGAAAATCTGGAAAATACACTGCCACCACTGCCTGATTGGATGAATGGAGCAGACAGTCTCCAACTAGGGCGAAGAGACCCCAACGCTATCATAATACGGTAGCCAGCCCAATCACGTTCAACACGCTCCAGTCACCGTTCGGGGAATAGTCACTTCCGACGGCTTAAAGACTGTGAGCAATGTGACATTAAAGAAAGGTTACTGGGTCCCTATATGATGCAATCTCGAATTGTATTTACAATCGAGAAACGAAAGTTATCGATTTCACACAGGAAATCTGGTACTAGCTAATCCTAAAAGGAAGAAACGGTTATTTACAACCTAGCTAGCAAATCAACAAGTTATAAGCAAGTAATAAAACAATGCGGTAGTATGACTGACTCTTCAGAGGGCAGATTCGTTATAGCAGCAATCAGATGACCAGTAAAGGCACACGGCTGAACGATAAAAAATCGTTAGTTTATTTCTAAACTACATACACACAGCTTATTTTAGAACAGATTGATTTGACAGAGAGAAGAGAGGAAAAGAAACAGAATGTCCGATTATATACAGTTCAAATACCGTTATTGGTAGTCCATGCGGCAATCGCAAGTCTTTGGCGTAGAGTCCAAAATGGCGGTTGCCATGCGGCCAACAAGCCTTTGTTAGAAATAGTTCCAAGATGGAGGTTTTGGCCCGTGTCCTTGCGGGCTGCCAGGATGTTACTAGGCTTCAGATTGAAGGTAAAGGACCTGGACTTTTGGGTCATGTCAAGTTTTGTTCCTCACTGTAGGTGGGAGGAGTTATGACACATACAAGTCCAGCCTTGCAATTTGAATAAGGCAGTGCCCCCTTAGGCAGGGAGAGGTTTTGGGCCAATTCATATTTTGCCCGCTCTCAGCATGCCCGTAGGTAATATCAAGAACCCGAATGAATATTCACAATCAGCGTAAGTGTGTGAATCTGCTAATACCAAACACGAGGAGTCTGGATCGCTAACAGCACCGTCCCCCCCTTTCACCTTACTGGCACTGGTTCCAAAAGATCCAGAGGGCTGAAAATCTCTCAGGACCAGTGTCATGTGGAATCTAATAAACTCTGTGAATTTGAGGGAACTGCGATCTTGGGAACACCAGAAATATTACCAAACTGTGCCTATTTATTAAATATAGTTTCTAAAGTTTGTTGAATCTTTGGGTGCCGCCAGATGGTGTGATAAGGATCATTCCTGTCTCCTTTCAAATCAGGCCACAAGGCAGCTAAGTGTCGGACTCCTGCTGGGTCGGTTCCTACCAGTCTGGAGAAGGACAGTGTAGGGGTGAGATTTCTCCCTTTCTGCCTGGTTGGGGGTCCCTGAATGCCCAGGAATCACTTTGTCACATGGAGGTGCGAAAGCTGTAATTAGAAGCTACCAAAGAGCCAGGGTTTGTTAGCAGCCAGAGAGTAAGAGGAAAATAAGGGGCTTTTAAACCAACAAATGTCGGTTTGGTGGGTTTGCGTAGAAACTGGCGTTCGTAACCCATGGCGCATTCGATATGTCATATCGATGGCGTCACATCTCCTCCCTTTCCAAGATTGGGGAAGGATAGGTTAGCAGGACCTTGACTGAAGCAATACCAACTTGCTACTTTTGCTCATTACAGTGGGAAAGCCCAGGTTCCACATGACCTTGGGGGTTGCCCTTTTCATGTTGGTCAGTGGTTTAGCCAGGAGGCTACAGGGCCTCGCAAACGTCCTGTAGTATCCCGCTGTTCCCAGAGAGGCCTGTACCTCTGTCATGACAATCTGATCTGCGTCGGGTTCAACGGTCAGATTGTCAGCTGACAGCTGTCCTAGTACCAGGGACGAGTGATTGCAGTGTTGCTCCCAGGCCGAGCAGAACACAGGGATTTCATCCGGGTACGTGACTGTACAACCGTACTTGCCCTTCAACAGGTCGTTCCAGGCCTGTTGGAAGGTGGCTGGGGCATTCCTCCTACCAAAAGACATCCGCATCGAGGCGTTTAAGTCCAAGGGCAGGATGAATGTGGATTCCAGGCGCGCCTCAGGCACGGTTGGAATCTGCCAGTATCCGAAGCTCCGATCCATGATAGTTAGGTAGTTGGCGGATGCCAGCCAATCCAACAGATCACCGAGAGGAGTCATGGGACACACAACGGTTATTGGGATGTCGTCCGGCATCCTATAGGCCTCACAGAACCTGGTGGTCTGTGAGCTAGAGGATTTGCGGAGGACAGCCATCTGTAACATCTCCTCATACTTCATCTTTACTTTTGCTTGCACCTCTGGAGAGGTGCGGTAGGGGATCTGCCGTAAGGGCTTGTGAGTCCCCGGGTCCCTTCTGTGAACTGCCGTATCCTGCCCAGGGTTTTTGCGAAGATTTCGCTGTGGGGCCGCAGTGCACTTCAGCGAGGCCTTCTGGGAGTACGAGAGGTGGGGAGTGACTTTTACATCATTCGCCAATTCTCGTGTGGGAGCTATCAAGCCTGACAAGGGACCTGTGTCTGCCTGTTCTAATTGGCCATACTCTCCCAGAACTAACTGTGTTTTGTCTGACTCGCTTTGACTGGGCTTCAAACATGGACCGTGCTTTTACCTGGGGTGTCAGTTACATGGGGAATGGGTTCACTGGAGTAGTTACCATTCTCCCTGTACACCTGTAATGGAGCTTCCACTGCTGGCGGCTTAGTGGGCTGGCCACTAAGTACCCCCAGGTTGGAGTCGCTCTGTAGTATCCTCACGGATGTGGGACTACAAATCTCAGCCAGCTGCCTAGTGCGATCTGAGGTCAGCTGCTGAAAACCAAACTCTCTTGGGTCAGAGCTGACAGGAATGCCTGCAGGCTCTGAGCTCAGGTTACCAACAGTACTGGGTGTGTCTGTCTGCACAGGTACACCACAATAAACATCACCTTTTGGGTAAATCAAAATCACGTCAATATTGACATTGGTCTGGGGGTCAGAGATATCAGGGGAAGTCGAGACTTCTCCAGATAGTCCTGAAGCCAGACTACCGGTGACACTGAAAGCGTCATCCAGCGTACTCTCACAAACATGCACAACATTATCAAAAGCATTTGCATAACATGATATGTCATTTTTAGCATGAGGGTCACCCGCCTGAAAGTCAGAATTGTCAGAGGGAATCCCTGCTGTCAGCTCTGAGTTCATGCGGCTGGCCATAGGGCATGTAATGGCCAAAGAATGTACAGCGTTTCTATCACAATTATCACTGACACATGCAATTTCATTAGTAATAACAGGTGCAGAAAGAGTTAAAAGACAGTCAGTTGCTGGTACATATAAATCTGAGGGTACCTCCCGCCCAGCGGCGTTAGGTACAGTAGCAATAGCAGGTAAGGGTTTGACATCTCCCTGTTTTCCCAAAGGCTTGTACAGTACCTGGTGGTCAGGGAGTCCTGCTGGGAACTCCTGCATATCAGCAGAAAATTCCAAAGGGCACACAAGCGTGCCTGTAAGGCTTGGTGGTGTATTCTCCACAGTCAGCATGCAACGCATGAGCTGACGTGGAGGAGGTACACACACTAGCACAAGGAAACAGGCTATCCCTAGTATAGTGGAGGGGAGGACTGACTCCAAAAGGAGATTGTGGCGCACAGAGCCGGTGCAGATCCGACAGCCACAAACAATGCTTTCGCTATAACGTCTCAGCGCAAAGTAGCGCTGAGCGCACAAACCAGAACTGAGGAGACCAGGACAGGTAGACAGAATGAACGCTTGCTAGCTAGCCGCTACTTAGTGACAGCAAGCGTCCACAACAAGACAGACTGGAATGAGGCAGCCAATGCGTAGCGGCGATGGCGTGCCTCACAAAGACAGGACAGGATAGTCAGGAAATAGCAGGATCAAGATAGATGAACGTAACACAGATAAATATACAATAAGTATGATTTCCTAGCGTATTACAATTACAGCTATCAATGAAACTATTTGTAACGTCTGACTAACATATGTATATATCGGCAATGAACCGATATATGACATAAGCAGGAACACTGACTTAGGACTGGAACGATACAGGGAACAGGACTCAGAAGGATTCGCTATCTCTTCGCAGAGATGAACGCAATCCACAAACGGTAACATGACAGGATTCAGAAGGATTCGTTATCTCCTCGCAGAGATGAACGCAATCCACAAACAGGACCAGGAACAGGATAACTAGCTCAGCACGGGTGATCACGATACGCGCAACCACCAAAACGTGCTGGAACTGACTAACTGAACACAGGATATAAACAGTTCGTGTACGCATATATCAGCGTCACTGATGTATCAACGTAACACGAATACAAGGAAAATAATAAACGTGCTGGTATGCATATATATGGGCAATGAACTAATATATGATGCAAAACCAGCAAAGTATCTTTAGAACAAGAAACACGATCGGGGGCTGAAGCGACAGCAAGACAGGCTTAAACTGAAGCTATGAAAACCCGAGGAGTCCTGCAGGAAGCAGATCTTTATACTGAGGTCATCCAATGGGAGCAGACATGCAGATTCCCACACAGGTGAATGATAATCAGTCACAAGCTGACAGCAGGGAAAGGCAGACAAAGCTATGCAGCTTGCATGGAAAGAGATCAGAACTGCCTGAGCTGCAGCACTACTACTTCCAGCAATACCTGCTGCAGCAGCGATCATGACAGTACCCCCGCCCTTAAAAGCGGATTCCAGACGCTTTTCAAAACTGAAATTCCCAACAAAACAGTCTGACTGATAATTCATGATGACCGGGACAGCCCGGCAAGACCAAATTCCAGAATCAGTCCCCACAAGACTGGACCCATCAGAACCAGAACCCACAGAACCATGCCCATCAGCAATACAAGCCCCAGTGTGACACCCATCAGAACCATGATTTCCAGAAGAAAGCCCTCCGAAACTCCCTGAGCGATACCCACCGCCTTCCAGGAACCGTTCAAAAACGCCAAAGCCTTTGCAATGCCCACCGGGACTGTCTTTACCAATACAAAACCCACTGTTGAACCAGTCCAAGGCACCAGGACAAGTTTCCTCAGAGATTTCCCAGAACACCTTGAAGCTCCAAAGAGATCCCCATAGGTCAGAATGCCCCTTAGGCTCACATGGAGAACCATCAAGAACCCCTATGGAACCTAGGGCAATTCCCGAGTCAGGGCCACAAGGACAAACATCAAGATCAGGGCTTTCAGGGACCAGAACCATCTCTGGGCATGCAGGCAGACTGGCAACATCAAAACATGTTCCCACTAAGGAAGCATCAGAGCACGCTAACACCTTAGACACACTTGGGCATTCTGGCACACAAAGAACATCTGGGCACACTGGCACAAGAGAAACCTCTGGGCACGTCAAGGAACTGTGAGCCTCAGGGTCAGCCAAGACAGGACCAAAACCAGGACCGGCCAAAAAAAAATCATCATGACTAGACTTCACAACTACTGGACTTTCACACAAGAATGCAGGATCAGACTTAGATGTCGCTGATTCCAGCAAAGTCAGTAACAAATCAGATTCAGGGGCACTAACAAGAAAGGACAAATCTTCTGATGTATGCACTGAACCAGATAGGGACTCCACAACTACCTCTGGACTGGACAGAGACTCATCTAATACACTGGATTGGAGCTCATGAGGGGCTGCAGAACAAGTCAGTATTGCAGCAGCCCCCACTGGACTAGGCAAAACTGAGGAATTCCCTGGACAGGAAGGGGACTCTGGAACCTCTGCCACAGCAGCCAGAGAACCAGAATCTTTCAGGATACAGGGCTGGGTTTCAGGAACACTCATCAGACCGGACTGAAATTCTGAGATTTCTATTATTTTGACCAGAGAATCAGAATTACCCATGTTACAGGGCAAGACTTCTGAAACATTCAGAGGACAGGGCTGGAGTTCCTCGGCTGTTACAACACTGGAGAGGGACTCAACAACATTGGTTAAATCAGACTGTGTACAGGGCAAGGTATCTAACACACTTGCTGACGAGGACAATATTTCAATGGCTTCTGCTTCGCTGGGCAGAAATTCATCAAGTTTTATTAGAGCAGACTGTAATTCCAAAACAGCTGCTAGACAAGTGAATATTACTGCAACACCAACTGAGGTAACCAGTGCCTCAGACTCCTCTGCTAGAGGGTTTGAAGTATCCAAAGTACTGGGTGAAGCATAAGACTCTGCGACCACAGCTTCACTGGACAGGATCACTGAACAGTCCATATTGCAGGGCAAAACCATGGAAGCACCTGCTGGACAGCATAATGATTCTGTGACCTGAGTTTCATTGGAGAGATCTACTGCACAATTCATGGTACAGGGCAAATTTACTGGAACATTTTCTGAACACGGTAATAATTCTGCGATTTCGGATTCACATAGCAGACGCTCTGAGTTATTCACGAAACTAGAGTGAGGTGTAGAAACAGGAAGATCAAAACACAATGTTTGTGCATCTGAATCACCATTCAATTGTAAAATTGGAAAATTCAGATGCTGGGGTTCTGAGGTTTCTGGACAGGATTGCTGGGACTCGGAAACTGATGTAGTGCATCTATTGGCATCTGCTGGATCAGACAGGAGTTGAACTTTATCAACACAGGTAATTTCTGCAAAAGTGTTTGCAGAGACAGGCAAGATTTTTCTGGTGTCTGTTTCGCTGAACAAAGACTCATGAGTACTGGCTAGGCTGGACCCAGAAGTCAACAGGACCTCTGGATTCTCTGCTGGGAAATTTGTGCAGGGCAAAGTTAGGAAAGTATCAGTGGCTTCTGTTTTACTGGGAAGTAACACTGAGTTATCCATGGTACAGGGTGGAGTTACAGGAACATTCACAAGACATGGCAGGGACTCAGTAACTGGAGAAGTGGGACAGTCTCCAATTGACAGTGTGTCTTCCCTGGTATCAACTGATTGAATCGCATAAAAATCGTCCAAAATCATTTTCCGCACATCGATCAATGGAGCCACAAAGTCATACCCACACACACCAGTTTTTATTAGGTTATAGGCAGACTTAATGCATGCATTCAATACTAATTCACTTTTTGCACTGTAAAATTGACAAAATGAACTTGAATCATTCTTCCATTCACAGACCAGGGCTTCCATATCTCCCTTCTCAAATGGGGGATCCCATGCATACTTAGCTAAACATTCAGGCTGATCACAGTTTGCAGATATGATTGTGGCAGGGACATATATTGGGTTAATTAGCAGGTGATTGGCAGATTCCTTATTCTTAAGAATCTCCAATACCTGTAGCAAGTGTTGAACTGTAGTGTATGCAAACTTTCCTTGCTTCACAAATAAGTTGATTTGTTCAATACTCTGCAATATCTCCTCATAATCATACTCAGATAATTCTTTTAAACAAAAATCTTTATTTTCCCTAGCCAGTGATGAAAGTTCATTAGTAGTTTCATAAGTCCATTTAACTCCCCTGAAAGACGATTGCATTTCATTATCTGTTAATGACAGAATCTCATTATAGGTCTCAGTCGCTAAGGATAACGACTCTGCAGATCGGACACGTTTCTTAGAACGTTTGCGTTTTGCCTTAGACCCTGCTGCCTTTGGTGATTTATTCAAAGCTGCAGGAAAATTATCAGAAACACTCTCTGCTTGCTGATCATTTTTGCAAACAATTGAAGGAGCAGCTGATTGGCCTGCTGCCAGGAGTTCATTTAGAGGAAAAGGCAATGGATCTATGCACAACCAGTTATGGATCACAAACGCTAGGAATTCCAGCGGTCTCTCATTCAAATCGGAATGATTGAGAACATCAAATGCCCACTGAAACAATTGCCCTTTAAACAAAATATAAACTAGCTGGAGTGCCCAGGTTGAAACAGGAGTCGCTTGGAGATCAGGATTGGCCAGGAACCTGGCACATTCAGAGAAAAACTCATTTTCTGTTTCAGAGCTAAGTTCTTCAAATTTCTTAAAGGAACAGGAACCATAATTAACAGTGTCATACTTTCTGGGAATCCCCCCCACAATGGGGATTGGTAATGGGGTTTTCATAATGTAAGGCTTGGTGGTGTATTCTCCACAGTCAGCATGCAACGCATGAGCTGACGTGGAGGAGGTACACACACTAGCACAAGGAAACAGGCTATCCCTAGTATAGTGGAGGGGAGGACTGACTCCAAAAGGAGATTGTGGCGCACAGAGCCGGTGCAGATCCGACAGCCACAAACAATGCTTTCGCTATAACGTCTCAGCGCAAAGTAGCGCTGAGCGCACAAACCAGAACTGAGGAGACCAGGACAGGTAGACAGAATGAACGCTTGCTAGCTAGCCGCTACTTAGTGACAGCAAGCGTCCACAACAAGACAGACTGGAATGAGGCAGCCAATGCGTAGCGGCGATGGCGTGCCTCACAAAGACAGGACAGGATAGTCAGGAAATAGCAGGATCAAGATAGATGAACGTAACACAGATAAATATACAATAAGTATGATTTCCTAGCGTATTACAATTACAGCTATCAATGAAACTATTTGTAACGTCTGACTAACATATGTATATATCGGCAATGAACCGATATATGACATAAGCAGGAACACTGACTTAGGACTGGAATGATGCAGGGAACAGGACTCAGAAGGATTCGCTATCTCTTCGCAGAGATAAATGCAATCCACAAACGGTAACAGGACAGGATTCAGAAGGATTCGTTATCTCCTCGCAGAGATGAACGCAATCCACAAACAGGACCAGGAACAGGATAACTAGCTCAGCACGGGTGATCACGATACGCGCAACCACCAAAACGTGCTGGAACTGACTAACTGAACACAGGATATAAACAGTTCGTGTACGTATATATCAGCGTCACTGATGTATCAACGTAACACGAATACAAGGAAAATAATAAACGTGCTGGTATGCATATATATGGGCAATGAACCAATATATGATGCAAAACCAGCAAAGTATCTTTAGAACAAGAAACACGATCGGGGGCTGAAGCGACAGCAAGACAGGCTTAAACTGAAGCTATGAAAACCCGAGGAGTCCTGCAGGAAGCAGATCTTTATACTGAGGTCATCCAATGGGAGCAGACATGCAGATTCCCACACAGGTGAATGATAATCAGTCACAAGCTGACAGCAGGGAAAGGCAGACAAAGCTATGCAGCTTGCATGGAAAGAGATCATAACTGCCTGAGCTGCAGCACTACTACTTCCAGCAATACCTGCTGCAGCAGCGATCATGACAGTGCCTAGATCAGTGCCAAGCACAGGAGAAGAGGGAATCTCGGCAACAGCCCGCTCTGAAAAAACCCACCGCCCATCCGGCCTTCTCGGGACTTGGGATAACAGGGTTGTGGTGGTTGGGCCTGACTCCAGTCAGGGTGAGGAGCTTTCGTGGGAGAATATCTTCCTCTGTGGCAAGGTCGGAACAGACCAAGGGGACATTTGCTCCTGGAGAACTGGAGCAGAAGATGATCTGGTCGTCCACTTGAGCACTGTGACGATTTCCGGAACCGTAGAGCATCTCTGACATGCTGACAGGCAGTGCAGAGGGTGATGCAGGTGACGGATCAGGGTTGCTAGCCATCTTCGGGCTAGGGACTGTCATTCTATTCCTCTTGGGACAGAAGAACTGTATGTGGCCAGTCAAGCCACAAAGATTACACGTGCGAATGGCAGGTGTGTCAGACTGGGATGCAGCAATAGCAGCAGCTGCAGGTCTCGGTGGCGCAATGCTCACTGGAACAGGAGGAGCAAATGCAGTAGGCTTACCTCCTTCCAAGTCTTGGGACAGTGTTCTGTGACTGTCCAGCACCAGGGTTCTCTGGCTGTCAGGTACAGGAGCCTGGTGGTACGCCCTCTCAGAGGTGCATACAGGAAAGTCTCGTTCCGTGCCCTCTTCCATGGCAGGAAGTTTTGCTGTGGTGGTCACGGGTAGAGGTTTGCATCTCTCCACCGAAACACATAGTGAAGAGTGCAGATTCGATTGGGTTAGCTGGGCCAACTCCAATTCACGCTGGAGCTGTAGCGCGTTGTCCTGGAGATCCCACTGGCGCATCCACTCTTGGTACTCCTGGTATCTGCGCAGATCCTCGCCGGTCAGGTTTGCCAACTCCAATTCCCGCTGGAGTCGTCGCTCCTTGGCCTGGAGATCAAACTGGCGCAACCACTCTTGGTGCTCTGCTTCACGCTGGAGCTCCTCCGCCTCATGCTGGAGCATATCTGCCTCATGCTGGCGCTGACATTCTCGGAACTCCTGGTACAAGCGCAGATCCTTGCCGGTCAGGTTTGCCAACCACTCCGGGGTTATCAGGACTGCAGGGAATAGAGACATTAAGCAAGGTGGCGACAAGGATTCCATCTCTGGGTTAATGCCACCAGCTCAGCCTTGTCTGTGCTGCAAGCAGCAATGCCGTGCGATTCACAGAGGGCTTGCACGTCAGGAACTGACCAATTCGGGTGATCCTGAACTGAATCAGACATTCATAAGAGAAGAGTACAAGAAAGAGTAGGATATAGCAAAGAAAAGTTAGGAAAGGTAGACCAATCTATTCACTATCAATGTGCACCGTTTTGTGCCCAGAACTTTGGTTCTGCAAGACAGGATACTTAGTGACCACTGTCTTATTGTTCTGGTTGCAAAGACTGAGTTTGTCAGATCTTTGCGCTCTGATTTTCCAAAAGCTGGCTATGCCTGGTTTTGGGGTGTGCTATCCAACCACTGCCACCAATGTGACAATCCAGCCCCGCGATCCCTTCGAGATCTGCTCCCGTTAGCGTACGCAGGAAGTACGGGCGCAGATGGACAACGAGACTGGTTGCTGGATCGTTAGAGGGAAGAAAAAAGAAAAAAGGCGACAGAGCGTGCTAATCCCGTCTAATCTGCTCCCGTTAGCATACGCAGGAAGTACGGTGAACAGACTGACAAAGATTGGTCGCGCAGCTGCCGACAATATGTAATGGGACGAACATCCACCGATCCCGTATTACTAGGCCACTGTTGCCATGCAGGTCTCATGCACTAGAGACTGCTGGAGGCAAATTCATTGTGTGCGTAGTAGACGGTTAAGATTGGTTGGAGGTGCCCATACATGTACAATTCTGATTGTATATACAATCAGTAAACTAAAAATGTCGATTTCGCACTGGAAATCGGGTAAATACACTGCCACCACTTCAAACGTAAAGAATGAGACGGCACACCACTGGCTTGCAATCAAAGTGCTGTGTATTGCGAATAAGTCACACGGTGTGACTTATTCGCAATACACAGCACTTTGATTGCAAGCCAGTGGTGTGCCGTCTCATTCTTTACGTTTGATGTGATGCAAGCTGTTGAGCAACCCAGCTGAGACAAGGCACCGGCGGAGTGTTTCAGGTAGCTTGTGACCTGATTAGCTGCTGACCAAGCACCTTGGTGAAGTTCTACACTGCCACCACTGCCTGATTGGATGAATGGAGCAGACAGTCTCCAACTAGGGCGAAGAGACCCCAACGCTATCATAATACGGTAGCCAGCCCAATCACGTTCAACACGCTCCAGTCACCGTTCGGGGAATAGTCACTTCCGACGGCTTAAAGACTGTGAGCAATGTGACGTTAAAGAAAGGTTACTGGGTCCCTATATGATGCAATCTCGAATTGTATTTACAATCGAGAAACGAAAGTTATCGATTTCACACAGGAAATCTGGTACTAGCTAATCCTAAAAGGAAGAAACGGTTATTTACAACCTAGCTAGCAAATCAACAAGTTATAAGCAAGTAATAAAACAATGCGGTAGTATGACTGACTCTTCAGAGGGCAGATTCGTTATAGCAGCAATCAGATGACCAGAAAAGGCACACGACTGAACGATAAAAAATCGTTAGTTTATTTCTAAACTACATACACACAGCTTATTTTAGAACAGATTGATTTGACAGAGAGAAGAGAGGAAAAGAAACAGAATGTCCGATTATATACAGTTCAAATACCGTTATTGGTAGTCCATGCGGCAATCGCAAGTCTTTGGCGTAGAGTCCAAAATGGCGGTTGCCATGCGGCCAACAAGCCTTTGTTAGAAATAGTTCCAAGATGGAGGTTTTGGCCCGTGTCCTTGCGGGCTGCCAGGATGTTACTAGGCTTCAGATTGAAGGTAAAGGACCTGGACTTTTGGGTCATGTCAAGTTTTGTTCCTCACTGTAGGTGGGAGGAGTTATGACACATACAAGTCCAGCCTTGCAATTTGAATAAGGCGCCCCCTTAGGCAGGGAGAGGTTTTGGGCCAATTCATATTTTGCCCGCTCTCAGCATGCCCGTAGGTAATATCAAGAACCCGAATGAATATTCACAATCAGCGTAAGTGTGTGAATCTGCTAATACCAAACACGAGGAGTCTGGATCGCTAACAGCACCGTCCCCCCCTTTCACCTTACTGGCACTGGTTCCGAAAGATCCAGAGGGCTGAAAATCTCTCAGGATCTTGGGAACACCAGAAATATTACCAAACTGTGCCTATTTATTAAATATAGTGTAACGATTGTGGAACTTTCTCCGTGATCAGCGCACAACGCGTGCGCTGACACGGCGGAAATCCTCCACAAGCGTGTAATTGCAGGCACCCAGCAAAAGGTGCTACGCACCTGTAGATGGAAATTCCTGTCGGCAGATGGCGCTGGGGAGTGCAGAGGAACCAATCCTCTGTACCTCCACAAATGCCAGACAGGAATTGTACGAAGCGCAGAACGCAATCGCAAGAGAGGCGATTGCGAATGAGAACGAGCAAAGGGACAGGTTGTATGTGTGTGCGCCAATCCAGTCGCCACCCCGTGACCGCGCACACACAACAGCAGATATGAAATAGGAACGCGATCGCGAGAGGTGCGATCGCCAGACGTGACACAAGGCAGATCAGAACAGAATACAAGGGTAGCAAAGGCACAGCAAATAACACAATGAGAAGATGCGGAAAACAACAAATGCTAGCTAACCGCGAACACCGCACTCATTCGCAACAGTGCATGCGGTTATGCGCGGTCTCCACGTGATAAGCACAATAGAGACAAGCACGCCTAACTAACCATCGACAGACAAACATTAAACAGAGGACGCGAACGCTTGCTTAACGGTTACCTCACCAAGCCTCCAGCAAGCGGTCGTAGCAGACAAGACAGACACACGAAAACAGAGACAAGCGAGAGATAGGATCCACAGCACTAGCGAAAAGTGGCTAGCGCGATCCAAGTACAGAGTAGCAGAACAGAAGGATCCACAGCACTAGCGGAAAGTGGCTAGTGCGATCCCAGGAGACAGAACAGAAGGATACACAGCGCTAGCGAAAAGTGGCTAGCGTGATCCCAAGAGACAGAACAGAAGAGATAGCTGGTAGCAACCGCTGCACCAGCTATACTCCAAGAACAGAGATCAGAACTATTTCCTGTCGACCACCGCTGGGACAGGACAACAGCAACAGAACAAACAAACAGATAAACAATCCTAACTGCACTATGGAATCTGCCTAGCACAGTTTCCAGGAATTACTCTAAGCTGATCTTCAAACCAAGAGCATGGCTGACACTCTCCAGAGTGTTTCACAGGAAGACTCCTTATGAACAGCAAAGCATTGTGGGACACACATAGTACTTATAGTATACGCCTCCAATGAATGTGGCCAGGCAATTTGCATGACAACGTATGCAAATTCCTCAGCAAGCACAAGCTGCAAAACTGACAGAAGCTCTTCTTTCCAGAGTCCTGCAGCATGCAAACCTACACAATGGTCAAAAAGCTGCCTGCCTGCACAGGCAGCTGAGCAAATCATCACAGTACCCCCCCTCCCCTCCAGGGTCGAATTCCAGACAACCCTCAAAAGTGCTATTAGCAACAGACTCAAACTGAAGACTCGTGAAGGTCGGGACAGCCCGACAAAGTCCAATTCCAGAGTCAGTCCACCCGAAACCGACCTCATCGGAAACAGAAGCCACCGAAACATGCCCATCAGCACTACAAGTCTCAGCGTAACATCCATCAGGACTGTGGATACCAGAGAAGAAGCCACCGAAACCCTCCAGACAATACCCACCACCTTTCAAGGAGCATCCGAAAATACCAAATCTGCCACAAAACCTGTTCGAAGTGTCCCTTACAACACAAAAACCATCGTTGATCTTATCCAGGGTACCAAGCAAAATTTCTCTCGGAATCTCCCAGAACCTTTTGAAGCTCCACAGAGATCCCAAGAGGGCAGAACAATCACCAGGCTCACATGAAGAATTACCAAGAACCCCCATGGGACCAATGACAATTCCGGATTCAGAATTACGAGGACACCCATCAAGATCAAGACTTTCAGGGACCACTTCTGGGCATGCAAACAGGCAGGCTAAATCAGAACATGTCTCCACCGAGGAAGCATCTGAGTATGCTGGTAACCGAGGCACACTTGGGCTTTCTGGGTCACAGAGCACATGGGGGTACACCAGCACAGGAGAAACCTCAGGACATGTTGGGGAACTGCCAACCTCAGAGTCCGACACAAGGAAACCAAAACCAGGACCGGGCAGAAAATCATCATGAGCAATGGTCTCAAGCTCAGGACTTTCAAAAGAAGACTCGGATTCAAATTCGGAAATTTCTGTGACTGCAATATCATCATTGACTACACATGACTGAAGCTCCACCAGAGCTGAAAAGGTAGCCAGCAAGGCAGCAATGCCTACAGAAGAGGGCAACACCTCAGAAGGACTTGGGGGGCAGGAGACATCTCCTACAAGTTCTGCACCCTTTGGGAGGAACTCGGAGACCTCCAGAACATCAAACAAGACCTCAGGAACATCATTTTTCAGGTTTTCTAAGAAGGGTTCTGTACTATCCATGTTACAGGGCAAAACTGGAACTTTATTTTGTGAACAGGGCAGATGTCCCAGGGAAGGTTCCACCATAAACTGAGACTGAATTTCATCACCATGAGCGGAATGTACAGGAATATTCACTGAACCACACACTGACTCCCTAACTTTAATCTCGCTGCACCCAGAATTCTGTGTAGCAGTCAAACTAGCTTGCAACTCCAAAACTGCAGAAAAACAGGGGAGTATAGTGGCAATACCCAGACGAGCCTCTAGGGACACTGCATGGGATTCTAAGCAAGGCCACATTGACTCATCCAGAGTACAGGGTGCAGAATCAGCACTTCCCTCAGAGCAAGAAAGGGACTCACAAATGTCAGTGTGATTGGACATCATATTGTTATTCATGGTACAGGGCAGGTTCAGAGAAAGCGTCTCTGAATAAGGCAAAGAAGGTTCAGCATCAGATTCGCAAAACCGAAGCGCTGTCTCACTCTTAGATTCGGCTAACAATGTTGAATCCGAGGAACCAGAACGCAAAACCTGCGAATCAAAATTCACTTTAGGTTGTGAAACTGACGCTTCTATAGCGCAAACCTCCGCGATCTGCAGAGCAGACTGCAAGGCATCCAGGACCGAAACACTGGAGCAACTGCCATCAGGCAACGGGCCCTTACAGGTGTGAACAGGGTGAGACAGAAACTCATCTGTAGAAGAAATAGCGACATCAACAGGATAAACTTTATTAGGCATATTAATTTTACTTTTGACGCTGCATAGTCGATACATTTTCTCCATAGCAGGGTCACAGACGGAAGATCTCAAAGATCTGTTTCTAAATGACAAAGGATCCCACACATCCTTGAGGAAACCGGCAGACTCATGCCGATCACAATCTGCAGGAACATCCGAGAAACAGGCATCAGATCGCACAGATTCAAACTGCACACTGTCAGGAATCAACCACAGCGGCACCCTCATTCATTTCAGATTGCACAAAGTCAAGACTCACATGCTTTACCCCAGAAAGGCAGGAACAATCATCCGACAACGATGTCTCTTTATTGGAATCAATTGGTTGGTGTGTGTGCAACTCATCCAAAATCGTCTGCCACACATAAATCACCAGGTCCACATCATCCTTGTCACATTCATCGGAATCAATCAGAAGGTACATTGAATCGGGACAAGCATTCAAGACATTTTCGCTTTTTGCAATGTAAAAATCGCAAAAGGCTTTCCAATCAAAATCGAATTCCTCCAGCAAGGCCCCAACATCCCAGGAAGCAAATGGGGGTTCAAACAGGCCAGTATCCAGATAATCTCCATAGGGGTGGAGTTCAGGAACAAGAACAGATTTTTTAACTGCTTTAATGTAGTGTGCGATCCTACCTATAGCAGGATCCACATAAGCTTTGGATTTGGGCAAACAACCTGGAAACTGATCAGCAGATGCATTATAAACATCATTATCATACTGCATGGTTTTGCCCATTTCAGACTTGACAGAAATAACCTCTTTATTTGTGGTTGCTATGGGCAACGGATCTTTCCGCTGGGAAGCCTTCCTAGATCTTTTACGTTTAGACTTAGAGGCTTTGGATGGCTGCTTTATGGATGAAAGAGTAGATGGAACAGCTGATTGAGCTGCTGACAACAACTCATTAAGGGGGTATGGTAATTGAGGTAATCTCAGCCAATTGCGAATTAAAAAGGCCAAGAATTCCAGGGGTCTTTGACTCAGGGTGGTATGATCTAACACATCATAAGCCCACATTGACATTTCGCCCCCCAACAGAATGTAGACCATTTGTGGGGCCCAGGTAGACACTGGGGTGCATTGGAATTCAGGGTTCGCTAACAGTTTCGTACACTCAGACAAAAATTCGTCTGCTGATTCAGGTTCAAGTTTTTTAAATCTCTTAAAGGTACAAGAGCCATATTCGACAAAATCGTACAAATCGGAAATTCCGTCTACACTGGGGTTTTGGGTTGGGCTGGTCATACTGTAACGATTGTGGAACTTTCTCCGTGATCAGCGCACAACGCGTGCGCTGACACGGCGGAAATCCTCCACAAGCGTGTAATTGCAGGCACCCAGCAAAAGGTGCTACGCACCTGTAGAGGGAAATTCCTGTCGGCAGATGGCGCTGGGGAGTGCAGAGGAACCAATCCTCTGTACCTCCACAAATTCCAGACAGGAATTGTACGAAGCGCAGTACGCAATCGCAAGACAGGCGATTGCGAATGAGAACGAGCAAAGGGACAGGTTGTATGTGTGTGCGCCAATCCAGTCGCCACCCCGCGACCGCGCACACACAACAGCAGATACGAAATAGGAACGCGATCGCGAGAGGTGCGATCGCCAGACGTGACACAAGGCAGATCAGAACAGAATACGAGGGTAGCAAAGGCACAGCAAATAACACAATGAGAAGATGCGGAAAACAACAAATGCTAGCTAACCGCGAACACCGCACTCATTCGCAACAGTGCACGCGGTTATGCGCGGTCTCCACGTGATAAGCACAATAGAGACAAGCACGCCTAACTAACCATCGACAGACAAACATGAAACCGAGGACGCGAACGCTTGCTTAACGGTTACCTCACCGAGCCTCCAGCAAGCGGTCGTAGCAGACAAGACAGACACACGAAAACAGGGACAAGCGAGAGATAGGATCCACAGCACTAGCGAAAAGTGGCTAGCGCGATCCAGGCACAGAGTAGCAGAACAGAAGGATCCACAGCACTAGCGGAAAGTTGCTAGCGCGATCCCAGGAGACAGAACAGAAGGATCCACAGCGCTAGTGAAAAGTGGCTAGCGCGATCCCAGGAGACAGAACAGAAGACATAGCTGGTAGCAACCGCTGCACCAGCTATACTCCAAGAACAGAGATCAGAACCATTTCCTGTTGACCATCGATGGGACAGGACAACAGCAACAGAACAAACAAACAGATAAACAATCCTAACTGCACTATGGAATCTGCCTAGCAAAGTTTCCAGGAATTACTCTAAGCTGATCTTCAAACCAAGAGCATGGCTGACACTCTCCAGAGTGTTTCACAGGAAGACTCCTTATGAACAGCAAAGCATTGTGGTACACACATAGTACTTATAGTACACGCCTCCAATGAATGTGGCCAGGCAATTTGCATGACAACGTATGCAAATTCCTCAGCAAGCACAAGCTGCAAAACTGACAGAAGCTCTTCTTTCCAGAGTCCTGCAGCATGCAAACTTACACAATGGTCAAAAAGCTGCCTGCCTGCACAGGCAGCTGAGCAAATCATCACATATAGTTTCTAAAGTTTGTTGAATCTTTGGGTGCAGCCAGATGGCGTGATAAGGATCATTCCTGTCTCCTTTCAACTCAGGCCACAAGGCAGCTAAGTGTCGGACTCCTGCTGGGTCGGTTCCTACCAGTCTGGAGAAGGACAGTGTAGGGGTGAGATTTCTCCCTTTCTGCCTGGTTGGGGGTCCCTGAATGCCCAGGAAACACTTTGTCACATGGAGGTGTGAAAGCTGTAATTAGAAGCTACCAAAGAGCCAGGGTTTGTTAGCAGCCAGAGAGTAAGAGGAAAATAAGGGGCTTTTAAACCAACAAATGTCGGTTTGGTGGGTTTGCGAAGAAACTGGCGTTCGTAACCCCATGACGCATTCGATATATCATATCGATGGCGTCACAGAAGGTAACTAAGGATTGGAGCTTCATCCCAATCAGTAGCTGATGCCCCTTTTCCCATGAGAAATCTGTACCTTTTCTCTAATAGATCATCAGGCATGTCTGAATGGCTGATATTGGCTTCAATTCATCAAAGGCTTTTTGTTAAAAAAAAAAAAAAAAGTCAGGAAAATACCGCATTCGGTATTTTATATTTTTATTGCTAATACATTAATATTTTCACAGGTGCAGTAGAAGTTCGGTAATTTACCGAAATACTATTCTTCAATTCACAAAAACCTGTTCAGCAACAGCAGAGCCGTGTGGTGCGTCTCTGTGTTGTTAAATGCTGTTATGTACAGCAAGAGGCTTCCCCACATCCCTTTAGAATGTACAGTGGGATGCGAAAGTTCGGGCAACCTTGTTAATTTTCATGATTTTCCTGTATAAATCGTTGGTTGTTACAATATAAACATTTAAGTTAAATATCTCATATAGGAGACACACACAGTGAGTGAAATGAAGTTTATTCGATTTACAGAAATTATACAATAATTGTTTAAACAAAATTGGGCAGGTGCATAAATTTGGGCACCACAAAACAGAAATGAAATTAATATTTAGTAGTTCTTTCTTTTGCAGAAAATACAGCCTCTAAACGCTTACTGTAGGTTCTAATGAGAGTCTGGATTCTGGTTAAAGGTATTTTGGACCATTCCTCTTTACAAAACATCTCTAGTTCATTCAGGTTTGATGACTTCCGAGCATGGACAGTTCTCTTTAACTCACACCCCAGATTTCCAATTATATTCGGGTCTGGGGACTGAGGTAGCCATTCCAGTATGTTGTACTTGTTCCTCTGCATGAATGCCTTAGTGGATTTTGAGCAGTGTTTAGGGACATTGTCTTGTTGAAAGATCCAGCCCTGGGGCAGCTTCAGCTTTGTCACTGATTCCTGGACATTGGTCTCCAGAATCTGCTGATACTGAGTGGAATCCATGCGTCCCTCAACTTTGACAAGATTCCCAGTCCCTGCACTGGAATGCTGTGTTCTTTTTCCTCCATGGATAATGCCCCCTTTTTATGCCCAAATAACTCAATTATAGTTTCATCAGTCTCCAGCACCTTATTCCAAAATGAAGCTGGCTTGTCCAAATGTGCTTTAGCATACCTTAAGCGGCTCTGTTTGTGCTGTGGGCTGAGAAAAGGCTTCCTCTGCATCACTCTTGCATACAGCATCTCCTTGTGTAAAGTGCGCTGAATGGTTGAACGATGCACAGTTACTCCATCTACAGCAAGATGATGTTGTAGGGCTTTGGTGCTGGTCTGTAGAGTTGGGCCGAACCTCCGATTTTAGGTTCGCGAACCGGGTTCACGAACTTTCGCGGAACATTCGGTTCGCGTTAAAGTTCGCGAACCGCAATAGACTTCAATGGGGATGCGAACTTTGAAAAAAAAAAAAAATTATGCTGGCCACAAAAGTGATAGAAAAGATGTTTCAAGGAGTCTAACACCTGGAGGGGGGCATGGCGGAGTGGGATAGATGCCAAAAGTCCCCGGGAAAAATCTGGATTTGACGCAAAGCAGCGTTTTAAGGGCAGAAATAACATTGAATGCTAAATGACAGCCCTAAAGTGCTTTAAAACATCTTGCATGTGTATACATCAATCAGGTAGTGTAATTAAGGTACTGCTTCACACTGACACACCAAACTCACCGTGTAACGCACCGCAAACAGCTGTTTGTGTAGTGACGGCCGTGCTGGACTGGTGCGCACCATGGCGAGAGTGCAGGTTTTGGTGGCTTTACAGCCCATATGGTCGCCGGCCTGGCTGATGTAGCTGAATGACAGAACAGTGACTGTCCAGCTGATCAAATTTGGTCTGACCACAATGAAGCAACGACCTTATTATCTTTTGTGTGCCCCCCGAGACACTCATCTAGGCGCCGGTCATTGCTTCATTGTGATACGCAAGCCCCTTCACCACGGCAAGGTAATGATCACGAAGGGGAATGGGCGCATGTACATGCCTTTTCTTTTGTTGTTGCAGCTGCCCGCAGTGCAGCCAGAAAAATTAGGCAGTCATGTACACGCACCCGAAAAATTATTACAGCGGCCGCTGCTAGCAGCGGCCTAAAAAATTCAGCAATCCGCCTGGAGTCCCGGACCCTGTTGGTGGTGGCGGAGAAGGTAGTGAAGCGGCCTGCAGGCAGACATGCTGTGTGGAGGGACTGGGAGCGACTTAGTCTTCTTGGGGCAGGCCAGGCAGCCAGTCACACGGCGTGCAGGCAGAGATGCTGTGTGTGCGAGGACTGACTTAGTCTTGGGGCGGGCAGCAGCCCTCCGGGATCCATGCCTCATTCATTTTGATAAAGGTGAGGTACTTAACACTTTTGTGACTTAGGCGACTTCTCTTCTCTGTGACAATGCCTCCAGCTGCGCTGAAGGTCCTTTCTGAGAGGACGCTTGCGGCAGGGCAGGAGAGAAGTTGGATGGCAAATTGGGACAGCTCTGGCCACAGGTCAAGCCTGCGCATCCAGTAGTTCAAGGGTTCCTCATCGCTGTTCACAGCAGTGTCTACATCCACACTTAAGGCCAGGTAGTCGGCTACCTGCCGGTCGAGGCGTTGGTGGAGGGTGGATCCGGAAGGGCTACGGCGAGGCGTTGGACTAAAGAACGTCCGCATGTCCGACATCACCATGAGATCACTGGAGCGTCCTGTCTTTGACTGCGTGGACACGGGAGGAGGATTAGTGGCAGTGGTACCTTGCTGGCGTTCTGCTGTCACATCACCCTTAAAGGCATTGTAAAGCATAGTTGACAGCTGGTTCTGCATGTGCTGCATCCTTTCCACCTTCCGGTGAGTTGGTAACAGGTCAGCCACTTTGTGCCTGTACCGAGGGTCTAGTAGTGTGGCCACCCAGTACAGCTCATTCCCCTTGAGGTTTTTTATACGGGGGTCCCTCAACAGGCAGGACAGCATAAAAGACGACATCTGCACAAAGTCGGATCCAGTACCCTCCATCTCCTCTTGCTCTTCCTCAGTGACGTCACGTAAGTCAACCTCCTCCCCCCAGCCGCGAACAATACCACGGGAAGGTTGAGCAGCACAAGCCCCCTGCGACGCCTGCTGCGGTGGTTCTCCTGCCACTGTCCCCTCCTCCTCCTCCTCCTCCCCCCCCAAAGAAACACCTTGCTCATCATCCTCTGAGTCTGACTCGTCTTCTGCACACGACCTCTATTCTTCCTCCTCCTCCCCCCTCTGTGCTGCCGCAGGTGTTGAGGAAACAGCTGGGTCTGATGAAAATTGGTCCCATGCCTGTTCCTGCCGTAACGGTTCCTGGTCACGCTCACTCGCAGCTTCATCCGCCACTCTACGCACAGAACGCTCCAAGAAGTAAGCGTAGGGAATTAAGTCGCTGATGGTGCCCTCACTGCGGCTCACCAGGTTGGTCACCTCCTCAAACGGCCGGATGAGCCTGCATGCATTTTTCATCAGTGTCCAGTTGTCGGGCCAGAACATCCCCATCTTCCCAGACTGTTTCGTTCTACTCCAGTTGTAGAGGTACTGGGTGACGGCTTTCTTCTGTTCTAGCAGGCGGGAGAACATGAGCAGGGTCGAATTCCAGCGAGTGGGGCTATCGCAAATGAGGCGTCTCACCGGCATGTTGTTTTTCCGCTGAATTTCTGCAAATCGTGCCATGGCTGTGTAAGACCGCCTCAAATGCCCACAGAACTTCCTGGCCTGCTTCAGGACATCCGCTAAGCCTGGGTACTTTACCACAAATCTTTGAACAACTAGATTCATGACATGTGCCATGCAGGGTATGTGTGTCAGCTTCCCCATATGCAAAGCGGCAAGCAGATTGCTGCCGTTGTCGCACACCACGTTGCCTATCTCCAGGTGGTGCGGGGTCAGCCACTCATCCACCTGTTTCTTAAGAGCAGCCAGGAGAGCTGCTCCAGTGTGACTCTCCGCTTTGAGACAAGCCATGTCTAAGATGGCGTGACACCGTCGTACCTGGCATGCAGCATAGGCCCTGCGGAGCTGGGGCTGTGTAGCTGGAGAGGAGAACTGCCACTCAGCCAAGGAGGTGGAGGACAGCGAAGAGCATGTAGCAGGAGGAGAGGAGGTGGCAGGAGGCCTGCCTGCAAGCCGTGGAGGTGTCACAATTTGGTCCGCTGCGCCCTGCTTGCCATGGTTCACCACCAGGTTCACCCAATGGGCTGTGTAGGTAATGTAGCGGCCCTGCCCGTGCTTGGCAGACCAGGCATCCGTGTTCAGGTGTACCCTTGACCCAACGCTCTTCGCAAGAGATGACACCACTTGCCTCTCAACTTCACGGTGCAGTTCGGGTATGGCCTTTCTCGAAAAATAAGTGCGGCCTGGCATCTTCCACTGCGGTGTTCCGATGGCCACAAATTTACGGAAGGCCTCAGAGTCCACCAGCCGGTATGGTAACAGCTGGCGAGCTAACAGTTCCGCCACGCCAGCTGTCAGACGCCGGGCAAGGGGGTGACTGGCCAAAAGTGGCTTCTTCCGCTCAAACATTTCCTTCACGGACACCTGACTGCTGCTGTGGGCAGAGGAGCAGGAACCGCTCAAGGGCAGAGGCGGAGTGGAGGAGGGTGCCTGTGAAGGTGCAAGGGAGAAAGCGGCATAAGCAGATGATGCACCTGAAGGAGGAAGAGGAGAAGGAGGGTGACTTTTCTTTTGTGTGCTGCTGCTGCTTTTGCTCGGGTGGCCATCCCATTGCTGTTTGTGCCTTTTCTGCAGGTGCCTTCGTAAGGCACTTGTCCCTACGTGAGTGTTGGCCTTTCCACGGCTCAATTTTTGTTGGCAGAGCGAACAGATGGCTTTGGTCCAATCTGAGGCACACACATAAAAAAATTTCCACACCGCTGAGCCACCCTGGGATGTGGGCACTATGGGGACCTCAGCAGCTGATGCTGAAGGGCAAGTTGGCTGGCTGTACATAGGTGGCGATACATGGTGCCGGACACTGCCACCAGCTTTTTCTGATGAAGAGCTGCCCCAGCTTCTTTCAGCAACTTCTCTCCTCCTACTACTCTCTGACTCCCCCTCTGAACTGTCCCCCTCTTCATATCCTCTGGGAACATAGAGAGGATCCTTATTATCGTCATCATCGTAATCATCCTGCCCAGCTTCGCTTGCCTCAGAAAAATCCAAACGTGTAGGTCCTTCATCCTCCTTACACGTTACATCCATAGTGTTGCCGCGTAACGCAGACATATGAGCTGGTGAAAATTCATCTGGCTGTAACAACAATGGCTGTGCATCAGTGATTTCACCACCACTAAATAATTCTTGCGAAGTGTCAAATGCAGCGGAAGTGGTGCTAGTAGTAGCGCTGGTGGCTGAGCAAGATGAGGTGTTCTGTGTCGCTAAATACTCAACCACGTCCTGACAATCTTGGGAGGTGATGGGACGTGCCTTCTTCCGAGCACTGTACTGTGGGCCAGGTCCACACGAAATTACATTTACACGACCTCGCGCAGACCTGCCGGGTGGCCTTCCTCTGCCTCTGGCACTACCTCTTCCTCTACCTGTTTTGTCCATATCGGGTATGCACGGAGTGGTATATCACACTGCGTGCACTCACGTAGGTAGGTGGGTTCACTTAACTGCACAGGTATGCGCACTGATGCGGTGGGTTCACTGAACAGTACAGGTATACAGTGGCGGGTTCACTGAACAGAACAGGTATACAGTGGCGGGTTCATAGAACAGGTATGCAGTGGCAGGTTCACTGAACACAACAGGTATGCAGTGGCGTGTTCACTAAACAGGTATACAGTGGCGGGTCCACTGAACAGAACAGGTATACAGTGGCGGGTTCACAGAACAGGTATGCAGTGGCAGGTTCACTGAACAGGTATGCACTGGCAGGATCACTGAACAGGTATGCAGTGGCAGGATCGCTGAACAGGTATGCACTGGCAGGATCACTGAACAGGTTTGCAGTGGCAGGATCACTGAATAGGTATGCACTGGCAGGATCACTGAACAGGTATGCAGTGGCAGGATCACTGAACAGGTATGCAGTGGCAGGATCACAGTACAGGTATGCAGTGGGCTGAGGGCTCACTGAACCGAACAGGTATGCAGCCAGGAAAAGCTAAGCCTAACTAATCTTTCCCTAGAGACAGACAGCAGCTCGCCCTACTCTCTCTAATGCAGGCACACGAGTGGCCGTAATGGCCGCAGCTGCCTGCCTTATATAAGGGGGGGTGGGGCTCCAGGGGCTAGTGTAGCCTAATTGGCTACACTGGGCCTGCTGACTGTGATGTAGAGGGTCAAAGTTGACCCTCAGGTGCATTATGGGGCGAACCGAACTTCCGCAAAACGTTCGCCGGTGAACCGTTCGGCCCAACTCTACTGGTCTGTGGGTTGACTGTGGGTTGACTCTGACACCATTTGTCGCTTCTGTTTATCCGAGATTTTTCTTAGTCTGCCACAAGCCTTAACTTGAACTTAGCCTGTGGTCTTCCATTTCCTCAGTATGTTCCTAACTGTGGAAACAGACAGCTGAAATCTCTGAGACAGCTTTCTGTGTCCTTCCCCTAAACCATGATGGTGAACAATCTTTATCTTCAGGTCATTTGAGAGTTGTTTTGAGACCTCCATGTTGCTACTCTTCAGAGAAACTTAAAAGAGGAGGGGAACTTGCAATTGACCCCCTTAAATACTCTTTCTCATAATTGGATTCACCTGTTTATGTAGGTCAGGGGTCACTGAGCTGACCAAGCCAATTTGAGTTCCAATAATTAGTTCTAAAGGTTTTGGAATTACAACAGTGCCCAAATTTATGCAACTGCCTAATTTTTTTAAAACAATTATTGCACACTTTTTATAAATCCAGTCAACTTCATTTCACTTCTCAAATATCACTGTGTGTGTCTCCTATATGATATATTTAACTTACATTTTTTATTGTAACAACCAATGTTTTATACAGGAAAATAATGAAAATTAACAAGGTTTCCCAAACTTTTGCATCCCACTGTACATGTTTGTTATACTGCCTCTGCTCACTCTGAATCTGTCCATTAGTCTTTCTTAACCATCTTAGCGGTATGGACGAGCTCAGCTCGTCCATCCCCGCCGATGGCTGCCGCTCAGGCCCTGCTGGGCCGATTTTTACGAAATAAAAAGCAGCACACGCAGCCGGCACTTTGCCAGCCGCGTGTGCTGCCTGATCGCCGCCGCTCTGCGGCGATCCGGCGCGAGTAGCGGCGAAAGAGGGTCCCCCCAGCCGCCTGAGCCCTGCGCAGCCGGAACAAATAGTTCCGGCCAGCGCTAAGGGCTGGATCGGAGGCGGCTAACGTCAGGACGTCGGCTGACGTCCATGTCGTCACTCCGCTCGTCGCCATGGCGACGAAGTAAGCAAAACACGGAAGGCCGCTCATTGCGGCCTTCCGTGTTACTTTTGGCCGCCGGAGGCGATCAGAAGAACGCCTCCGGAGCGCCATCTAGTGGGCTTTCATGCAGCCAACTTTCAGTTGGCTGCATGAAATAGTTTTTTTTTAATTTAAAAAAAACCCTCCCGCAGCCGCCCTGGCGATCTTAATAGAACGCCAGGGTGGTTAACAGGACCTTGTTAAGGGTCTAATAGGTGCTGTTACGGTGGGATGGAATGCAGGAACAGGAAGGAGTAACTACATGTGGTGCGTGGATCCCAGCAATGTAAGTATCTAATTACCCCCTCAGCCGCTGCTTGTGTGCACACCGCTGCGCCCCCCCTCCATCTGGCTACCTAAACTGGGAACACCTATAGTTGGCTACCCATACTGTGGCATCTACAGCTGGTTAGCTATACTGGAGGCATCTATACTTGGCTACCTATACTGGGGCATCTATTCCTGACTGCCTATACTGAGGCAGCTATTCCTGGCTACCTATAATGTTGCACCTACAGCTGGTTAGCTGTACTGGTGGCTAGGGATGGTCTTTTGAGTCCAGACAGACTCAAATTCGGAATTTTAATGAAGTCTAATGACTTTCAGGTGTGACTGCGGGATGGGGGGTAAACTTACCCAGAAGTCTCCAGGACATCTGCGTTCCATTATGCCTCATAGGCGTAATGAAAGCTGCATTCCACCACTCACTGACGAGCTTCCTCCTTCTGGCTTGAAAGAGAAAGCGCGGTAATGAGTAATGCGATGCAGCTTTCATTATGCCTGTGAAACGCTGACGTCCCGGAGACTTCTGGCTAAGTTAAACCCCTGAATCCCGGGGTCACACCTGAAGTCATTAGATTTTATTAGCATTCAAAATAATTTGAGTCCGTGTGGACTCGAAAGCCCATGGCTGCTCGTGGCATCTATACCTGGTTACCTATACTGAGGCACCTATTCCTGGCTAATTATACTGAGGCACCTATTCCTGGCTACTTATACTGGGGCACCTATTTCTGGCTATCTATACTGGAGGCAACTACACCTGGCTACCTATATGGGTGGGTGAGGGAGTGGGCCACATCTGGCTACTATACTGGGGTGGAACATTATTTAATTTGGGGACCCGGGTCCAAATTCCACAATGGGGCCCGAGGTCTGTAGCTATGCCACTGACGCGTGGCATGTTACTACAAGGTCAGTCTATGTCTATAGTACCAATTGCATACAGGTTTTTTTTTGTTTTGATTTTTAAATTGTGCAATGCTATGCAGCAGTTGACTGTGTGGAACAATTACTGTAATCAATATAGACAGGGAGATGATCGAAGCAGGAGACAAAAGCTGCAGTAGGTACGCACTGTTAGTGCAGTAACTTTGCTGTATACTGCGCGACTTTCTGTATGTGACTTTAGGTTTGCACATAGGGGATGAGGAAGAGAGCAGTTGATGTACAACTCACTTTAAGAATAAACTGAAAAAGTTGCAAATTAGTATGTTGGTGTAATATGAAGTGAACAGAAAGAACATTTCCACATGTGTGACAAATGTTCAACCCAGCTTTCATCACCACAGGCTAAGTAAGGAGACATGGTCTTTGTTGCAGACACACGTAAGGTGCTCTCATATACTGTGTCCACATCTGCAGGGAGTTCCAGCAGACTCTGTGTCTATTAATGAGGAAATGCATCTTATAGCTCTGAGGTCTGTTTTTCTGTGTTCTGTAAGACATATGTGCTGCAATTTTTTTTTCATTAGATGTCCAGTATTTGGAAACGAGATGCTATTTGTTGAGCACAGCCAGGGCCCTGGTGTCATATTAAAACCTTGGACCCCTATACTTTCTAGAGATCCATTGACTGTCCTATTCAGTCTATGAGTACTAGCTTTGTTTCTTGTTTTTAATGGAATTATTATTTATTTATAAAGCGGCAACATATTCCGTGGCGCTGTACAATGTAAGAAAACAAACAAGGGATACATAATGATACAGACAATGATATACATCAAATATGAACACTGGTACAAAATGCAGAACAGGTGATTACATTAGCAAATTTAACATGATGACTAAAATGTATAACAGAGTGCAAGCAATTGAAATAACATTCCATGACACAAAAGGGTGAGAGCCCTGCCCTTGCGAGCTTACAATCTAAAGGAATGGGGTGGAAACAAGAGGTGGGGGAAGTATACAGTATATGTACAGGCAGTGCGTGATCAGGTTATTTAGTGAGGAGTAAATGTAGATGCGAGGTTGAAGGGTGCACACCTTCATTAATTCTCTGTAAGCATATACGATTTTGTAAATAACAGAAAGAAAGAGAAATAATGTTTTATTTAATACAAAATATAATAGGAAAAAGGCACTAGAGCTACGGATAGGCCTCTTAACCAATTGAGGACCCACCCTTTACCCCCCTTAAGGACCAGCGTTATTTTTTGTGATCTGTGCTGGGTGGGCTCTGCAGCCCCCAGCACAGATCAGCTGGCACACAGAGCGATCAGATCGCTCCCCTTTTTTCCCCCCTATGGGGATGATGTGCAGGGGGGGTCTGATCGCTCCTCCTGTCTGGCATGTTGCGGGGGGGGGGGGCACCTCAAAGCCCCCTCCGCGGCGAAATTCCCCCCTCCCTCTCCTATCTGCTCATCCCCGGTGATCGGGGCTGCACAGGATGCTATCCGTCCTGTGCAGCCAGTGACAGGCTATCCCCTGTCACATGGCGGAGATTCCCGGCCGCTGATTGGCCGGGGATCGCCGATCTGCCTTATGGCGCTGCTGCGCAGCAGCGCCGTACAATGTAAACAAAGCGGATTATTTCCGCTTGTGTTTACATTTAGCCTGCGAGCCGCGATCGGCGGCCCGCAGGCTATTCACGGAGCCCCCCGCCGTGAATTGACAGGAAGCAGCCGCTCGCGCGAGCGGCTGCTTCCTGATTAATCTGCCTGCAGCTGGCGACGCAATACTGCGTCGCTGGTCCTGCAGCTGCCACTTTGCCGACGCACGGTATGAGTGCGCGGTCGGCAAGTGGTTAAAGAGGAACTTAAAGTGGAATGAAACCCAGCATTTCTTCTTTGCTCTAATAGCTTATTTACAGCATATTATATACAACCAGAATTTTTTTTTTACTAGAACAGCATTCAAAGGGTTACACACAGGACTTAGAAGCTTCCCTGCCAGCAAAGCTGGACGCTTCCAGCACTTGAGATAATGGTATCTTGTGTTTAATTGTATCAAGTGAGGAATGTAAATAAACACTTCTCTGACACTGCAGGCTCTGCTGAACAAAGTCAGACAGTCAGAAAGCATTTCTGCTTACGTTAGAACATGAATAAAGCAGTTATAAATAATATGCAAAGTCAGCTTTCAGAGGAAAACAAGTGTACTTTGGGAACGTATACTTTCTAAATGAATACTAATACTTATGCACAAAAGCAAATATGATAACTGTATGGCATATAAAAAGTAGGAAAACATGTTTTTATTGAATATTATGTCAGGGTTTTATACCGCTTTAAGCAAAAAAGGGGAAAAAAATAAATCAATACATTGCAAAGTGAGAAGTTAAATCGGACCTGAACTGAGAATGTCTTTTCTTCTCTAAAAGATAAGCCACAGCATAATTACCTAAAAAGAAAAAAAATATTTGTTACAGCCGATACAAATCGTGCATTAAATCTGCAATTTGTCTACTTCCTGCTTTCATGGAAGCAGACATATTGTCAACAGTCCATTGTCAGAAGTGCCAGGTCAACGGTCAGTTGTTTAATTATGAACTTTGGTAGCCGTTAAGGAGTGCCAAATGACCGTAGTATGTTGAGAAATGTTTTACTCATGGAGGATTGGGTAGACAATGGGTTAATATTGGTGTGGGTGAAGCCATCCAGGTTGGGTGTGGTGGCCTACCCTGATGTATGTATTTATACTGTTCTATGTACATTTGCTTGCTGTTTAACACCTGAGGAAGGATGTAAATCTGAAACTGTAGTGTATACTTGTTCCTGAATACAAGCAAAGTGATTGCAGCCAGTAGCAGGGGCATTCCTAGGGTCCTTGGAGATCGGGGGCACCTGTGGGCACTAGGTGGGGGGTATATTGGCAAAAAATGGGCATGGCCATGCAGTGACCATGGGTGGGGCCAAATGTACATGAACTTAGCAGCGGTGTAAGCTACAGATAATAGGCCTGTCCATCGAAATATTGGATGGAGCCCCCTGTCCTTTATTTAGATAATTTACAGTCAGTATAGGCATAGATCAAAGATGTATACGCACATACAATTTTGATTGGTCAATCGCTGACCAATTTTACCACCCCCATGCAGTAAGTGGGCCAACAGACAATTTGATGAACAGAGCTAAAATTGGCTAGTCAAAATTTTATGTGTATACCAGGCTTTACAGCTAATACTGTACATACTGAAAGTAGCAGGGTTCAGCATACAATACAGCTGGTTTACAATCAGTAAAGGCACAGAGTAACACCTTATACTGTACACACTGGAGAGAACAGCTTATACTGTACATACTGGGCTTGATTCACAAAGCGGTGCTAACCTACTTAGCACGTCTAAAGTCTTTAGACGCGCTAACCAGGGTGCTAAGTAGATTAGCACCGGAGTTCTCAATCAGATCGCGCGCTAACTTTGCGCGCGTAAAACTTTGTGCGCGCAAAGTTTTACGTGCGCTACGTCCCATAGGCTTTAATGGGCACTTCACGCGGAGCGCCCTGCGCTCTGTGCAGTACGCGCGTAAAGTTTTACGCACATAAAGTTTTGCGTGCATAAAGTTTTATGCGCGAAAAGCTTGTTTAGACGTGCTAAGGGGGTTTTCACAGGCGTGCTAACAGTTAGCACCGCTTTGTGAATCAAGCCCTCTGTAGGCAGCAGAGATCAGCACACTGCAGCTAGCGCGCCAAAAGATATGAGGGTTACGTTGTGCATAGCGCATCGCGGAGTGGGTGTGGCCATGGGCCAGAATGTGGGTGTGGTCACGGGTGGAGACAAATTTACATGAACTTAGCAATGGTGGGACATTAGATTAGGACAGTGGTGGCGAACCTTTTGGAGGCCGAGTGCCCAAACTGCAACCCAAAAGTCACTTATCTGTCACAAAGTGGCAACAGCAATTTAAACTAAATACTGTAGAAACGTTTTAACTCATACATGAACATTATGGAAAATTCAAGTTGAAAATAAACTGTGAAGATAAACAATTTCATCCATCCTACTCCTGAACAATGTATTTATTCTTTTTAGAACCTCCCAGTTTTATTTTCTGTTTTAAAAAGCTAAAGTAGGTTTAATGCTATTGTCTCATATGATGATGATTCAGCTTTTCCCATAGTCTCGCAGTTGGCAATCATGTGACCCCCAACAAGACAAATTTAGCAATCATGAGGCCCCTATCAAGACAAATTCAGCAGTCATGAGGCTCCCAACATGACAAATTCAGCAATCGTGAGGACCCCAACAAGACACATTCAGCAATCATGAGGCCCCCAACAAATCATGAGGCCCCCAACAAGACAAATTCAGCAGTCATGAGGC
Organism: Hyperolius riggenbachi; assembly: GCF_040937935.1. Taxonomy (NCBI): domain Eukaryota; kingdom Metazoa; phylum Chordata; class Amphibia; order Anura; family Hyperoliidae; genus Hyperolius; species Hyperolius riggenbachi. Next base: position 172,091,435 of record NC_090654.1, on the reverse strand, counting down.
ACATAAATAGACAGCATTTGACATAAATAGGCAGAACCCCCCCTTAATATGGTAGACACCTCTCACCTGGCTTCTGAATTCTCCTCTACTGGCTGCTGTGTCTGGCAATACTGTTTTTGGCTGGATTGAGGATGATGTGTGGGCTGAAAGGCCTAGCAGTGATGCTGTGGCCTGGCTGGCGGTGATGCTGTGGCAGGGCTGGCGGTGATGCTGTGCCCGGGCTGGCGGTGATGCTGTGGCTGATGCTGTGGCTGGGTTGGCAAGTGGTGATGCTGTGACCTGACTGGCGGTAATGCTGGGCTGTGCTTGGCTAGTTGAAGTAAATGCTGGCCTGATTGGTGGTGATGCTGTGGCCTTTTTGACAGTGATTCTGGGCTGGTTGGCTGGTGGTGATGCTGGGCTGGCTGGCCTGGATAGTTCAGGTAGTGACAGGTGCCCCCTAGTTAAGGTAGCGCCAGGAGCCCCCCAGTTTAGGTAGTGACAGGAGCCCCCCAGTTTAGGTAGTGACAGGAGCCCCCCAGTTCAGGTAGTGACAGGAGCCCCCCAGCTCATTTAGTGACAGGAGCCCCCCAGTGTATGTAGTGACAGGTGCCCTCCACTTCAGGTAGTGACAAGGACCTCCCAGTGTATGTAGTGACAGGAGCCCCCAGTTTAGGTAGAGACAGGAGCCCCCCCAGTTTAGGTAGTGAGTGACAGGAACCCCCATGTTAGGTAGTGAGTGACAGGGACCCCCAGGTTAGGTAGTGAGTGACAGGCGCCCTCCAGGTTAGGTAGTGAGTGACAGGGACTACAGGTTAGGTAGTGAGTGACAGGTGCCCCCAGGTTAGGTAGTGAGTGACATGGACCCCCAGGTTAGGTATTGAGTGACTGGGACTCCTAGGTTAAGTAGTGAGTGACAGGCACCCCAAAGGTTAGGTACTGAGTGACAGGGACCCCCAAGTTAGGTAGTGAGTGACATGCGCCCCCCAGGTAAGGTAGTGAGTGACAGGGACCCCCAGGTTAGGTAGTAAATGACAGTTTAGGTAGTGAGTGACAGGGACCTTCAGGTTAGGTAGTGAGTGACAGGTGCCCCCCAGGTTAGGTAGTGAGTGACACGGACCCCCAGGTTAGGTATTGAGTGACAGGGACCCCCAGGTTAGGTAGTGAGTGACCGGCACCCCAAAGGTTAGGTAGTTTGTGACAGGGACCCCCAAGTTAGGTAGTGAGTGACAGGCGCCCCCCAGGTTAGGTAGTGAGTGACAGGGACCCCCAGGTTAGGTAGTAAATGACAGTTTAGGTAGTGAGTGACAGGGACCTCCAGGTTAGGTAGTGAGTGACAGGGACCCCCAAGTTAGGTAGTGAGTGACAGGTGCCCCCAGGTTAGGTAGTGAGTGACAGGGTCCCCCAGGTTAGGTAGTGAGTGACAGCTCATTTAGTGACAGGAGCCCCCAAGTGTATGTAGTGACAGGTGCCCTCCACTTCAGGTAGTGACAGGGACCTCCCAGTGTATGTAGTGACAGGAGCCCCCAGTTTAGGTAGAGACAGGAGCCCCCCCAGTTTAGGTAGTGAGTGACAGGGACCCCCATGTTAGGTAGTGAGTGACAGGGACCCCCAGGTTAGGTAGTGAGTGACACGGACCCCCAGGTTAGGTAGTGAGTGACATGGACCCCCAAGTTAGGTAGTGAGTGACAGACGCCCCCCAGGTTAGGTAGTGAGTGACAGGGACCCCCAGGTTAGGTAGTGAGTGACAGGGACCCCCAGGTTAGGTAGTGAGTGACAGGCGCCCTCCAGGTTAGGTAGTGAGTGACAGGGACCCCGGGTTAGGTAGTGAATGACAGGTTCCCCCAGGTTAGGTAGTGAGTGACAAGGACCTCCAGGTTAGGTAGTGACAGGTGCCCCCAGGTTAGGTAGTGAGTGACAAGGACCCCCAGGTTAGGTAGTGAGCGACAGGCACCCCAAAGGTTAGGTACTGAGTGACAGGGACCCCCAAGTTAGGTAGTGAGTGACAGGGACCCCCAGGTTAGGCAGTAAATGACTGGGACCCCTAGTTTAGGTAGTGAGTGACAGGGACCCGCAGGTTAGGTAGTGAGTGACAGGTACCCCCAGGTTAGGTAGTGAGTGACAGGAACCCCCAGGTTAGGTAGTGAGTGACAGGGACCCCCAGGTTAGGTGGTGAGTGACACGGACCCCCAGGTTAGGTAGTGAGTGACGCGACCCCCAGGTTAGGTAGTGAGTGACAGGCACCCCAAAGGTTAGGTAGTGAGTGACAGGGACCCCCAAGTTAGGTAGTGAGTGGCAGGCGCCCCCCAGGTTAGGTATTGAGTGACATGGACTCCTAGGTTAGGTATTGAGTGACAGGGACCCCCAGGTTAGGTAGTGAGTGACAGGCACCCCAAAGGCTAGGTAGTGTGTGGCAGGGACCCTCAAGTTAGGTAGTGAGTGACAGGCGCCCCCAGGTTAGGTAGTGAGTGACATGGACCCCCAGGTTAGGTATTGAGTGACAGGGACCCCAGGTTAGGTAGTGAGTGACAGGCACCCCCCAGGTTAGGTAGTGAGTAACAGGCGCCGCCCAGGTTAGGTAGTGAGTGACAGGGACCCCCAGGTTAGGTAGTGAGTGACAGGGACCCCCAGGTTAGGTAGTGAGTAACAGGCGCCGCCCAGGTTAGGTAGTGAGTGACAGGGACCCCCAGGTTAGGTAGTGAGTGACAGGGACCCCCAGGTTAGGTAGTGAGTGACAGGCGCCCCCCAGGTTAGGTAGTGAGTGACAAGGACCCCCAGGTTAGGTAGTGAGAGACAGGTGCCCCCAGGTTAGGTAGTGAGTTACACGGACCCCCAGGTTAGGTATTGAGTGACAGGGACCCCCAGGTTAGGTAGTGAGTGACAGGCACCCCAAAGGTTAGGTAGTGAGTGACAGGAACCCCCAAGTTAGGTAGTGAGTGACAGGCGCCACATAGGTTAGGTAGTGAGTGACAGGGACCCCCAGGTTAGGTAGTGAGTGACAGGGACCCCCAGGTTAGGTAGTGAGTGACAGGCGCCCCCCAGGTTAGGTAGTGAGTGACAAGGACCCCCAGGTTAGGTAGTGAGAGACAGGTGCCCCCAGGTTAGGTAGTGAGTTACACGGACCCCCAGGTTAGGTAGTGAGTGACAGGGACCCCCAGGTTAGGTAGTGAGTGACAGGCGCCCCCCAGGTTAGGTAGTGAGTGACAAGGACCCCCAGGTTAGGTAGTGAGAGACAGGTGCCCCCAGGTTAGGTAGTGAGTTACACGGACCCCCAGGTTAGGTATTGAGTGACAGGGACCCCCAGGTTAGGTAGTGAGTGACAGGGACCCCTAGGTTAGGTAGTGAGTGACAGGGACCCCCAGGTTAGGTAGTGAGTGACAGGGACTCCCAGGTTAGGTAGTAAGTGACACGCGCCACCAGGTTAGGTAGTGAGTAACAGGGACCCCCAGGTTAGGTAGTGAGTGACAGGTGCCCCAAGGTTAGGTAGTGAGTGACAGGAACCCCCAGGTTAGGTATTGAGTGACAGGGACCCTCAGGTTAGGTAGTGAGTGACAGGCACCCCAAAGGTTAGGTAGTGAGTGACAGGGACCCCCAGGTTAGGTAGTGAGTGACAGGCGCCCCCCAGGTTAGGTAGTGAGTGACAGGGACCCCCAGGTTAGGTAGTGAGTGACAGGCACCCCAAAGGTTAGGTAGTGAGTGACAGGAACCCCCAAGTTAGGTAGTGAGTGACAGGTGTCCCATGGTTAGGTAGTGAGTGACACGGACCCCCAGGTTAGGTAGTGAGTGACAGGAAACCCCAGGTTAGGTAGTGAGTGACAGGCACCCCAAAGGTTAGGTAGTGAGTGACAGGGACCCCAAAGCTAGGTAGTGAGTGACAGGCGCCCCCCCAGGTTAGGTAGTGAGTGACAGGGACCCCCAGGTTAGGTAGTGGGTGACAGGGACTTCCAGGTTAGGTAGTGAGTGACAGGGACCCCCAGGTTAGGTAGTGAGTGACAGGGACCCCCCAGGTTAGGTAGTGAGTGACAGGCACCCCCCAGGTTAGGTAGTGAGTGACAGGGACCCCCTGGTTAGGTAGTGAGTGACAGGGACCCGTAGGTTAGGTAGTGAGTGACAGGCGCCCCCCCAGGTTACAGGTCCCCCCAGGTTAGGTAGTGAGTGACAGGTGCCCCCCAGGTTAGGTAGTGACAGGGACCCCCAGTTAGGTAGTGAGTGACAGGCACGCCCCTCACCTGACAGCCAGGAGCAGTGTCAGACCTCAGTATCAGCCGGCGACCAGTTAGAGCGGGCGCACGGACCCACCACGCTGTGTATGAGGAAGTGATGTCATATCAGTGCGGTGTCCACTAGGTCCTAGCACCCGCACCAGTGGTCGCAGGCTAATCGCGGTCTGATGCTGGCAGCGGCGGCCACAGGAGACAGCGGGGCACCCCAGTAAATAGATTGGGGGCACCCCACAACATGTTGGGGGCACAGGTCCCCCTAAAATAGGGCTAGCGACGCCCATGGCCAGTAGTGTGCCATCTCTTCATTTGTTTGGATGTATCCTAAAGGTCCGTACACACGCCGGACTGCAGGCAACGACGGGTCTAGCGTCACCTCCCGCTGGGCGGGTTTTCAGCAGACAGTCTGGCGTATGTACAGTCTGTCGGCGGACTGATACGCCTGTTTCTGAGCAATCTACTGGGCGGATCGCTCATAAACAGCAGTATCAGTCTGCAGACAGACTGTACACACACCGGACTGTCGCTGCAACGCCCACCCAGCGGGAGCTGACGACGGACCCGTCGTTGCCTGCAATCCGCCGTGTGTATGGACCTTAAGCCGTTAGAGCAATCCGGCTGAGACTAGGCATCGGCAACTCACACAGGTCTCATACACCAGTTCACCTGCCATCAAGGCATACTGGCAGACATGAAAAAAAAAGAAACAGCACCAAATGCCATTATCTATACACCACAATCCCTTACAATGAGGTAGGCTAAAAGGTTGTTTTTTTTGTATAGCTATACATATGCACAGAAGGAAATACTGGTTGCTAGGCAGTTGGAAATAGCTGTTATTTCCCACAATGCAACAAGGCTCCCACTGTTTGATGTCAGGACTGAGGTTCTGACATCACACTGCGGGAGGGGTTTTGCCCCAATGGCCTCAATTCATCAAGCATTACCACATTCGGTAATTCTGAAAACAGCTTATTTTTCAGAGTATTTAGGAAAGTGTTAATTCATCAAGCCTGTTACCACATGGAAAGCTGAAATGACCAAGCATTGAGGTAAATTACCGACTTGTGCGGTAAATACCTCAACACATGTCAGCAAATGTCAATTCATTAAGATTACACCATGCAGTAAAGCCAAGTAACCTACTCGATAATTACTGGCAGCTCTCCTCTGTTGGAATCAGTGTAGAGAAGCCATGACTCACACAAGCAGAGAGGGATAAGCTGTGACTGACTGGAGCAGAAGCCAGTAGAAACAGCCCCTGTCTCCTGCAAGTCCTGCTGATCTGACATTAATAGGTTGCAAAGGCTTCTAGGGAGGGTCCAGCTTTTCTACCCTTCAGGCAGTCAGCAGAGAGAAAAGAACAAAAGTGGTTTCCCCTGCCTCCCTTCAGATGCTTACTGTGAGAGATCGTGGAAAAGCCGCCGCGTGTGCTACTGAGGAGGCGGCTGATTCCGCGTCCAGCGCAGTGGTTTGCACGCGGAAGCGTGTGTCTACTGGCAGGGCAGAACGCGGAAAAGCCACCGCATGCAACAACAGTCAGGCGGCTGGTTCCGCGTCCAGCGCGGCGGTTTGCATGCAGCAGCGTGTGTCTGGTGTGGCTGGGTCTGTTAGTGCACACAGGCTTACGAATACACGCGCGCGCGCTGAGAGGCAGAATTCTTATACTAGGCAGGGAGAGTCAGCTGACCACGCCGATCAGCTGACTCCTGAGCAGGATACTATTGGTTGAGCAATTAGGGGTGGTGCTGGTTGAGCAATTAGGAGTTTCTGCTGGCCAGTTGCAAGTTGTCTGCCGTTGCGATCACTACGTGGAAGCACTCAGACCTCAGTCAGATCCTACAGTGTGTTTGAACCAGGTGGACCTGGGAATTCACACTTAGCAAGATTACTTGAACTGTTATTCTGTTTATGCTCAGACTAGTTCCAGGGTGTAGAGACCAAGGACCTCACACCCAGCTTAGGGAACTGTAATATTATTTGTGTTATACTCCAGACTAGTTCCAGGGTGTAGAGACCAGGGACCTCACACCCAGATTAGGGATCTGTATTACCATCTGTGTTATTCTCCAGACTAGTTCCAGGGTGTAGAGACCAAGGACCTCACACCCAGATTAGGGAACTGTATTACTATCTGTGTTATTCTTCAGACTAGTTCCAGGGTGCTGAGACCACGGACCTCGTACCCAGACTAGGGAACTTTATTACCATCTGTGTTATTCTTCAGACCAGTTCCAGGGTGCTGAGACCACGGACCTCGCACCCAGACTAGGCATTGTTTGATATCTGTTATGACTTATTGCTTTTCTGACTACTCCTCTGTCTTCTGATTCGGTACCTCGCATATCTGATATTCCGTTGCCAGACCCTGCTTTGCCTTGGATACCGAATCAGCCTTCTGTCTTTGTACTTATCTGTCAGTGTGTTGCCGACCTGGCGAGCCCGACCTCGAGAGCTATCTCTCCTATTAAAAGATAGTCTCCAGACCAGATAGTGACATCCACCTTCAGGTGTCACTCACTCTCTGGCCTTCCCTATCTTCAGCCTGACTCCACCCCTTGAGGAGTCTCAGGCTGCTGGAAGGTTCCTGTGCTCTCAGAGCAGTGTCTCTTTACTGTCTATTATCACCTGCTCAGCAGGTGCATTACTCAAAGTAGACAAGACAAGACAAATAACATTTATATCGCGCTTTTTTCCTTTCGGACTCAAAGCGCCAGAGCTGCAGCCACTAGGACGCGCTCTATAGGCAGTAGCAGTGTTAGAGAGACTTGCCTAAGGTCTCCCGCTGAATAGGTGCTGGCTTACTGAACAGGCAGAGCCGAGATTCGAACCCTGGTCTCCTGTGTCAGAGGCAGAGCTCTTAACCATTACACCATCCAGCCACCCCAAAGTACTACTGTTGCACCAAACACTCACATACCAAAAGGTGTCCAGAGGTTAGCAATATATCTGTATTATCTGTGATTCTGCAGATCATCAATAATCAGGTATATATCTGCATTCTTGGTGATACTGCAGATCACTAATAATCAGATTCTCTCTTCGAGCTGTGGCAATTAAATAAAATGTTAAGAAAGACTAATGGACAGATTCGGAGCGAGCAGAGACAGTATAACAAACATGTACATTCTAAAGGTATGTGGGGACGAACACTGCTATTCCAGCGCAGGAGATTTGGGTGCAGCCAGCACCACCATAGACCGTAATAGGAATTACGGCTATAGCAGCGCGCAGTAAGTAATTTCGGCGCCATCAGAAGATGGAGCTGAAATTACTTTTTAAACACTGTAATTTGGCCTCCAGCAATTGCTGGAAGACAAATTATTTCATTCCCCACCATCCACGTGGACCTAGAGGGGGAATAGTATTTAACGTCGCTGGAACTCGTGCAGAAGCAGGAAAAGCCATTCCGGCTGTATCCTGCGCCCAAGTCTCCCAGTGGCGATTTCTCTCGTACGCTGTGGGGATGCCTCGTACTATTGTAATGCCCTCACTGCACATAATAGCATTTAGCAACACAGAGACACTCCACACTGCTCTGCTGTTACCAAACAGGTTTTTGTGAATTGAAACATAGTATTTAGGTAAATTACCGAACTTCTACCGCACCTGTGAAAATACTGATTGGGATGAAGCTCAATCCTTGGTTACACAAATTTTTTTTGCTCAGCAGTTTATTTACTTATCTTTTTCAGGCAGAAGTGTATCTAGAGGGGTGCAGGCATAGCTCATGCCATGGGCGCTACAGCATCATGGGAGCCCATGGTTGCCCCTTCACCATACTGAGAAATGCAACTTATAACTTATATTTGGGGGGCTAACTCTATCAACCTATACTGGGGGGCTACCTATAGGGGGGAGGCACTAATCTAATTACTTATGCTGGGAGGGCAACCTAAACTGATTGACTACCTATACAGGAAGGACTACATCTGGCTATTTATCCTAGGGGGCGACCTCTGGCTACCTGGCTACTTATACTGGGGGGCTAACTCTGGTGACCTACACTGGGGGCTACCTCTGATTAATATACTGGGGGCTAATTCTCACTACGTATACTGGGGGGCACTTCTGACTATCAATACTGGGGTGGACACCTCTGGATACCAATACTCGAGGGACACCTTCAGTATACATATGGGGCACAATTGGATATGGTGCGCAAATGGATATGGGGCGCAATTTCAGAGTTTGCCATAGGCGCTATATTACCTAAATACGCCCCTGTATACTTGAAACCATTTCAGTTTTAATGTGCCCATACGCACATCAATTTTCTTTTTTGATTCCTTGCAGATAGGTGAATCTTTTGAAAATCAATGTGCTGTGTGTGGTACCAATCAATTCTTCTCTGGGTTTATTCCAGTTAGAGAGGACTCGATCATTTTGCCACTTTGAGTAGCAAGCTATAAGTTTATGCCAGCTTTAATAAGAGTGCCCAGATATTTTTTTTCTGTGAGAAATTGTTCTTCAGATAAAACATTTGTTTTGAAAATATGGTCCTGTGATATGAAACAGCTGAGTTAATGGCAGGTTATGTAGGTGGGACTTCTGCTCTTTGGCTTAAATCATTATCATGTTCAGTGGGCTGACCAGGGGCGTCGCTAGCCCTGTTTTAGGGGGGCACGTGCCCCCAATCTTTCCTGGGGTGCCACGGATCTCCGCCCGGCCGCCCCCTCTGTCAAGACTCAGCGGCTCCCTCCAGCCGCCGCGTCACTGACAGTCTCAGACCTCAGGATCAGGCGGCGAGCCGGCGACCAATCGTGCGGGCGCTAGGACCCAGCGCCCGCACTGATATGCGGAAGTGACATCACTTCCGCATATCGAGCGGGTGCGTCCAGCGCCCGCTCGTACATCTGGTCGGGTCGCCGCTGATCCTGAGGTCTGCTGAGAGGTAGGGGGGGGAGCGGCGGCGGCTAGAGGGGGGGCCTCCCTGTCACTCACTCACTCCCTAAAGGGGCTACCTGTCACTCACTCCCTAAAGAGGCTCCCTGTCACTCACTCACTCCCTAAAGGGGCTCCCCTGGCACTCGCTCACTCCCTAAAGGGGCTCCCTGGCACTCACTCACTCCCTAAAGGGGCTCCCTGGCACTCACTCACTCCCTAAAGGGGCTCCCTGGCACGCACTCACTCCCTAAATGGGCTCCCTGTCACTCACTCACTCCCTAAAGGGGCTCCCTGTCACTCACTCACTCCCTAAAGGGGCTCCCTGGCACGCACCCACTCCCTAAAGGGGCTCCCTGGCACGCACTCACTCCCTAAAGGGGCTCCCTGTCACTCACTCGCTCCCTAAAGAGGCTCCCTGGCACGCACCCACTCCCTAAAGGGGCTCCCTGTCACTCACTCACTCCCTAAAGGGGCTTCCTGTCACTCACTCACTGCCTAAAGGGGCTCCCTGGCACTCACTCACTGCCTAAAGGGGCTTCCTGTCACTCACTCACTGCCTAAAGGGGCTCCCTGGCACTCACTCACTACCTAAAGGTGCTCCCTGTCACTCACTATCGGGGTCCCTGTCACTCACTACCTAACTGGAGGCGCCTGTCACTCACTAGCTAACCTGGGGGTCCCTGTCACTCGCTACCTAACTTGGGGGGGCTACCATATTAAGGGGGCATTCTGCCTATTTATGTGAAATGCTGTCTATTTATGTGCCTCATGACTGCTGAATGTGTCTTGTTGGGAGCCTTATGATTTGTTGGGGGCCTCATGATTGCTGAATTTGTCTTGTTGGGGGCCTCATGATTTGTTGGGGGCCTCATGATTGCTGAATTTGTCTTGTTGGGGGCCTCATGATTGCTGAATTTGTCTTGTTGGGGGCCTCCTGATTTGTTGGGGGCCTCATGATTGCTGAATATGTCTTGTTGGGGGTCACATGATTGCTAACTGCGAGACTATGGGAAAAGCTGAATCCTTATCATATGAGACAATAGCATTAAACCTACTTTTTTAGCGTTTTAAAACAGAAAATAAAACTGGGAGGTTCTAAAAAATTGAATACATTTTTCAGGAGTAGGATGGATGAAATTGTTTATCTTCACAGTTTATTTTCAACTTGGATTTTCCATAATGTCCATGTATGAGTTAAAACGTTTGTACAGTATTTAGTTTAAATTGCTGTTGCCACTTTGCGATAGATACCGGTAAGTGACTTTTGGGTTGCAGTTTGGGCACTCGGCCTCCAAAAGGTTCGCCACCACTGTCCTAATCTGATGTCCCACCATTGCTAGGTTCATGTAAATTTGTCTCCACCCGTTACCACACCTATATTCTGGTCCATGGCCCACCCATTTTTTGGTGCGGCGCGATAAGCACGCCGCACAACGTGATCGTCATATTTTTGGCACGCTAGCTGCAGTGTGCTGAATTCTGCTGCCTACAGTATGTACAGTATACGCTATTCTCTAGTGCTTGCACTGTGTGCTGATTTACCTCCAGTGTGTACAGTGTAAGGTGTTACTCTGTGCCTTTATTGATTGTAAACCAGCTGTATTGTATGCTGATCCCTGCTACTTTCAGTATGTACAGTATTAGCTGTAAAGCCTGGTACACACATACAATTTTGATTAGCCAATTTTAGCTCTGTTCATAAAATTCATTGTCTGTTGGCCCACTTACTGCACGGGGGTGGGAAATTGGGGGTCAGTGATTGACCAATCAAAATTGTATGTGCGTATACATCTTTGATCTATGCCTATACTGATTGTAAATGATCGAAATAAAGGACAGGGGGCTCCGTCCAATATTTCGATGGGCAGGCCCGTTATCCGTAGCTTACACCGCTGCTAAGTTCATGTACATTTGGCCCCACCCATGGCCACGCCCACTCACCGCATGGTCACGCCCATTTTTTGACCTCCCCGCCTGGTGCCCACAGGTGCCACTGATCTCCAAGGACCCTAGAAACGCCCCTGGGGCTGACAGACTTTACTGAGAAGAAGGCAACATAAAGAAGTGGAAGCTTATGCTGAAGGAAGTGACAGGACAGTGCCTTCTGAGCAGCACACTTTACATTTTATGTAAAATGTGTTAATCACAGTCCCGGTATACAGATAGAAAGTCTGCCACAGAATGTGTACCAGCAGCATCACAAAATTCTTTTGTCTTCATTTCACCATTGTAGAGATTAGCATGGAGAGTGCTGGAAGGTATACAATTACTTCTCTCCTTCTGCTTTCTCAAGTGTTTGCTGGAGATCACTGCAGCCATCACCAGAAGGTATACACCTTCATAGCAATGTCCTGGAACCACTTCATGAAAGATCTTTTTAGAGATGGAGGCTAACACAAATACAATTTGTAGTGAACCATAAGAAAATAAAATAGTATAGACTAGACTGAGAAGATAAAAGCCTTCAGGAAGAGCATGAAATAGAAATCAACAATTTTCAAAAGAAAAATGTTAAAGCTATCATCAAATTCTTTGGACTAAATATGAACAACAATGACACTGTTGCTGAAGAAATTAAAACAAGAATTGTTGTTGGAGGAAATTGCTGCTTTGTTTTAAAATAAAAAACCTCAGTTTCCAACCGATTTTCTGCACAAAAGAATCCAAGCTAAAATTATACAAGACTATTATTAGGCCTGTTGCGAATTGTGATTGTGCGACATGGACACTGACTCAGCAAGATGTAGCTAGAGTAAAGCCTCATACGCATGCTAGATAAAGGTTATTGGAAGCAAATAATCCACAACTGGTCATCAGACAGTTGACCATTGAAAACAGCCCAATGATATAAAAAGATATCAACCAATAAAGTTCTCTGGCATAATTAATGATCTATCCTGTCAGATCAATTCTAGTAATTATTACTAATGCAAGTCTGTATGTAGAAATATTGTTAGATCACAAAAGATCTTGCAAGTATGAATAGATGGCCTGATGCTTGTTTTTGTTGTTGTTGTAAATATCACATCATTGGAGTGTTTACAGACTAGTTGCACATCACATCATTCACAGATGGCAGTGTTGCTGTATTACTGTATTAATACATGATGAACTTATACCTAGCAAGTGCTTAGCTTTAGAGACTTTGACATGAAAAACATTTTGAGACAAACTTATGGGCAAAAACTGGAAAACAAAGTTCGTAGGGAGAATGATGTGGGAGAAACTCCCTCAAACTGAGAAAAGGGAAAAAGGAGCCTGCTGGCAGAAATGCCTGGAAAGGAGCATGGGTGGGTGCTAGAGATGTCGTGAACAGTTCGCCTGCGAATGGTTCCAGGCGAACTTTGGTGGTTCGCCTGGACCATGAGAACTTTTGCGGAAGTTTGATTCGCACCATAATGCACTATGAGGGTCAACTTTGACCCTCTGCATCACAGTCAGCAGGCACATTGTAGCCATTCAGGCTACACTAAGCCCTGGAGCCCCACCCCCCTTATATAAGGCAGGCTCGCTGGCCATGACACTCACTGCCTGCTGAAAATAGACAGACTAGGGAGAGCTGCTGCAGATTTTTTCTCCTAGGGAAAGATTAGTTAGGCTCTTGGCTTGCTCCTGACTGATTGTTATTGCTAAAATAGCACCCCTCAACAGCTCCTTTGAGAGCTCTAATGGTTTCCTGATGTGTTTTTTTGTGTGTTGCATACTGACACTGAAATTATACAGCCCTATCTGTTGCAGCTGGACCTTGATAATTGTTATTACTGTGCCAGCCAGGCCCTGCCTAACTATCTATACTGGGACACCTACCTATGCCTACCTAACTACTGGGGCACCTACTTACCTATACGGGGACACCTACCTACCTATAATAGGGGACCTACCTATGCCTACCTATCTATACTGGGACTCCTACCTATGCCTAGCTAACTACTGGGATACCTACCTATGCTTACCTACCTATACTGGGTATCCTACCTATGCCTACCTAACTACTGAGGCACCTACCTTCCTATACTGGGACTCCTACCTATGCTTACCTACCTATACTGGGTCTCCTACCTATGCCTAGCTAACTACTGGGACACCTACCTATGCCTACCTACCTATAATGGGTCTCCTACCTATGCCTAGCTAACTACTGAGGCACCTACCTACCTATACTGGGTCTCCTACCTTTGCCTAGCTAACAACTGGGACACCTACCTATGCCTACCTACCTATACTGGGTCTCCTACCTATGCTTAGCTAACTACTGAGGCACCTACCTACCTATACCGGGTCTCCTACCTATGCCTAGCTAACTACTGGGACACCTACCTAAGTCTACCTACCTATACTGGGTCTCCTACCTATGCCTAGCTAACTATTGAGGCACCTACCTATGCCTACCTACCTATACTGGAACTCCTACCTATGCCCAACCTACCTACCTATACTGGGACTCCTACCTATGCCTACCTACATACAAGAAGATAATAAGGTCGTTGCTTCATTGTGGACAGACCAAATTTGATCAGCTTGACAGTCACTGTTGTTCTATCATTGAGCTACCACAGCCTGGCGACCATATGGGCTGGAAAACTGCCACGGCCTGCACTGTGGCCAAGTTGCGCACCAGTCCAGCACGGCCGTCACTACGCAAACAGCTGTTTGCGGTGCGTTACACAGTGCATTTGGTGTGTCAGTGTGAAGCAGTACTCTAATTACACTCCCTGATTGATGTATACACATGCAAGATGTTTGAAAGCACTTTAGGCCTGCAATTTAGCATTCAATGTGATTTCTGCCCTTAAAACACTGCTTTGCGTCAAATCCAGATTTTTCCCCGGGACTTTGGGCATGTATCCCACTCCGCCATGCCCCCCTCCAGGTGTTAGACCCCTTGAAACATCTTTTCCATCACTTTTGTGGCCAGCATAATTTTTTCTATTTTGCAAAGTTCGCCTCCCCATTGAAGTCTATTGCGGTTCGCGAACTTTTACGCGAACCGAACCTTCCGCGGAAGTTCGCGAATGGTGTTCGTGAACCGAAAATCGGAGGTTCGCTACATCTCTACTGGGTGCAATAACTATGGATGACTGTGGTATCACAGGAGGAGTAAGCATAGTTTAACTTATGAAAGTAATTTATAAATGCAAACTGCATTTATGTTATACGTCCAGTAGCCCACTTATACTACCCTTACTACCCCGACTACTCTTAAAACTACATAAAAATATATATTTTTAGTACTGAATCTACTGTATAATTAAAATATCTGCTATCCCTTTCATCATTTACAACTCGGTATGACATCATAACAGGTCTTCTTTACCAGCAATTTTTGATGTATGTTTACAAATGAAAATATGCAGACCATGGAAATTACTTTTTCCAGTGAAAAGGCCTTAAGCTTCTCCTATGATTTCCTATACATTTGAAGAAAAATAAACCCTAACTCAGACGTATGGCCCTGCATGCAGGTCTATCTGGCTCTGTGGTTGTTCCATCTCTCTGTGTACGCACACATCAGCCATGGTCTTGACAAAGGCCGGCAGCAGCAAGAGGGCCTAGGAGAAAAATAAATAGAGATAAAAGGCAGAAGATTGGAGGAAAAACAGACCCCAGAAACAGAAGACAAACACTCTAATCAAGTAAAATAAACAGTCTTTCCTATTCCGTATTGGGCTGGAATTATCCGCCAATGCAATAGATAAATTAGACAGATGGGAGTTCTATGGAAGGGGCTTTTAAATGCTTCTTTCTTCAAGTATGTGCTATGATGATTGCATATTCTTTCATTTGACACATCACAAGCAATCGCCCAGTTCCGAGTCTTTTAAAAGTAGACTGCTAGCTTATGATGTAATGTTGATGCAGCGCAGGCCCTTTGTCATGTGAACAGCCCTGTGAGTGATGAGACATGCGTCACCTGTTTCTGGTCTTTTTCTGCACCCACAAACCATATCCCATTTCTGCTAATTGGCTGGTTTCTGTTTAATATTGTACATCTCTCTCAGGTGAAAATGGGTTTGTTTTTTGTTATTTAGTTATCAATAAGCATCAGTGTCTGGATTTCAGAGACCTGTTCTTCTCCCCTTCCCCCGCTTAAATTAGATAGAGTTCCCTGTCTGTATCACTCACACAAGCATTCCACATTGCTGATAAGTTACCTTTTGTAGTATAAAGAAGTACTATAACTTGACTTCACCACTGAGGGGTTTTACCCCTTTAGGACCAGAACAATTTTCACCTGTCAGCGCTCATCCCATTGTTTCACCAATAACTTAATCACAACTAATGACATGGCATGATCAACAACACAAGAACAATATCTTGTTTTTTTCGCCACCAATTAGGCTTTTTTTGGGAGGTACGTTATGCTAAGAATTATTTTATTCTAAACACATTTTTATTGGAATAATAAGAAAAAAATGGAAAAAAAAATATTTCTCAGTTTTCAGCCATTGTAGTGTTAACATAAAACGTTCTACTGTTAATAAAACCCACACATTTTATCTGCCCATTTGTCCTGGTTATTGCAACATTTAAAATGTTTCCCTAGTACAATGTATGGTGCCAATATTTTATTATTTTATTTGGAAAAAAGGTGCATTTTTTCAGTTTTGTGTCCATTACTAGGTATAAGCCCGCAAATTAAAAGTTACAGTTAAAACATACCCCCTTGACATACCTATTTAAAAAGTTCAGTCCCTAAGGCAACTATTTATGTTTTTTTTGTTCATGTGCATTATATATATATATATATATATATATATATATATATATATATATATATATATATATATACTGTTTGGGTACTATGGGGGAGTGTGGGAGGGAAATAGTTAATTTTAGGTGTAAGTGTAGGTATTTTTATTAAATAAAATGTGTTGTTGTAACGATCGGTGTCAGCACACAGAGAGAATCTGATTATTGGTGATCTGCAGTATCACCAAGAATACAGATATATACCTGATTATTGATGATCTGCAGAATCACCAATAATACAGATATAATACTAACCTCTGGACACCTGTATACATCGTGAGTGTTTGGTGCAACAGTATTTACTTTGAGTAATCCACCTGATGAGCAGGCGATCCTTGGCAGTGTGGGCAACACTGCTCTTTTGAGAAGCACGAGAACCTTCCAGCAGCCTGAGATCTTCCAAGGGGTGGAGTCTCAGGCTGAAGGTAGGAAGGACCAGTGAGTGAGTGACACCTGAAGGTGGATGTCACTAGCTGATCTGGAGACTATCTCCTAAAGGAGAGAGATAGCTCTTGAAGTCGGGCAAGCCAGGTCGGCAACACACAGACAGACAAAGTACAAAGACAGAAGGCTGATTCGGTATCCAAGGCAGGCAGGGTTGGCAAGATCAGATATGCGTGGTACCGAATCAGCGAGCGGAGAGGTAGTCAGGAAAGCAATAGGTCATAACAGATATCAAACAATGCCTAGTCTTGGGTGTGAGGTCCGTGGTCTCAGCACCCTGGAACTAGTCTGAAGTATAACAGAATGATACACAAGTTCCCTAATCTTGGGTGTGAGGTCCGTGGTCTCAACACCCTGGAACTAGTCTGAAGTATAACACAATAATAACACAGTAGTAATCTGGCTCAGTGTGAATTCCCAGGTCCTCCTGGTTCAAACACACTGTTGGATCTGACTAAGGTTTGAGAGCTTCCACGTAGTGTTCGCAACGGCAGACCACTTGTGACTGTCCAGCAGTAACTATATATAGAGTAGTGCTCTCTGGCGCCAGCCCCAAGTGATAGACCAATAGCCACTTGCTCTGAGGTCAGCTGACCAGCCTGGTCAGCTGATCCCCCCTTGGCCGTCATAAAAGTTCTGCCTCTCAGCGCGCACGCGTATTCCTGAATCTGTGTGAACTAACAGACCCAGCCACACCAGACGCATGCTGCTGCGTACAAACCGCCGCACTGGACGCGGAACCAGCCGCCTTGCTATCAGTACACGCGGCGGCTTTTCCCCGTTCTCTCACAGTACCAGACACATGCTTCTGCGTGCAAACCGCCGTGCTGGATGCGGAATTAGCCACCTTGCTGTCAGCACACGCGGCGGCTTTTCCGCGTTCTCTCACAATTGTGATGTAGTTTTACTATTTGGTCACAAGATGTCCACAGTCATTATTTCCGATTCGCGTTCTTGAGGACGTGAATCGGAAAGAATGAGTGGCAGTGTAACAGCCGGAAGATACAATGACGCAGGCATTTAATAGATGCCAGGGTTCATTGATTTGGGGACTTAGATTTATGAATGGGAACTGCGTTCCCATTCATTAAAGAGACTCCGAAGTCTCCCTATAATGATGTTTTTAGTTTTAAAACCTCATTAACATTATAGTCCGACCTAAAACGCTGCAGAACCATGGCTGAAAACCCCCTCGATCACTCCAAACTCACGGGGGTACGGGCAGGCAACTTCCGCATAGAGGCAGCGCAGCTCTGCCTCTATGCACGTCAATCAGCGCCGATCGCCGCCTCTCCCCCACCCCTCTCAGTCTTCCTTCGCTGAGAGGGGCTGGGAGAGGCGGAGATACGCGCTGATTGACGTGCATAGAGGCGGCAGCAAAATCCACGACCAAGAAAGTCGTGGATTTTGCCTGCCCTGTACCCACGTGAGTTTTGGGGTGATCGAGGGGGTTTTCAGCTGCGGTTCTGCGGCATTTTAGGTCGGACTATAGTGTTAATGAGGTTTTTAAAATAAAAACCTCATTTTAGGGAGACTTCAGAGTCTCTTTAATGTCCCCGCTAACCGGCAGTGGCGGTAGCGCGCGCGCCACTCGCACCCATTGACTAACTTTCACGGCCCTGGGATTTCAGATGATGTTTCCCAGGGCGTGATTATACTGCATCTGGTGCAGTAAGTAGCTTAAGTTAAAATAAATATATGAACTACCGACTTTTTTTTATCTATACCCTGCCCTTAGAAGGCAGTCCTTTCCGCGTTCTCTCACCCCCCCTCCCCCCTGAGGAGTGGACTCCGGACACTTTCCACCAGGGTTCCCCGAATGTGGGTCTAGAATCTTTTCGGTCTCACATTCCAATTGGATTTTTACCATCACAGGAAGGGAGGGAGGGAGGGGAATCCACGTGCACTGCCGGCTTCAACAGAGACACACGGACTGATCCCACACCTCTCACACTGGCTGGGAGATCGACAGCATAGGTGACAAAATTAACTTTCCTGGTCACTGGGAATGGTCCTATGAATGTAGGACCCAGTTTGGGTGATACTCGCTTCAGGGCCCCATGCCGAGAGGATACATACACCATGTCCCCAGGGGAAAACTCCCACTCTACAGACTTTCTCTTATTAGTCTGATTTTTCTGAGTCCGGGGTTTCCTTGACACTGGTAAATGTTGTAATATACCCGGTGAGTTCTGACAAGATGTTTTACCCTCTAGAAGGTCTCGCTGGCAAGGGCCCAGATTAGGCATCCAGTCCTCCACCGTCTCCGCAGGTGCCCCGACCACCTCCCGAGGCTTCTGCTTTGACCTGCACTGCCACTTTTCCGACCTGTATCTTGGTAGCACCAACCCCAACTCTCCCCAAACAATGCCAATGACAATGGGCTGACCATTTCAGTAACTGTCCTGAAGCCCAATCAATCTGTGGGGAATGGAGTTGCAACCAGGGCATACCAAGAACAACTGTGGAAGTTGCCATGGGCATCACCAGGAACTGTAATCTCTCTTCATGCAACACCCCTAAACAACATGACAACAAGGGGGTTTGGAAGAGAGTCTGACCACTCTGCAACAGAGAGTCATCCACTGCAGTGACCAGAATCTGCCGGTCCAATGGGACCAGGGGTATCCCCAATTCTTTTACGAAATCGTAATTAGCGAGTAATAACAAACAGAGGCGCCAGCAGGATAAAAGGAGAACCATATATAAAAACAATAAAAGCACGGGGGAGCAAGGGTGGACCTGCCTCCCCAATATTCAAAACACAACCGCGAAACGCGTTGCAAATTGTTTATTCTGGAGTACAAATTAAATGTTCTTTGCATTTTCTGATTACAGTGGTTGTGTTTTGAATATTGGGGAGGCAGGTCCACCCTTGCTCCCCCGTGCTTTTATTGTTTTTATATATGGTTCTCCTTTTATCCTGCTGGCGCCTCTGTTTGTTATTACATATTGTTATCCACCTGGTGGATGGGTGTGGACACCCTCTTTCTTCCTACTACAGAGAGCGACTTCTTAACCTGAGTGGGGACAGGTCAATATCCCCATATGCGCTTATAGTGGTTGCCTGATCCTTGGCAACCCGTGTTTGTGAGTATATCTCTCATTACTTACTATATCATTTCGTATTATCAATAATACACTATTGGGGGCTCCCGTCTCTATTTTTGTCTCCTTACGTAATTAGTGAGGTTCGCTGCAGAACCGGAATCCACAACGGCTTCTGCGGAACTAGTCTGACCCTCCCATTTAATA
This sequence comes from Hyperolius riggenbachi, assembly GCF_040937935.1. NCBI lineage: Eukaryota > Metazoa > Chordata > Amphibia > Anura > Hyperoliidae > Hyperolius > Hyperolius riggenbachi. The sequence goes on along the minus strand of NC_090654.1, from coordinate 172,071,900 downwards.
GAGCAGGGAAGGATCAGACGATCAGTGTTAAGAGGTCGCATATGGTGTTGACCAACCCCAGACGGCAGCATTCTCCTGGCCCCTTAGCCCCATATAGATCGCGTTTTCTTGGCCTTCTGTGACTCTTTTTCACCTGACTCAGCCCTGAATATCCGATTTGCATCGGCTCGTCAGAGGGTGACGAAGATCGAGAAGAGTTGTCTGAGATAGACCTTACAGCATTCCTACCACGAATCTGTTTCTGGTAGCGCAAACGGCGATCTATCTGCACGGCCAAAGAAATTGCTTCGTCTACAGATTTGGGCTCAGGATGTCCAATCATCACATCATGAATTGCATCCGACAACCCTGCCAAAAAACAATCCAAAAGTGCAAATGACCCCCATCTCGCAGATACTGCCCATTTCCTGAATTCAGCAGCGTAATTTTCAACCGGACCCTTGCCCTGCCGCAACGTCTTGAGCTTTCGCTCAGCGGTAGAGACCATGTCCGGATCATCATAAATTATAGCCATTGCTTTAAAAAATTCCTCAACCGAGGCTAGGGCCTCATGCCCTGTCGGGAGACTATATGCCCAGGTCTGGGAATCCCCTGACAACAGAGTCTTAATAAACGTAATTCTCTGTGCCACGGTTCCAGACGAACTAGGCCTCAACTGAAAGTATGATAACACTCTATTTCTAAAATTCTGAAAGTCAGATCTATGGCCAGAAAACCTTTCAGGTACGGGCATACGAATGTCCGTGACTGGAGGAGATCGCACTGAGTTTATAGCTGATTGAAGTTCCTGAATAGCCCCAAATAGCTGGCTGGTCTGGGTCTCTTGGTTCAAAACTACCCCGGAAAGATTGTTTACCGCGGCGGTCAGGACTTCAACATGACTATACAGTGCGTCCATTTGGTTTTGTTCTGCCGTTCTGTAACGATCGGTGTCAGCACACAGAGAGAATCTGATTATTGGTGATCTGCAGTATCACCAAGAATACTGATATATACCTGATTATTGATTATCTGCAGAATCACCAATAATACAGATATAGTACTAACCTCTGCACACCTGTATATATCGTGAGTGTTTGGTGCAACAGTATTTACTTTGAGTAATCCACCTGATGAGCAGGTGATCCTGAAGATCTGGAGCTGATCTGGAGACTATCTCCTAAAGGAGAGAGATAGCTCTCGAGGTCGGGCAAGCCAGGTCGGCAACACACAGACAGACAAAGTACAAAGACAGAAGGCTGATTAGGTATCCAAGGCAGGCAGGGTTGGCAACGGAAGAGCAGATATGCGTGGTACCGAATCAGCGAGCGAAGAGGTAGTCAGGAAAGCAATAGGTCATAACAGATATCAAACAATGCCTAGTCTTGGGTGTGAGGTCCGTGGTCTCTACACCCTGGGACTAGTCTGATGCATAACAGAATGATACACAAGTTCCCTAATCTTGGGTGTGAGGTCCGTGGTCTCTACACCCTGGGACTAGTCTGATGTATAACAGAATGATACACAAGTTCCCTAATCTTGGGTGTGAGGTCCGTGGTCTCTACACTCTGGAACTAGTCTGAAGTATAACAGAATGATACACAAGTTCCCTAATCTTGGGTGTGAGGTCCGTGGTCTCAACACCCTGGAACTAGTCTGAAGTATAACACAATAATAACACAGTAGTAATCTGGCTCAGTGTGAATTCCCAGGTCCTCCTGGTTCAAACACACTGTTGGATCTGACTAAGGTCTGAGTGCTTCCACGTAGTGTTCGCAATGGCAGACCACTTGTGACTGTCCAGCAGTAACTATATATAGAGTAGCGCTCTCTGGTGCCACCCCTAAGTGATAGACCAATAGCCACTTGCTCTGAGGTCAGCTGACCAGCCTGGTCAGCTGATCCCCCCTTGGCCGTCATAAAAGTTCTGCCTCTCAGTGCGCGCACGCGTAATCCTGAATCTGTGTGAACTAACAGACCCAGCCACACCAGACGCATGCTGCTGCGTACAAACCGCCGCACTGGACGCGGAACCAGCCGCCTTGCTATCAGTACACGCGGCGGCTTTTCCCCGTTCTCACACAGTACCAGACACATGCTTCTGCGTGCAAACCGCCATGCTGGACGCGGAATTAGCCGCCTTGCTGTCAGCACAAGCGGCGACTTTTCCGCGTTCTCTCACAGTTTTGATGTAGTTTTACTATTTGGTCACAAGATGTCCACAGTCATTATTTCCGATTCGCGTTCTTGAGGACGTGAATCGGAAAGAATGAGTGGCAGTGTAACAACCGGAAGATACAATGACGCAGGCATTTAATAAATGCCAGGGTTCATTGATTTGGGAACTTAGATTTATGAATGGGAACTGCGTTCCCATTCATTAAAGAGACTCCGAAGTCTCCCTATAATGATGTTTTTAGTTTTAAAACCTCATTAACATTATAGTCCGACCTAAAACGCTGCAGAACCGCGGCTGAAAACCCCCTCGATCACTCCAAACTCACGGGGGTACGGGCAGGCAACTTCTGCATAGAGGCAGCGCAGCTCTGCCTTTATGCACGTCAATCAGCGCCGATCGCCGCCTCTCCCCCGCCCCTCTCAGTCTTCCTTCGCTGAGAGGGGCGGGGAGAGGTGGAGATACGCGCGGACCTCACACCCAACATTAGGGAACTTGTGTTTCATTCTGTTATACTTCAGACTAGTTCCAGGGTGCTGAGACCACGGATCTCACACCCAAGACTAGGCATTATTTGCCTGTCCTGTACCCCCGTGAGTTTTGGGGTGATCGAGGGGGTTTTCAGCCGCGGTTCTGCGGCATTTTAGGTCGGACTATAATGTTAATGAAGTTTTTAAAATAAAAACCTCATTTTAGGGAGACTTCAGAGTCTCTTTAATGTCCCCGCTAACCGGCAGTGGCGGTAGCGCGCGCGCCACTCGCACCCATTGACTAACTTTCGTGGCCCTGGGATTATGATGTTTCCCAGGGCGTGATTATACTGCATCTGGTGCAGGAAGTAGCTTAAGTTAAAATATATGAACTACTGACCTTTCTTTATCTATACCCTGCTCTTAGAAGGCAGTCCTCTGCCAGCAAAGTTTTTATAGCTGTAAATACCTATCAGATGCTATAGTCCGACTGGATCCCGACTGGAGAAAGACTGCCAGTTGCATAGCTGCCTTTCAGGCAGGGAAAGAAGAAAAGTAGCACAGCATAGGTATCTGTATGCTTGCTGCTGTATACCCACATGTCTATCTCATCATGGGGCAGATTCATTAATGCTTAACGCTCTGAAAACAGCGTGACATAACTCTTCTTATATGCAGTAATGAAAGTAACACGACTTAATGATAGCTACGCGCGCTGATGGCAGCGTAGCGTGCGCTCCTTAGCAACAGCCGATAATTTTAAATGCCACACGATAGTGACGCATCACTAATGTAGTTAATTGCTAACATAGTAGAGGCCATGCTAGTAAAGTATATCGGCCATTGTTAAGGAGCCCACATTACCCTCCCAGCAGCTATTATTAAGTTGTGTTATTTCATTAACGCATGTAAGAAGATTTAGCTTGTGCTGTTTCCGCGCGTTAAGCATAATGAATCTTCCCCCATGTCACATGTCACTTAAGGTTCCCTTTAATGAAAGGTATTAACTGAGTTACAGTGGACCTGTAGGAATAAAGAGTCTTGTCATTGTTTAGTTTGTTAAGTACCAGCGGTATACTTTCTGTTCATCATCCTTGTAATGGTAGCTGCATTTTCCAGCCTGCTAAATAACATTTAAGTACCAGCAGTCTGAGGGTAACCATCACTGAGGCAGGGTCAAATAGGCAATTAACCTTTATCCAATGCAAATGTTGCGACTAACACATCCGATAAGCTCCCGATCAGTAAATGGGATCGATTTTGTGCAGTAGTGATTGGAAAATCAATACCATTATCCATCAGGAGCTGATCTGACATGTTGGAAAATATTATTTGTACCGGTCAATCTGCTGGGAAATTGAATGATGTGTACCTAGCAATAGCTTGTGGCTGCAGTGGGTAGAGAAATAATAGATTAGATCTCTGCTGAAATTGGATTTAATATGCAGTGGCACACTTTGGCAAAATGGTGCATGACTATATCATGTAGATACTGATCGTTTAGGCTGTGTTCCCACTTGAGCGGAAAACGAACATTTTTTGTCTGTTCTCTGCTCATCGTAAAACGTGACAGTGTAAAAGACAGTGAACAGCTCCTATTTTTTTTAAATAGGAACATCTCACACTTGTTACTCTGCAATGGATCTGTAAGTGGAAGCAGTAAGCGAACCACATTTTTCTGCCGTCCCTGATAATCTCAGGCCAGGTTGATGCATTCCCCATGCAGCTTATGGGGTAGCGCATCTGCCCAGGGCTAGAGCAAGACTACAGCAGGATACAGCCCACGTGCCCTACAGAAGGATACAGCCCACGTGCCCCCCCCCCCCCACACACACACTCGGCCCCCCGTACACACCCTGGTGGCCAGCAGAAACATGAGAATCTGCAAAAGACAATGGGAATCCTCAGCAACATGGATAATTCTCATTGGTTCATGGTGGACCAATGAAAATTTTTCCTGTTGCTAGGGAGAATTGGTCTATTTCTTCCTATGGAGAGCCCCATGCTCCAGCTGGCCTTTGGGCTGAGTACAGAGGGACAGAGCAGCGGGGGAACAGTAACACATGAGCGATGTTCACAACGGGTGGATGTGGTGCAGACATTACAAAGCGAAAGCAAAATGGACCGAGCACATCTACTTTACAGATGCGGTTACAGTGTCTATTTTGCATCTGCTGGAGTAGGAACTGAGCCTTTACCACATCCACACCAACTATCTCCAACATAAAATGACCCTGTATATACAGTATAAGGCGACTTCTAAATGTATCCACTTAAAGAGACACTGAAGCGGAAAAAAAATACGATATAATGAATTGGTTGTGTACTATGAATAATTACTAGAAGATTAGAAGCAAAGAAAATATTCTCATACTTTTATTTTCAGGTATATAGTGTTTTTTCTAACAGTGCATTATTCTATAATATGTGCAGATTACACAACACTCAGCATTCAAAATGATTCTTTCAGAGCAGTCTGGGAACTAATGACCTCTCCTCTAGCAGAGAAAAAGTAAACAGTTCACTTACAGTTGAGATAATAAAAGTCAGATAACAGCCCTCTCCAGGACTAACTTAGTCGGAGAGCTTAATGGCTTGTTTGCATAGAGATAACAACTGGAGTTTCTCAACTCTTCCTGTACTGGAAACAATTAGACTGAAGTATCTGATCTTAATGTTTTATTTCCTAGCTGTACTACACATACAAATCATAATATCATAATTTTTTTTTTTCGCTTCAGTGTCTCTTTAATAATGCAAATTGACTGACTTCCCTGCTGATATTTTTGGTTTAGTGGTGTCTAAACCATTCACCTGAAAGAAGCAAACTGCTAATGTAGTCAGAATTTAGCCAGGGCAGCTGATCTGTATCCACATTTTGCGTTAGTGTATTAAATTCAGTGTAGTTTGCTTTCTACACAGAAGATATTTGGGATAATTCAGCTTTAAGTGAGCGACTGTGTCCCACAATGCATCACTACTGAATATGCAAATTATCTCTTTATGCCCTTGAAGCCAGGCTTATATCCAGAACCACGGGTGTATAGCAAGCCTATAGCTTATAACATTTACAGAGCCACATCAACCCAACATGCATGTGAGAATTGTATCATCTGCATCCATAAATGACTGGGAATGTTCTGTTTTATGTACAAGTATCCCAGGTTGGTTTATAATGCAACAAGACAGTGGTTCTGTTGCAATCACATATAGAAAGGGCGAAAGGGGGCAGCCCTGACATTCCTTTTCCCAGGGAGAAGGGCTCAGACACCCAGGAATTGCTACAGACATACGCAGTGTGTGCTGTATATAAAATTTGCACCCACCTCATAAAAAACTTCACCAAATCTGAATCTAGCGAATACTGCCTGGAGGTATGGCCACTCCACTGCGTTGAAGGCCTTGGCCATATCTAAAGAGGCCATGGCTCTTTTACCAAGGTACAGATGTTGACACTGAAGATTTGCCATCAGTCTTCAAATGTTTATGGCAGTACACTTGCCAGGCATGAAACCGGTCTGGTCCAGATGTATTTTACTTTCTTATAAAACTGCACACTATGGTAACGAGTAGGAACACTCAAGCTGTAGCAGTCAGGGGGCCTGTAGGTATGTAGGGGAATTACTGTGGAAAGGGCTTAAAGGGGAAATTCAGCCTAAACAAACATGCTGTCATTAAGTTACATTAGTTATGTTAATTGAAATAGATAGGTAATATAATCTCTTACCCACCCAGTTTTAAAAGAACAGGCAAATGTTTGTGATTTCATGAGGGCAGCCATCTTTTTGGTTGAAAGGAGGTGACGGAGCATGAGACACAGTTCCAACTGTCCTGTGTCCTGATCACACCTCCCTACTTCGCGTGCTAGGCTTCAAATCTCAAATTAAAAATTGTGCACCAAATCAGCAGAAGGAGAACAACAACATCAGAAATACCATCATGCTTTGCACAGCATCAGGGACAAAAAATGCTCGGGCAGTTTTCTTCTGTGCAGCTAAAAATGAGGCTTGGGTAAGAAAAACAAAGTTCTGATGCTGTGAAACAGTTCAAGAAACACCAAGCCTTTTCAGTGCTGCTGAGTAGATTTTTAGGGCGCGATTGCACTGCGAGATGCGAGCCGGCTCTTCTGGGTCTGCGGGGAAAGCAGACAAATCCCATCAACCGTGCCATGCACGGCTATGGGATCCGCAGCCTCCCGTGCCGATTCGGATGGAAAAGCCGGCCGAATCGCTAGCGGTAGCGATTCGGCCGGCGTTACCATTGCACCCTATGGCAGAGTTTCCCCGCACTATTCGTCTGCGGGGAAACTCTGCGGATTCGCTCAAGTGGAAACGCGCCCTCAGTCTGGAGGTTCACTTTAAAGTGGAACTCCAGTGAAAATAACGTAATGAAAAAAAAAAGTGCTGAATTTTTACAATAATTATTTATAAATTATTTAGTCAGTGTTGGTCCATTGTAAAATCTTTCCTCTCCCTGATTTATATTCTGAGATCTATCACATGGCGACATTTTTACTGCTGGCAGGTGATGTCACTGGGAAGAGAATATGCAGTTTTGGCAGTTGGAAACAGCTGTAATTTCCCACAATGCAGCAAGGTTCACAGCCAGGAAACTGCCAGGACCATGGCCTTGACCTCACACTGTGGGAGTGGTTTCACCACAATATCAGCCATACAGAGCCCCATGATGACCCATTCAAGAAAAGGAAAAGATTTCTCGTGGGAAAGGGGGTATCAGCTACTGATTGTGATGAAGTTCAATCTTTGGTTACGGTTTCTCTTTAAGAGATCTTGCTTTGTATTAAAGGTACAATAAATATTTGGTACGAGGCCACATGATTTGTAGTTGGGCTTTTGCTGCTAACTGAAACCAAAATATCAGTATGAACAGCCAGGCAACTACCCTATTGAAAAAAAGGTTAACAATAACAACCTTCATATTTTCTTCCAGTACAGGCTTTTGAGGCACAGCTTGTTCAGACATGTTTTCTTAGTCTCTTGTAGGAACCCAGTGCCAGACCTTGTTTTAATCTGTGTTTAAAGTACCTGGTCAGGAGATTCTTCACCTGCAGGGTTTGATTGGTCTAAGCTTGTGTACACATCTCTTTAGTCCGTAGAACTGGCCTAGTTACAAGTCTGTTGATCCACTAAGTTGGATTTTACTGTTCTGCAGTTGTCCTACTTTCCCCTTGCATGACTGGCCAATCTGCACTGCATGTGTATGCTAGTCCGAGGTAATGGCTTTTGTATCATGCTTTACACTTTCAAGAACCATTTTATTTGTGTTCTAGACTGATGTTCACCAAGAAATCATGGCCCCATGTAAATAGCATCTTTAAAGCCAATATACAGCAGAAAATGTATTTTATATTTGGATAGTGTGGTAAGGGGTTCTTATTTGCAGTTCTGTGTCTTTATTTCTGAGGATTTCTATCACTTTCTGTCTAGATAGGAAATGGGAACATCTCTCCAAGAGTAACAGAGACTGCAGTACATGAAACATTACCTCTATAGAGATGGGAAGAATTAGAGTCCTTGACTAATGTTTATTGTTTTTCAATTTGATATTTCTTGTCCCAGAGACTACCAGTTTTCATTTTATTGCCACAAAGCTTTATGGAGGTCCCAGGGACAGGAAATATCCTTTCAACGATTATACAGATAACAATGAAACCAAACAAAGGGTGATAGCCCTTTTCCACACTATTCAAAACTGTTATTTTTCTTTGTAACTGAGCAAGTCAAATTAAAATATCTATTTTCTAAATAAACCCCAGATGCCTTCTGAGAATTATTCTAATTATAATCTATTCCTGATTTTGCTTCCAAAGAACCATGGGCATAAAGGGACGAAGCAGAAAAAATGGACATAGGAGTCCTTTGGAAAAACGGTGCCACCATAGGCACCTATTATAGAAGCTGCAAATAACAGCAAACAAAGAAAATTTGGGGCGCACAATGGCCACTGTAGGGCATCTCCGCCAAAATGTACCTTCTTTGCTGTAAATTGCTTTTTTATAAGGGCCATGATATCAATCATGGTAAATTTCGGTGTCTGGAGGTGTCCGATTAGCAGTAGTGATTTGAAATATTGGTGCTGGGGCCTGTGGAGATGCAAATAGCGGCATTGCATTTCCTCAGTGCAATGCCCATATTCCACAATGCAATGTGGCATTTCCACATTGCCTCTATTCCACAGTGCAATGGCGCTATTTGCATTTTTACAATTCCGCTATCTCACAATGCAAAAATAAAAAAATAACCTCGGGCACCGCAAACCCCAGGGTTAGGCGCCAACGGGGGAAGGGGGAGGGGGAGGGGTCCGGGGGGGGGGGGGGATATTAGGGTAAGGCACCACCAGGGAGGTTCTGACACAGAGCATCTTAGGTTTAGGCACCACCAGGGGGTCTTAGGGTTAGGCATCAGTAGAGGGAAAGTTCTGTGTGAGAGTATGGTTAGGTTTAGCCATAGTAAAATATTGATAGATACAGTGGGTTGCAAAAGTATCCGGCCTCCTTGAAGTTTTCCACATTTTGTCACATTACTGCCACAAACATGCATCAATTTTATTGGAATTCCACGTGAAAGACCAATATAAAGTGGTGTACATGTGAGAAGTGGATCAAAAATCATACATCATTCCTAACATTTTTTACAAATAAATAACTGCAAAGTGGGGTGTGCGTAATTATTCGGCCCCCTGAGTCAATACTTTGTAGAACCACCTTTTGCTGCAATTACAGCTGCCAGTCTTTTAGGGTATGTCTCTACCAGCTTTGCACATCTAGAGACTGAAATCCTTGCCCATTCTTCTTTGCAAAACAGCTCCAGCTCAGTCAGATTAGATGGACAGCGTTTGTGAACAGCAGTTTTCAGATCTTGCCACAGATTTTCGATTGGATTTAGATCTGGACTTTGACTGGGCCATTCTAACACATGGATATGTTTTGTTTTAAACCATTCCATTGTTGCCGTGGCTTTTTGTTTAGGGTCATTGTCCTGCTGGAAGGTGAACCTCCGCCCCAGTCTCAAGTCTTTTGCAGACTCCAAGAGGTTTTCTTCCAAGATGGCCCTGTATTTGGCTCCATCCATCTTCCCATCAACTCTGGCCAGCTTCCCAGTCCCTGCTGAAGAGAAGCACCCCCAGAGCATGATACTGCCACCACCATATTTGACAGTGGGGATGGTGTGTTCAGAGTGAAGTGCAGTGTTCGTTTTCCGCCACACATAGCGTTTTGCATTTTGGCCAAAAAGTTCCATTTTGGTCTCATCTGACCAGAGCACCTTCTTCCACATGTTTGCTGTGTCCCTCACATGGCTTGTGGCAAACTGCAAACAGGACTTCTTATGCTTTTCTGTTAACAATGGCTTTCTTCTTGCCACTCTTCCTAAAAAGACCAATTTTGTGCAGTGCATGACTAACAGTTGTCCTATGAACAGATTCCCCCACCTGAGCTGTAGATCTCTGCAGTTCGTCCAGAGTCACCATGGGCCTCTTGACTGCATTTCTGATCAGCACTCTCCTTGTTCGGCCTGTGAGTTTAGGTGGATGGCCTTGTCTTGATAGGTTTACAGTTGTGCCATACTCCTTCCATTTCTGAATGATCGCTTGAACAGTGCTCTGTGGGAAGTTCAAGGCTTTGGAAATCTTTTTGTAGCCTAAGCCTGCTTTAAATTTCTCAATAACTTGATCCCTGACCTGTCTTGTGTGTTCTTTGGACTTCATGGTGTTGTTGCTCCCAATATTCTCTTAGACAACCTCTGAGGCCCTCACAGAGCAGCTGTATTTGTACTGACATTAGATTACACACAGGTGCACTCTATTTAGTCATTAGCACTCATCAGGCAATGTCTATAGGCAACTGACTGCACTCAGATCAAAGGGGGCCAAATAATTATGCACACACCACTTTGCAGTTATTTATTTGTAAAAAAATCTTTGGAATCATGTATGATTTTTGTTCCACTTCTCATGGGTACACCACTTTGTGTTGGTCTTTCATGTGGAATTCCAATAAAATGGATTCATGTTTGTGGCAGTAATATGACAAACTGTGGAAAACTTTAAGGGGGCCGAATACTTTTGCAACCCACTGTATATTACCAATATTTTACTAGCAGAGCTCAGTAGTAGAATATTGCTAATTTTAGCAAGATTCTACCAGCGGCAAACCCCAGGACCCTTATTTTAACCCCACCCACCTAATATGCAGATAGCCAATAGCTTATGTGGCTTTCAGGTTAAATTAAGTAATTAATTATACGAATCACAGTGTTGGAAGGGATTTTTGAGTAGGGGAAGTGGCAGGAACAGCTGGCAGTAGCTATAGCACTACCTGCATATGGTCAAACTGCTTGTAACTGCTTGTAATGATGATGTTGAATGAGGAACAAAAAACAGTTAGGGGGTTCTAGATCTTCAGGGATATAGAAGGGGGCACGCTAAAGGCTAGAACTTGCATTCTGCTTATCGCAATATCTCACACTCGGGCCCATATGCAATTAACTTTTTCACCTGAGTTTTCTCCTAGGTCATATTTTTAAAATTGTCAATAAAATGTCTTTTAAGCCACCAAAAAGCAAGAAAATACTCAAAATAATTTTGATAGTACTTTTTCAGCTACTTTTTGGTACTTTTTAATGAAAAAGTGCTGGAAAATTATTTTAAATTGAAGATGAAAAATTATCTCCGAGGAGAAAAATCAGGTAGGGGTTCTAGATTTCTAGCTTTGGTGAGCAAAATCAGTTGTATATAATTGCAATATTGATAATTTGGAGTTAGCATAAGTGCATCCTTTAAAGCCCTAGTTCAGCCTCCCAATTTTATACATGCTTGGACTGCTTTTTTTTTTTTTTTTAGTAAGATTGCACTACTTCTATTTCATAATCGCACACAAAATAGTAAAATAAGGGACACAAGCCAGTTGTCCCCCTTCAGCACAGATCACCAGAGCACATCCTTTCCTCTGTTGGTAAAAGATTAGCTGTTTTTAACGGTACTGGAGCTACAGTAGAAGTTTCATAACAATAGGAATCTACTGTAGCTGCAGTTCTGGTCACAAAGAGTCTTTGTGCAAGGAGCAGAGGGAGGAACTGCATTGAGGGTGGCTCAGTGGTCCTTACAACTAAAAAGCTCTTGTGAATGGATCCTGGGTCAAATAGCTGACTGTTCTAAAAGGGAATGTATGTGCACTGGCTGCATCAGATATGAAAATTGGTTGAATAATAGCTTAGTCCCATATTAGAATGAAAATCTGGAAGGATGAACTAGGACTTTAAAGAATACTAGAGGTGTAAATGGCAGAGCCTGTCTTGACAGGCTCTTTCTAAATTAAGGAGGATGGGGTAGCGGAGTTAAATACTTACCCGTCCGGACGTCAGCCTTCCAGGCAGGTGATCTCTCTGCCCTGCCTCCTTTGCATTGGGCCCTTGCATTTTAACTGGCCACGCCCACCTGTGTGGCTGTGGCCCACCCCAGCTCGGCAGCTGCGGCCTGATTGGTGGCTGCTGAGCTGAGGCCAGGCCCGGCCATGAAGGCGGAAGTTTTCAAAGACCTTCGGCAGTCTTCAGAAACATGCCCCCACACTGCCGAGGAGGGGGGCAGAGTGTCACCTGTGCCCTAAAAACATCAGGGCAGGTATGTATTTAACCCACGCTTCCCCTCCCTTCTCCCCATCCATCTTCATTAAGGCATGGCCTTAGGAACTCTTTAAGGATGCTGTTCATTTAAAGTCATCTTTCATTGTAATTCATCACAATTTCAAAGGAGCCATGAAGGTGTAGAACACAACCTGATCTAACGGCTTCTTTATACAGGCGTAACAACTACTTCCATGATAAAGACTTCTACCAAAGGTAAACACATTTGGTCTTTTAACTTTTTATTAACAACATAAACATCTTTAAAAACTTTTTTCCTTTTATATTTGTTCTGGTTGCTGTTACCTATGAAGTCATTAAGTTTTCAATGTGTTCCCATCATTTGATGAGCCACACCCTCAATCAAAGACACCCATGAGTCTCTTATTCCAGTAGTGGCACCAGGAATGTTGGCCACAATTTGAACTGCTAAATAAACTGATTTGGACTTGGAACTGCAACTTCTCTAATGGGTAGACTTCTCTATTTAAAACCACATGTATATTTTCATTGCAAGTAAATGTATACACTTCGCTTCCACTCTTAAAAGTTTGAGAGGAATGGTCATTTTCAGCAACAACTTATACACTGAAGCTTAAAATCAGATAGGGCAAGTCATGGCATCTATTACACGTCTGAGATCTGTATACTGTGTTCTCTGCGGCATAAACTTCTAATCAGACGTCTGTGTGTAAACTTGATACAGATTATTTTACTAGTGACTTGTAGTTTGACTCAGTAACTTTCAAAGTTATATTTTTGCTGGAAAAAACAATAGATTCTTTGTCCTGTCCTCAGGCATGCTAATACACTTTTTTCATACTCTGTCATGGGCTGTTGTTTGTATTGAAACATAGTACCTTGGTGCCAGTATTCCATCACAGGCTCACAGGCACGATATATCTGGATTAACTTTTAATGCTAACATTCTCAAAACTCCCTCCACGTTACCTAATCTGTTTTTTTTCCCATTCTAGCCTACCTTAGTCCCTGACGATAACCTTAATTCTATTCTTCCCTTTACTTCTCTCCCTAACATTAACCTGAATCATTATCAAGACTCTCTCTTCAATGGCCTAAACCTGACATATTTCCTGTTTAAGTTATAAAAAATTATTGTAGCTGTGTTAGTGCATCTGTAGCATCAAAAAAAGGTTAAGTACAAAGTGTGTTACTCCTTTTGTTAGAACAAACAAAAAATCCTGTAGCGTTAGCTTCTGAATAACTACTCTATTGCACATTAGCATTTAACTTCACGATCATTCGCACCTACCGTTTGTTCCCACGGTAGGCGATTGTGGAAGCTGGATCAGGGAACAATCGGTTGCGTCTTTAATCACTGCGTATCCCCCAATCCATCTTCTGCGGTCTTGTGGTGGGTGTTTAGCTTTAAACACAATATACTGAGTGCCTCTGTGTTACTCAACCTATAGCCCTTGCCTAACACTGAACCGCCCTAGATTTTCTCACCGTTTAAACTAACAGTACATGTCTGTTGGAATAGGTAATGCTCATATTTGTGTGTTTTGCTCCAAGATGCGTTGGGGCACCATAAAAAGTTATGGTGACTGTGGTGGTAATTGAGAAACTTTAGATTGGTCAGAGGTGGGCAGCAGTCTCACCAAAATAGTTGAGTCTATGAGTGATCTCTCTTTATACAAAAACCTTGGAGCTTAGACTTGATCAATGCCCAGAAGCAGTGTATGTGGTTAGAGCTATGTTACAATCTTGGATAAATCATTTAGAAATATTTAAGGTCTGTGAGATTTGCAGTTGTATGGAGTTTCTGCTAAACAGACATAGTCATGAGTGAAATATTCTCCTAACATGCTTATTTCCACTAAGTTGGAGGGAGGATGGGCTATTAGATAAGCTATCAGTTAGTTGATAGCTACTAGGTTTTATTGCCTAATTTCTATGTCAGTGCAAAGTTTTACTGCTCATGCTAGGTAAGAGTGGTTGTTCACACCCCATGGAGTAGCTCTATGTGTAACATTTCTAACTTTCTTTTTATGTTTATGTATATAACAAAAGCAGGACATGATGTATTCCAACACATATTTGGTGACAGATAATTCCTCTGCCCGATTCACATTACATTTTTATGTTTGTTTGTTCATTGGTTCGCAGGGTCATGAAAGACCAAAACAAGAAAGTGGCTAATCTGAAGCACAACCAGCAGATGGAAAAGAAAAAGAACACGCAGCTCGGGGAAGACATTCGTAGAAGGGATGACAATATGCCAGATAACTCCCAGCATCTTCAGGTTTCATTTTTTATTATTATACTTTTTTTAGCTCTTATTCTTAAAAGGGTAACGCCACTATTGTACAGAGAATTATTAAATTTACTGTATTATATCACTACACACAACTAAATATAGTTAAATTAGTCTCCAGCTGCTAAAACATTTGAATTATTGTACAAATTTCAGGGTAAACATGCTGAAAAAATGACAATATGCCTGGGGCACCAAAATGTCCAGAAACAGCTCTGCAGTTGGTTTAGGTGTTTCAGCCACACTCAGGGCCGGTTCAAGTGACAGTTGGGCCCTACGGCAAAATTAGCCTGGGAGCCCCCCAACAGACACCCCCCGACCAAAAAGCATCCTTAGAGGCCCTTTGTTGCAGCCAAACTTCCCTCCTGGGCCCCTGAGCTGGCTGCTGACCCTCCCCCAATCACCTCCCAACCTTACAGACTCTGCAGAGACCCTGGGGAGCAACAGTTAACATGGGGAAGGGACACCTTGGGGGCCCCTACAGGCTCTGGGGCCCTGGGGCAGTTGCCTATTTTTTCCTATGGTAGCTCCGGCCCTGGCCACACTCACAGGTTCATAGTATCAAGCATACATCCACGCAATCTTATTTGTTTAATGATCGTACTGAAACATTTATTTGAATTATTGATACTGGTTTATTCGTGGAATATTCTGTAAAGAAATGTTAAATAAAATACCAAACTGAAGAGAGAGTTGGTCCCAAAGTGATCCTATGTTAAAACTCCAATTTTTGGGTATGAAATTACCATAACTATAGATTGTACAAATCTACATCTTGAACCAATGGTGTTGACATAATGACCGCCCTTCTTGTCCGTCTCTTAACTAGTGGGGTTCTGGTGGTATTTCTGCCATCACACCTTCAGTTCCTGTATTTGCGCTTTAAAGCTGGGTGCAACCGAGTGCTGGGGCAACATATATAGTATCCCCAGGTTGATCAGGGGCACACCACAGAGGGTAAGGACTGCGGGGGAGATTGAGGCATAAGGACTGAAAAAGAAGGCAGGAGATGTGCCAGGCCTTACAAACATAAAGCCAAGCTTTTAGACTGTGGTTTCAGGCTGTTTTGATCTTCATAAATAGTGTTTCTGGAATCTGCCTTCATTTGGTCAAGGACACTTAAAGAGGACTTCCATACAAAAAATAAAAATCCGTCAGCGCTGCTGTAATGAAAAGTTATATTTACCTCTGGAGTCTTGTCCCACGAAGCCGTCCCGAAGACCCCGCATCACTACACTTCCACCGCTTGGCCCCGCCCCCCTCCTCCGAGAAAAAAAGGAGGAGAGAGGGGAGGCGGAGCTAAGCGGCGGAGGTGTAGTGATGCAGGGTCTTTAGGGCGGCTTTGTGGGACAAAACTCCAGAGGTAAATCAAATTTTTCATTACAGCTGCTCTGATGGATTTTTATTTTTTGTATGGAAGTCCTCTTTATGCTGCATTATCTCAAAAGGTCAGCATTGGGAGAGTTTCGAACTGAAACATTATCAAAGGTATTGAAAGTAAAATACTGATATTTTTTCTGAAACAATGCTGGGAGGTGTGTGAAACTCTTAGAAAAAAAAGGTTCAGTTTAAAAGGAGGAAGAATGATATACTGTAGGTGAAATACCATTAATTTCTCCGTAGATTGTATTGCCACTGCACCTGAGTTCTGTTCCATGTTCCAAGTAAGACGAGCATCTTTTATTTTGAGAAACTGTATTATTACATTGCCATTTGATTTATGTTGCAGTTTTATGTAGTTGCCACCTGATTTCCCATCACAGATTACTTGAACGCTGATAGCACTAATTGTATTCCAGGCTGACATAGTAATCATCTTTTGATATACGGTATGTGACAGTCTCCTATGCTGCAGTGATACATTGTGGTATACTTATCTCTCTACTTAAATAAGCAAGACTCTTGGCTTCAGGAAGTCACATAATTGATATGTTACATTAACACCCAGAGTTCTGTTATCCTGCATTTGTTACTGTAGGAACTGTCCCACAGACAGGTGGAAGCAGCATAATATTTTCATGTGATTGCTTTACAACTGATGAGATACTGAAAGTTATAGTTATGATATGCAGCTATCCTCAGCACTATACATTGTATGTCTTGGCCTCCCCTGACAGTCTGCAGTTCATAGTCCCACTGTCTTATCTTTTCACAGTATATAAGACATTTGCAGTACTGTGACTAGGAATTGTTCAATGTACGTTAAAAGGTTCTGGGCAATTTATTGTCAATAAAAGCTGCTATAAATTCAGTAAGTAGGTAAAATAACTATCCAAATCAAATTATATCTTAGGTAGTCTGTCTATAGGAGCATATTTTATAGCACACCTGAATTGAGGAAAAAAAAATGCTAACCTCAGTAGTTGGAAGCCTGTGAATGATCCCCAGGCTTCGTAGAGCCAGTACAAGGTCCCTCCTTATCTTCTGGCAGTGCTCCCTTCCATGGAAAAGTGCATCCAGACTGGGCTTTGGTAAGGTCCATGCATGGCCAGTAGAATAAAGCTGCTCGTGCACAGCTTTTTTCCTCCGTGCACAAACACTTTGTTCTACTGGACATGTCTGGACCTAACTTGCGCATGTCCATTCTGGATTTGTTTGTCCACGGTGGGGAGCATAGTTCGAAGTTGAAGAAATACCCTGCTCTGGAATAGTGGGCTCTATGAGGATCCTGGAAGCCTCCGGACCAACCAGGGGCTCTATACTACCAAGTTAAGTATGTAATTTTTTCCCCACTTTTATGACCAATTTATATCACTAGATAGTGTAATGGCTGGATAGTGTGATTGTTAAGGATGTAATGCCTAAGGCCCTGCCTCTGACATAGGAGACCTGGGTTAGAATCTTGTCTCTTCCTGTTCAGTAAGCCTGCACCTTTTCAGTAGGAGACCTTGGGCAATATTCCCTAACACTGCTACTGCCTATAGAGTATGTCCTAGTGGCTGCAGCTCTGGTGCTTTGAGTCTGCCAGGAGAAAAGCGCAATATAAATGTTATTTGTCTTGTCTTGTCTCATATTTGCTGGACCTTAGGAAAATCCTGTTGTACACCACGGAAAAACAAAGACTGGTACACAGAGGATAGTAACTGCAATATCTATACTCACAAATACGGTAGTTACCTTAGCAATTTTTAAATGATTGTGTTGCAAAAGGTTTGACTTTAAACATTGTTATTACTGTACCTTTCCCATATGTTTTTCAGTTTTCTTTATGTTAGTTTAGTTTTGTTTTAAGATACCATGGGCATATGGCAGTTATCTCTTTTGGTGCCAGTGGACACAAATTCAGTGTTTTAAAACGACCATCACCAGGGTCTATCTTTCAAGGAAATTAGTTAAAAGGAGTACATCATATGTGGCTTCCCTGTGAGCAGCTTTCCATTTACTTGTTGGCAGCTATGTAGAAGGTTCCAGTGGCTGCTTTTTTGATTTTCTTTCGATCAGTAAATTGGATTTTGGGAATGCCGACTGCTGTTCATTGCATTGCTTTTTAATCTGTATTGATATAGTATGCAATTGAACACTAAATCTACTGCTTGAAAGTTCAGTAAGTTAAGTATGGCTGAAGTGGCATCACTAGGGGGTATGTGGGGAATGTGGACTGCACTAGGTTTTGCTATTTAGGGGGGAATGGCATCCAGGGGTCTATGGGAGGTCCACATAAGCCCCATGGCTATTAATGCTTAGTATGCAGCAAAGCATGCTGAAGAGGTAAGTAACTTGTGCCCTGCTAACGCATTCTTTCCCTCCATCTGATCAATGCATGGAGTCTAAAGTGGCTGGTTAGTGTACTGGTCAAGGGCATTGTCTCTGACACAGGAGACAAGGATTCAAATCTTGTCTCTTCCTGTTAAGTAAGCCAGCAACTATTCAGTAAGGAGACCTTGGGCAACACTCCCTAACACTGTCTACTGAGCGTGCCCTAGTGGCTGCAGCTTTAGTGCTTTGAGTCCGCCAGGAGAAGTGCAATATAAATGTTCTGTCTAAACAGTTTCCCGCTGCAGTCAAATCTCTACCCCATGACCCAACAACTTAGATGTATAGATGTCACATGCCAGTGGGTTCTGGGAGTTGAGATCTAGCTCTGGTGGTGAGCTATGGCGACAGTGACATGATGCCAGTGGAGAGACACAGGAAGCAACTGTACTCTGCATGGGGTTTTGGAATTTCAGAGACTGCTTAATACTGAAATCTGGGACTGCAAAGGCTACCTAATTCTGCTTTTTGGGGCAGGAGGTGGGTTGGGGTAAGGATCCGCTAAGGCTACCTATGTATAACTATCTGGTGGCTGCCTAGTATAACTATTTGGTAGGGCACAGAGGCCACCGAATACTAATATCTGGAGACATAAAAGCTACATAATAATGATATCTGAGGGGCACACGGATTACTAGATAGATGGAGTAGACCCATCTATTGGTGTGTGTGTGTGTGTGTGTGTGGGGGGGGGGGGGGGGGGATCTATTGATAATCTGTGTTCAGTGTGTGGGGAAATTCTATCAGGTAGATTCCTCTCTGATTAGATTATGATCTTAAAGGGATCTATCTGTTAGCCATATCGGCCTGTATATGGTCAGATTTAAGCAGTAGAGCAAATGAAGGTGAAATAAGGTGAATAAGTGAAATTTTCACTTTACTCAACACTGTACTCTGTTGCTCCACCAGTCCTTCAAAAATATGCTTATAATTGACCTTCTCATTCATGGTTCAGCAATGTTCATTATCTTATGACAGCCAGACACAGATCAGCTTTCAATAGGTCAACCAAACTTATTTCTCATTTGTTACTGTCAGTTTTCATTTTGCATTCAAAATCCATAATATTGCATCTGCCGTGATTGTCTCTTTTTTAACTACCACAACTTCAGCCTGTATTTGGAGTTCGTCAGGACAGAAATAGCAATTTGCTATGTGCTATAACATGAATGAAGACGCACACACGCAATGCATTTATCTCTTCTCCATTAGTGTCTGAAAATCATTTTAAGAGCTTAGCTCTTATAGAAACAACTGTTTGGTTAGTTAATGGACATTGTACGATACACTCTTTGACTTTTTTTTTACACCGGGGAATAAATAGCATTTTGGTCTGTATTTGATTTATCTGCCAAAGCTTTCTTTTCCTAACATGCTCATTAATAATAATTCTGATCATGAGTTATGACCCTTTTTCTTGTTTTACACGCTACAAGATCTTACATTCTCTTTTTCTGAGACATTATTTGCCTAATGGAAAAATGTTGAACATGTTTGATCAGTGAGTTTACATTGGGTTTGTGACCGAAATAAATATTTTTATGGTGTTTGACAAGCTTGGGCACTCTACTGTACAACCAGCGGCCTCTTTCCATGTGATCACCTTTACTCTTGCATACCTGTGATATGTATATTTGTGTAGCAAATGTACAAATTAGTATGGCCTGTGCCATGTAATTTTTTCCTTAGCTAGGGCCAATAAGTATGATATCCTTCTGCCAATGGAGCTTGTGTGTTGACCTAAAGTGATGAACTGATGAGTTTAAATTTAACTTCATAAGAAGGGGTACAAGGTGAAAGAGTTATTTTTGACTCCTGGTCATTTCAATACAAAGTTTGTGGGGGATTAATTAACATGACTCTAAGATTGTAAATAAATATTGTGAGTTTTGTAGGCTTGGAGGGCAAAGCAAATATGATTGTGGGATGATTGTTCTTTAAGAGGCGGTAGTAACTACGCCTACATATCTGGTAGTAGGCCCTGTGAGTTTCTGGCACAGCTTGTGCCATCATAGCACGTAATAGAAATTACAACTATAGCAGCACTGAGACAGTAATTTGGGCACTGTAAAAAAGATGCCTGAATTACTATAAAAACAGCAGGTGAAAGGACCAGAGACTGCTGGTTTAAAAAAACAGCGCTTACCAACGTCACACTGAACTGACCCACCGCTACCCCTACTGTTCACGCCGATGTCCCATCGCTATAGCCACCTTGCACTGCAGTCTCTGGGTCGGCAGAGCTCCCTGAGACGGTCCGGAGCCGTTTTTATTGGCTCCTGACCCTGTCATCAATGTGAGTCAATGTGAGAGAGAGAGCCGGCGCTGGAAGCCACGGCAGGTGAGTTCCTTACATATGCATTCACTAACATAATTTGTTGCCTGATTTTAGTATTAGCTATTTGTAGTGCAGCATCTTACTTCAGCCTACACACACAGAGCCCCTACTGGCATGTGTGCAGAAAGAAGTGATAGTTACAGAACAGTGCCTGTGAGGAGGGAGGGAGGGAGAATAAAATGACAGCCCAGTTTGACAGAGGTTACTTATGGCATGAAAGTTGTCAGATTCTGAAAAATGGTTTCTCTGGACGTTTTTTTTTAAACAGAGTAAATTGAACATTTTATGCTGTTCCAGTTTCATGGCTGACTACAGGGGTATCATAAAACAAATTGTCACTATAGTAGTCATTTAGCATAAGGCTACCTTACCTGTGTGCCTCTTAGCAAATGCAAAGGCTGGATTCACACTATGCCAGAGTGACTCATTTCATTTTTTATGAGGTCCAATGGCTAATTATTCTGAGCTGATCTATACTGGATGCAAATTTGTGCAGGTTTGAGCCATTCAAATCCAGTAGCATCTGCATCTTATTGATCAATTTTAATATCATAATAGTTAGCTTGTCATTGACTGTTCCAGTACTGTTGGCAGTGTACATTGGTGGAACAACTGCCATCCCAGAGTGAGCTGTGTCACAATCCATTTTCTGGGAAAATGCATGCAGTTGGATTTTTTCACAGTGGATTGTAAGGAACAACAACACCACTGACATGTACTGTATATAAGGGCCATTTTGCGTTTTTCCAGTGCTAAAAGGGATACAAGATTTTACAGGTGTTTGCTGGGAAATTGCAGAAAAAGCACAATACATGTTTTGAGCTGTGTTTTTTTCAGCATCCTTATGCCTTTTACAGAAGTGCAAATCATCAAAAAAGCAGCATGCTCTACATTTGCATTTGAAGAAAATACCAAATGCAGCAGTGTGATAAGGTCTCCATGATTTACACCATACAGACAGTGACCTTGCATTTGAAAAAATGCATGCATTTTAACAAACTCATTGAAACACAGTTGGTGTTAAAAGGGTCTTACCCTACTGGAAGCTGTTCCATCATGTGTTACATGGTTGTCCCTTCTTTCGTCGCTATGGCAACAGTATAGTTTGCTCAGCTATTGTGTCTGTATGTAAAACAAAAGTAATCTCCGCGCAAAGATTATAAAAGTTCCATGAGCTGCCCAGAAGTAAAAGTCCTCAGAATGACTTCATAAAGATATAACCAGATAAACTTCAGTGCTGCATAGGCTCTTATATTAGAACTCCATCACCAACACCCTTCAAAGTGCATGCTTACCAGCTTCCACAGAGACCCAGATTGTAAGGTCCAAGCGTATAATGAATATCCATAATGATCAGTCACTCTCCTCGTCCTCCTCAGACTTAAGATACAGCTGTTGTCATTCCTCAGATGGTACTCCCAGCATATATAAATATAATACCAGAGAAAGACAAAAAACTAAGTGCTCTCCGTGTTTTTTTTTAAAAACAAGCACTTTTATTCATGAGCATAAAAACTTGTAACAGATACTTACATAAGGGCCCTTGTTACAGGGACCCTCAGTAGAAACAGCATATCTTAAAATGTCAATAGGGTGCCACTCTCCCATCTGCCATCCGTCCTGCCCGACCTAGGTTTCTTTAATGCGATCTCAGGGGCTTCGTCTGCAGAAACTACAATACCCTGCAGGGAGATGTAGCATACAACCTGGCAGACAGCAAACACCAAACACAGCAATGAGCAATGCAACACAGTATACTGAATAGTCACCTGAGGCCTATAGGCTGAGACAATACAGATGATGTCAAGAAAGCAGGTAGTGACTGAAGTATAATCGCTAGACAGATGCGTGGTCAATCAAGCAAGAGTCAGTCCAGGCAGCGTTCATGCAAATCCTTTAAAATCCAATAGAGAAGCGTGGTCAGGTTTAAGCCGGGTCGGTAACAGATAATCCAATAGAGAAGCAGGGTCAGGTTCAATCTAGGCCGGTAACGGTAAGGCAATCTGGAAGAAGCTTAGTCAAGAAACAGACACAAGCCGGCAACAAGACAAGCATTTGGTGTGAGCGCAATCTCAGCAAAAAGCTATCACGGGCGATGACAGAGGGCGCTCACCTTTCATTTATACAAGGAATAACTAATCAGAAAATAAAGGAATCCAAAGTAACCAATCAACAGAGAGCGTGCCAGCAGAGAGGCTGACACACAATGCACACATGTGCTTAATGTTAACAGCGGCGGTGCGCGTACTGAGAGCGCATCCGACGCTTATCCAATGGGAGCTGAGCGCCATGCGCTCCAGTAACATCAGAGACAGGCCAAGACCTAGAGGCTTGCACCTCAGAGTGGGTCTCAGCGTTCCGCCACCATGAGCAGCCACCGGATCTTACAAATATCTTTTGAATGGCAAAAACTGTTAAAACCATATAATTTATAGAGATGTGGTTTTTATTCAGACACCAATCCATTAATGCTTCATGAGGTTCTTCTGAGAGTTTCATAGAAGGGAGAGGGGCACAGATGTAGTTGTTCATCGAAATGAGAATGTCTGGCCTGAGCAGACCTCTCTAGGACCTACCTTAGTTCAAAAGAAATGTAGTAAATCCAATCTGCTAATCCAGTTTTCATATGTTCATATGTTTGCGCCTGATAACAAAATGAAAATTCAACCACTGCATGGACTTAAAACCATAATGACAATATTAGAATCACAATCAAACTTAGATTTACTCACCAAGTACAGGGAAACATGCAAGAAATTGTTTGTGCGCTGGGCAGGGGGGGCAGGGCACTAAATTGGGGGCTAGGGTAGCTTGGTTGAAAGAGTCATTCCTGTGTCTCGAATTCCTGGTGGTGATGGTCTTGAAGTGGTAGTAGATAGTAGGCTGAGATAGCGATTGCCAGGGTGGAAGGTATCATTTGTGATCGTGATGGCCTGGTGGCCCTGGATCACAATCTGGAGGAGTGGAGGTCAAGAGGTAATCTTCTCTGCAGTCGTAAAGAGAATCTGTACTGTCCGATTTGTACAATAAAAACCATAGCAATCAAGTCACTGTGATCTCCTGGATCCCTCTTTGCCATTTCCGCTGCTTCCCGTCGCGATCCTGGCTTTTTAATCGCCAGTGTTTACAAACAAAAAACATGGCCGCTAACCAGGAAGTCATGTTTGTGTATATACAGTATATATATAATATATATATATATATATATATATATATATATATGTATATATATATATATATATATATATATATATATATCATGTTACAGTATCCTACCAGTTTTTATTACATAGTGAGTTATCAGCACTTCAGTCAGGTATTCTCACAGTTTGTCAGCATGGGCAGTTCCCTCACCCCTCAGACAAGCTGAAATTGAGAACAGAGACCCTGTCTGTGACTAATAAACAAAGCACACAAACAAAGCACACTGCAGGGGGCGTGGAGGGGACATGCATAACTTCTCCCTATCACAGCAGAGGCAGCGCATTCCTCTCTGGGTCGACAAAGCTTGACAAAGAAAAAAAGATTAGATATATTACAGAGACAGAGCAAATAGAGAAGGCTGCAGTAATCCAGACCACATTAGAACAGGTATAGGAACTTATAGGATAGAAGAAATAAGGCTGAACATTTTGTTACAGAGTCTCTTGAATTACTTACTGTAGCGTGTGCTTGTTGCTTACAGAGGTGTCTATGTACCCTACGATGATAGAGGAGCATAAAATCTACTCAAATGGTGGCAGAGTAGAATCGGGCCAGAAGAGAGCGAGGTATTTCATACTTTTTTACAATTGGCGCAGGAAGAACAGCCATTGCTGAGCTATTTTCTTTGTTTTGGAGATGTTCTCTTCCCACCTTAGGTCGCTTAAGATGGTGGTACCCAGGAGGCAAGCACTGGGGACTCTGGAGACCTCAGAGCCCTTGATAAAAATCAGGGGGAGTTTCAGTGTTTTTTCCTGAAGTTGATGGTCAGTTTTTGATGAATTGAGGAGAAGATTATTGTCCTTCTCAATCTTC